>NW_012113141.1:3475487-3480298 GCF_000951035.1 Colobus angolensis palliatus
TAAGTTGATTTTAATGAATCTTTTTTACAGCATACATGATATATTTTTAAGTGGGGTGTGGTGGGAAGTAAAAGTACGGGACTGTTTGGAACCTTAGCATGTCCTTAATTTGCTTGCACTCGCATAAAATATTTTTTGAAAGAGACACAAGAAACTGGCAACATTGGTTGCCTCCCAGGAGGGAGAGGAGCCGGGAGGCCAGAGGACAGGGGCAGAAGGGAGATTTTTCACTGGAGAACTTTGGTAGCTTTTGACTATTGAACCATCTGAATGTTTTATGTATTCAAACAATATTTTGAATATGAGTGTGTGAAAAAGACTGACAGACACCACCTTAACCAGGTAGTGACCTCATTATATCACTGTTGACTAGTATGCATGTATTTATGTGTATGCATGTGTGCATCTCTGCACATGTGTGTGTGTCTATGTGTTGGAGAGGAGAGGGATGCAGTTTATGTTCAGCATCGGCAAAGGAAGCTGGGACTCAGCAGTGGGTAACGGTTCCACCAGACAGAGCTGGTACTGTGGAGGGGAGCTGACTCTGCACTGGCTCCACTTCCTGGGTCCTAGAACCTACAGAAACCCGGGCTGTGGCTCCCTCTGCCCTGAGTCAGTGAACTCACTCCGAATGGCTCTGGATCCTGAGGACCAGTGAGCTGCTGGGAGCTCTGAGCTCAGAATCTGTAGGCTAAGACCTCTAGGGGTCTCCGTATCTCTGAAAACCAGTCCCTCACCTGGAGTCTCAGGTTGGTGGAAACTTGATTCTAAAACAAGAAAGGCCAGTCGCATGAGAGAGTAGAGAGTAGATGGTGCTGTTCTGACATCTGCAGGATGCACAGGCAGGAATTTAGAGGTCAAGTGGTCCACCGAGTGGCCGGCCAGTCCCTGCTTAGACACTCCAAGGGACAGAGAGCTCATTACTTACAGGCAGGACTCTCTTCTGTGCCCTGATCAATTTCCAGCTCAAATGAGTGGAGTTTTAGTTCCTGACTCAGAGGAAACCTGCCTCCCTTCCACTTCTCCCCATTGGCTCTAATTCTGCCCATGGGAGCTCCATGAGAGAGTGGGACTGAATGATATAATACAATAATTAGAAGTATGGGTGTGAGAATATGGACCTTGACACCTATTAGCTGTGTGACTACAACCAGTTTCTTAACCACTCTGAGCATGTTTCCTCTTCCATAAAATGGGAAGGACCATAAACTCTACTTCATTGGATTGTTGTGAGGATGAATTAAGATAATGCATGAAAAGTAACATCATGCCAGGCACAAAGAAAACAGGGAATTCATTACATCTCTTATTTCTAGTCTAACTCTTCAGCCCCAAGACTATCTTAAGAGTTCGAGACCATAGCATGGCCAAGAGGCTAGCCCAGCAATGATGTCTGTCTTTTAAGCTTCGATTTCTGGCCTTATCTGAGAAGTTGAAGTGGGGGTGGGGGACACTCCTGCTGCCAACTGCCTGCACTCACCAGTGATGAGGTTGTCCACAAGAGTGGTGGGCATGCAGAAGATGCCCACCAGCAGGTCACTGACGGCCAGGTTGAGGATAAACATGTTGGTGACAGTACGCATGTGCCGGTTCTTGAGCACGGTGAAACAGACCAGGGTGTTGCCCACCATGCAGAGCAGGAAGATGAGCGCATAGGCCACAATGAACATGGCCGCCACAGGGGAGGTGTGCTGGTAGTAGGAGGAGAAGGTGAGGTTTGCAGCCGGAGTGGCCTCAGCGTTAGTTCCATTCTGACTTAGGGGCCAACTGCAGTTGGGAAGCTGGGAGGGCTCCCCTAGGACCAAAGGAATATATGGGTCAGGACCTTAGGCAAAGAAGAGATTACCAATTTTGGCCGGGCGCGGTGGCTCAAGCCTGTAATCCCAGCACTTTGGGAGGCCGAGACGGGCGGATCACGAGGTCAGGAGATCGAGACCATCCTGGCTAACACGGTGAAACCCCGTCTCTACTAAAAATACAAAAACTAGCCGGGCGAGGTGGCGGGCGCCTGTGGTCCCAGCTACTCGGGAGGCTGAGGCAGGAGAATGGCATAAACCCGGAGGCGGAGCTTGCAGTGAGCTGAGATCAGGCCACTGCACTCCAGTCCGGTCGACAGAGCGAGACTCCGCCTCAAAAAAAAAAAAAAAAAAAAAAAAGAGATTACCAATTTCTCACCACTAATGAGACCCTCCGTATCCCAATCTTAACCATGCCCTGGTCCCCCAAGTATGTCCCCAGCTACAGTTGCAACTGGATGCACTGATCCAAGACTTTCAGCCTAAAACCACTCAAACCCTGGTCTTATACTTCATGCCCTGTCTTGCCCATGACTCATTCTCCAATGTGGGTTATTCTTTATTAACCCCCCCACCCTATTTAGGTTCCAACTTTCTTGGCCCTGCTGTGTGCCCCAGAGGCTAACCTCTAAGTTCTGCATTGCCCTGGTTCCCTTGTCTTCTGGCTTCTAGCTAGGTTCAGCCAATGCCAGGCACAAAGGAGATGGGAGGGCAGGAGCAGAGAGAGAGGTCAGGGTATTTGTCTTCTGACTCCCTTCCTGCCTGGCCCAATTCTTCCAGCAGCTGTTTTTTCCTACGGCCACAGCCTGCTCCTATTGGGTGAGTCCCCTTTCATGGCTCTAGCACTCGCCTGACTACAGTAATGCTCTTCCCTCTCCTTGCACATACAGGCCTGCAAATGGTAACAGTTTCCTGTGGTTGTGAGTCCCTGGGTGCGTCACCATTTCTGGCTGGTTCTCTTACCGCTCCCCTCTTCCATCAAACTCTATTCACTTAAACCCCTTCTGGGTGCACCATTTGTTTTCCGCTGGAACCCAATTATTATGCCCTTAAACTCTTTGATGTTTTTCCCCTTCATCTCCTCCACAGAACTTTAGTTGAGAAAGGCAAGAAGGCAGTAGAGAAAGGGAGAATGAAGGGGAACTGTGAACAAGGGCTAAGGAGCAGAAGCACATCACATTCAGCAGAACATCCAAAGCAGAGGTTCCTGCTCGACCTTTGCCTCCTCCTGTCCCGTGATCAGCTGTTCTGCCTGCATAGCATTTAACAAAGCACTTCCACATCTGTTATTTTATTTAGCTCTCTGAGCCATCCCATGATGTAAGTCACTAGGTATTAGCCTCATTTGTTTCCTTTTGTAATTTTTTTAAACCCTCATTGAATTACCCTAAGGTGTTAGTTTCATTTGAATTGGAGGTCAGAGAGGTTCCATGACTTGCTCAAGGTCCCATCATGATGCTGCAGCAGAGCTGGCCCTGCTCTGCGTGTCTGTGAATTAGGACCAGGCTTTGGTGTGTGTTTCCCCAGGCTTGCTTCGAAGGGAAGGCTCAGTGTCCAACCACAGCTCTTCTGGGAAGTCATTAGTTGGGGTGACTCATGATGTTGTCTCATAAACTCTCCTCCTGCCTTCCTCTGGGACTGAATGAGGCCTGTTCCAGGGGATGAAGAGTCCCTACGGAATCTTTCTGTCACACCCAGAACTCAGCCACTGGCCTGGAGGCTCAATGGAGGCTGGGCCCGGAGGCTAGAGACCCTCAGGGGAACAGGGCCAGTGAGCTGGCACCATCAGGACTGCAGAGTAGTTCTTCTCCCGGTCTCTCTTGGGACTCTCATGCAGCTGCTGTAGTTATCTGCTGGCTAAGCTGGGGCCGGGAGGTCCAAGATGTCCCTCACATGGCTGGTGATTAGTGCTGGTGATTGGCTGGGATGTCTCTCAGTTCTCCACGCAGCCTCTCATCCTCCAGGAAGCTAGTGTGGGCTACTTCAGAGAACAGTGGTCTCAGGGTTCCAAGAAAGCAAGAAAAGAAGCTACAAACTTCTTAAAACCGAGACTCTGGAATTTTCACATCACATCTGTCACATTTTATTGGCCAAAGCAAGTCACAAGTGATGTCCAGATTCAAGCCAGTGGATAAATAGTTTCACCTCTTGATATTAAGAAAAGCAATATAGCATTGCAGAAGAGGTGTGGACATAGAAGTGTGATTCATTAAGGTCCATTAGGATAAAATCTACCACCATCCCCATACTACATTTGGTTGATGTGATACCAAAGTCTTTTTTAGTTCACAGGTCCCCACTCTGTCTCTTTTCCCTTCTGCAGTATAGTTGTCGTACGGACTAAGTGGTTGTTCTGTAGAGCTTCTGCAGGCTAGATTTTTCTGATTGCTCCCTCATGATGTCATTTTACATGTTCTGCTCTCTGTCCACTGTATTACCTGTACTTGGTAGTCAGATCTAGAGTCTTGATCAGATTATGTCTAGTGGCCTTTCTCTTTGTGGTGCTAGGCTCAATCGGGGCTCAGGTGATGTACCTCTGCCTCCTGGGCTCAAGCAATTCTCCTGCCTCAGCCTCCTGAGTAGCTGGGACTACAGTCATGCACCACCAAGCTGGGTTCATTTAAGGTTATTTTGTAGAGATGAGGTCTCACTGTGTTGCCCAGGCTGGTCTTGAACTCTTAAGCTCAAGCAGTCCTCCTGTCTTGGCCTCCCAAAGTGCTGAGATTACAGGCATGAGCCACTGTGCCATCAGCTTTTAACATAATATTTTCAGCAGACACTAAGGATCATTGCCTAGACTCCTCACTGCAATTTTTTTTTTTTTTTTTGAGACGGAGTCTCGCTCTGTTGCTCAGACTGGAGTGCAATGGCTTCAATCCTGGCTCACTGCAACCTCTGCCCCCCAGGTTCAAGTGATTCTCCTGCCTCAGCCTCCCAAGTAGCTGGGATTACAGGTGCACAACACCACACCCAGCTAATTTTATAATTTTAGTAGAGATGGTGTTTCACCACATT
>NW_012113141.1:3482993-3489316 GCF_000951035.1 Colobus angolensis palliatus
AGAAAGAAAGAAAGAAAGAAAGAAAGAAAGAAAGAAAGAAAGAAAGAAAGAAAGAAAGAAAAAGAAAGAAAGAAAAAATAATAGAAAGAAAACAATCCCTAAATGAATGAGCTTAACCCAGAATCAGTCTGGGTGTTTCCCAGAGTTCACAGGTCTCCTACTGATGGCTTCATCCTTGTTACCATTTGCTTGTTGATCTGGGAACACATGGGTGGTCCACCTCTTCCTGAGAGGCTACCAGGGAACCCAGGCCTGGATGGAGAGGCGCTGAACCCACTGAAGAACACAACACAGGGCTGCCGAGTCCATGCAGCATGAACAGGACTGATGGCTGTTCACTACACGAAACAAAAAGTTCAAGTTCATTTGTAATCTAAGCAATGCAATTTTGCTTTGACTGTTGGGTTAACCTAGTGAGGGACCCGACCCCAGATCCAGCCGTTCCACTTCTCACGGTTTACCCTACGGAACAGAGTGAGGTCTCAGGGTGACAGGGAAAGTATTGACCATGGGACATAGTAATGGTTACAAAATGGTATGTACATGCATTATAAGTCTGTACTCTGTATAAAAAGTGTACGTTTATGTGAACTGTAGATGAACAGAAAAAATAACAGTGTTTGTCCACAAGGGGTGGTGTTTCCTCAAGTGATTTTTATTTTTGTTTTTTCTAGCTTGCATTTAACCTTTCTAATCAGAAGGAAACTCTTGATACATGTGATTTTTCCCCTGGGGAGTCAGCCTCCTCCTCACATGGAGCTTTTGAGGGACTGTCCATCAGGAGTCTGTACCAACCCCTGGCCAGAGGATGCCAATCAGACCTCTTCTGCTTTGGATTTGCTTCTGAGTCTTCATAACACAGCTTTTCCTTCCCTTGGATGACCTTTCTACACCCTTCCAATGGATTCCCAGTGTTGGTTAGGTTGGCCAGCACTCATTTCTGTTGCTTGTAATCCTAGTGTCTTGGTGAATACAAAGGGATTCAAGTTAGTCATCCATGGACCTCCTGGGAGTCTGCAGAGTCCAGGTTCAGAATCCTAGTGTCAGAGAAAGTGGTAGAGATGGGCAGGGGTAGCACCGTAGACCCCCAAGTTTCCTGTTCCCTAGATTAGATGTTTGCGCTCACCTCCCTCCCCAACACCATCCCACACGCTGTCTCTTAACAGGCCATGTAATCTTCCACGGAGACTGTGCTAATGCAGAGAGGAAAGGACATGGACCTGGGAATCAGAAAGCATGGCCTTGAGAGCTGGCCCCATGGTGGTCACTGACTGCATATAAGAGCGGTTGAGGGCTGGACACGGTGGCTCATGCCTATAATGCCAGCACTTTGGGAGATGGAAGGAGGTAGATCACAAGGTCAGGAGTTCGAGACCAGCCTGGCCAACCTGGTGAAACCGTCTCTACTAAAAATACAAAAAATTAGCTGGGCGTGGTGGCACAGGCCTGTAATCCCAGTCACTCGGGAGGCTGAGGCAGGAGAATTGCTTGAACCCGGGAGGTGGAGGTTGCAATGAGCTGAGATCGCACCACAGCACTCCAGCCTGGGCAACAGAGGGAGACTCCATCTCAGAAAAAAAAAAAGAGAGAGAGAGAGAGAGAGAGAGGTTAGGGGGCTGGGAAACTTGGTTTGGAGGAAAAGCTTGGGAACTTGTCTTAAAGCTGCTTTGGTACAATTTTTAAAGGGAAGTATAGTTAGTTTGGGGTGGCTGGGAGACTGATGATAGTGGACCCTAAGCCTCCATGCCACTTCTTGGTATTTCTAAGAGGACTGGGGAGATCTGCTTCATCCCTGTGTTCTCCTTGGCTTTCGAATGTGGATGACCTGGGCTTCCTACTTCTCCCAACCTCATGAAGTTGTTAATACATTCAGAGAGACAGCAGAGTAAATTACAAGGGTCCTTGCAGAACTTCAGACTGCTTATTGACTGCATTAGCTTTCTGCCAGGCAGCTGTGGGGAACCAGAAGGTCGCAGTGTGGTTTCAGTTCATTTGGGTTTGTTCCCAGGGAAGCAAGCCTTGGCAAAAGCTTTCTTAGCACTGCTTAGGATAGTAAAACGTGGATGTGGTAGAGGATCTAGGAGGAAGGAGGCCTCTTGAGAACTGCAGCCTCCTACCGTTCCTCTTGCAGAATGAACCAAAGCCCCTCCATCCCAGGTACCCACCACAGCAACATGGATTTTGCAAGCCTGGCCTCTTTTTGGTGAGTGAGAGCAGGCTGTCCTTCCAAGAATCATTTGGATTGGCAAAGCCCAAAGAATTTGAGGGCTGAGTTGCCAATACAGCCATCCAGAGCCCCTAGACAAGCCCCTCTTTACACTTCTCTTCTACTCCGAGGCCTTTTTATTTCTCCTTACTTCCTCCAGGAGGTCTCTGTTTTTACCCATCAAAACTTGTATTCAGAAAAGGTTCTGATACAAGTCATTTACCTCACAGTGAAAACTGAACTGCCTTTATCACATACTGAACCTGTACTCTCAGTCTATTTAAAAGAATTCCAGGCCTCAGAAAGTAGAGGTAGAAGAGGCTTAAGGTGGGAGAGGAGGGGAAAGTAAAGGGGAGGCAGGGATTTCCCCTCTCTTTCTCTTGAAAAGGCTAAACATGTGCCCAGAGCACCTTTCTGGGTTCAATGGCTGTCTACTTCCTCAAGGTCTGCTGGTTCAGTTTACCTGCAGTCCTGGACACATTTCACGTCCTGCTTCAGCTAAGTGTAGAGATTTTTTTTTTTTTCTTTTAGTTAAACTAGAAATGTCTTAGGGGTAGAAACCATGCCTTGTTCAGCTTGAAATGCTCCTCATTATCTGGCATAGGGCCTAGAACATAAATATGATTAATGAATGTTGATAAGTAAGTTAGGTATTAAAGGCTATGAATTCTCCTAGAAGCACTGCTTTAGCTGTATCCCATAGGCACTATTAGATAGTATTTCCATTATTCATTATTGTTGAAATATGTTTTATATAACATCAAGCTATCTCTGACAAGGAAAGGAGAATTATCTTCATTTCACAGGAAAATCAAAACTCAAAGACAAAAAGAGACTTGCTCTAAGAATACAGCATGCAGTAGTGATAGACCTCCAGGTTTTGCTTGGCTCTGGGATTCAGGGTGCATCAAATAAGCCAGGAGACCTGTTCTGAGTTTGAGCTCCTGCTCAGGCTCTGCCACCTCCAACCATTTTCTCATCCTCTTTGGGTATCATCAGGTCACATATAAAGACCTCTAGGGTCCATTAGCAGCAATTAGGGATCCTTGATTTGGAGGGAACTTTGCCTTCCTGAGGCTTCTGCTACAAAGCTGACACTTTATGAACAGTGCATATATCACCTAAAAGCTTGCCTGAAGCAGGCACACAATGGCCAGAGGCAGAACCAGGGCCACTGTGCTCAGCTGAGAATTAATAGAAGAGGACACCTAACCTCTTAGAGATCCATTACCTCCTAACGAGGCATCACCGCTTGGAGTCCTAGGTTACTTAATGTTCTCTCTCTCTCTAACCCTAGCAGAATCTTCTTTTAGGAAATATTCTGATAAACTTCTTCACGTGGATGGGGAAATGACTCATAACAAAGCGCTGTGTCTCTTTTGGGCTTTTGCATTTCAAAAGGAGTCAGACATTAAATTAGAAAAAGGAAAGCTCTAATTATGCAATTTCAGTTATTAATGAGAGAGCTACAAAAAGCTTTTGAGCATGAGAGGCTGAATTTAATTCTCTATGTTTGTGTCTTTTTTTTTTTTTGGAGATGGAGTCTCACTCTGTAGCCCTGGCTGGAGTGCGGTGGCACAATCTGGGTTCGCTGCAACCTCCACCTCCCAGGTTCAAGCAATGCTCCTGCCTCAGCCTCCCGAGTAGCTGGGACTACAGACACCTGCCACCAGGCCCAGCTAATTTTTGTATTTTTAGTAGAGACGGGATTTCACCATGTTGGTCAGGCTGGTCTCAAACTCCTGACCTCAAGTGATCCACCTGCCTCAGCCTCCCAAGTAGCTGGGATTACAGGTGCACAACACCACACCCAGCTAATTTTATAATTTTAGTAGAGATGGTGTTTCACCACATTGGCCAAGCTAGTCTCAAACTCCTGACCACAGGTGATCCACCTGCCTCAGCCTCCCAACCCTCATTGCATTTTAAATACAATCCATGCTCCTTACTGAGGCCTCCAAAACACTTCATGGTCTGATCCTTGTTGACATCTCTCTGACCTCACCCCTTTGCCCATTATGCTCTGGTCACTTTGCCATCTCCTTAGCTCCTCACACACTCCTGTTTCTTCCAACCCCAGGGCCTTTGCTCGGCCCTTCCTTTAGCTCTCAGCATAAATGTTGTCTTCCCATAGCATCTGGTTTATGTTCATCAATCTGTCAATAGTTTGTTTGTTTCTAGGTTGATTGTCTTTTTCTCCATGCTTGACAGCATATGCAAAGCAAAGATCTTCCCTGTCTGGTTGGTGGCAGTGTCCTCAGTGTCTTGTCAGTGCCTGCCCAAAGTAAATGGTTCAATAAATAGCTAATAGTTATGGAATAAATAAATATCTGTAGGAAGGAAAAAAAGAAAGGAAGGTGAATCCTGAAATCAGGTGAGAGGGTCCTGCTGCAGGCAGGCAGTGCTGATGTTGGAAGGCCTTCTCCAGGCCCCTCCAGAAAGAACCCCCATGAGAGGCATCACTCATCCCAGTCCTGTTGGGAGACTTGCTTACCCCTGCCGAGCCTCAAAATTAGCTCTGAATCATCTCCCGTGACTGGGGGGATCTGTGGGTGTGGATGGGCAGAGGAAATTACCAGAACCTTTCAAGCTGGACTCCAGTCCATGTCCCCCACTACCCTTCACTTGACCCTCAAGTAAGCTCATCTTCTGAAGAGTATCCTGAGAAGTATCTGGGAGTGACCCTGCCCATTGCTAGAGCCTCAGCTGAGCCTGGGCATCATCTCTAGACAGGGCCCAGATTCCAGCACTGCACATGAATCCCTTCTTAAGGAGGAAAAACTCCTTCCCATTCCTGGCAATTCCCCTGGACTGGAGGCAGGCAGGCCTCCCACCCCATCTGGGCTGCATGCTAGTGGCCAGAGACCTCATTGACACCTTGGACTTGTCCTTCTTGGGATCTGCCGGGTGCCCTTGTAATTACAGCCTGTGAAATTTTTATCCACTGAACCCAGTGAAGCCATTCCTCTACTGGAGGAGCTTCCCCGTCTCAGGGTGTGATAATGGTTGTCTCCGGGGTACCCAGGAGAGGTCAGGGTGTGTGGTTCTCAAAGTGGGGTCCTGACCACCCGTGTCAGCATCACCTGGAACTCATTAGAAACAGAGATTCTTGGGCCACAACCCTGGCCTTGGGAACCAGAAACCCTTGGGACTGGGGCCCAGCTATCTCTGTTTTATATTTTAAAGCATCCTTCAGATGATTCCAATGCACACTGTGGTTTGAGAACCACAGAATTAAAAGCCTTGAGTCAAAGACACCTCAAGTGGATACACACAGTCTGGGAAGTCTCAGCCCTTCTTCCTGCCTCCTTACCTCTGTGTGAACCCCGTATTCTCATATTTAAAATAGAAACACAGGCCAGGTGCCATGGCTCACCCCTGTAATCCCAGTACTTTGGGAGGCCAAGGTGGGAGGATCACTTGAGTTCAGGGGTTTGAGACCAGTCTGAGCAACAGAGTGAAACCCTGTCTCTACAGAAAATTAAAAAATTAGCCAGGTGTGGTGGTGCATGCCTGTAGTCCCAGCTACTCTAGAGGTGGGAGGATCACTTGAGCCTGAGAAGTCAAGGCTGCAGTGAGCTGTGATTACACCACTGCACTCTAGCCTGGCTGATAGAGCAAGACTGTTTCTCAAAAAATAAAAATAAAATAGAAAATAAAACCAAAAAAAAAAACATTTTCTGGGTGTGACCTAGGGTAGGTCATGTTACCTCCCTGGAAGCCAGACTCCTCATTGGTAAAATGGAGATAAATGAACACTTACCAAAGAAGGGCTGTGCTGAGGACTCGATGAGGTGACCTGTGAGAACTGATATCACATCGTACACATGGCACTCGGTGTGAGGCAGCAGCAGCGGGGCTGATAGTTATAAGCCACACAATGGATGTGAGCATAATTTTTTATAATACAAACTGAAAGAAGTGCGAATAAGAAAACAATCCCTGGTCGGGCGCGGTGGCTCACACCTGCCCAGAACTTTGGGAGGCCGAGGCAAGAGGATCACCTGAGGTCAGGGGTTCAAGACCAGCCTGATCAACATGGTGAAACCCCATCTCTACTAAAAATACAAAAATTAGCCAGGCATGGTGGTGGGCATCTGTAGTCCCAGCTACTCAG
>NW_012113141.1:3489756-3497833 GCF_000951035.1 Colobus angolensis palliatus
AGAAAGAAAGAAAGAAAGAAAGAAAGAAAGAAAGAAAGAAAGAAAGAAAGAAAGAAAGAAAAAGAAAGAAAGAAAAAATAATAGAAAGAAAACAATCCCTAAATGAATGAGCTTAACCCAGAATCAGTCTGGGTGTTTCCCAGAGTTCACAGGTCTCCTACTGATGGCTTCATCCTTGTTACCATTTGCTTGTTGATCTGGGAACACATGGGTGGTCCACCTCTTCCTGAGAGGCTACCAGGGAACCCAGGCCTGGATGGAGAGGCGCTGAACCCACTGAAGAACACAACACAGGGCTGCCGAGTCCATGCAGCATGAACAGGACTGATGGCTGTTCACTACACGAAACAAAAAGTTCAAGTTCATTTGTAATCTAAGCAATGCAATTTTGCTTTGACTGTTGGGTTAACCTAGTGAGGGACCCGACCCCAGATCCAGCCGTTCCACTTCTCACGGTTTACCCTACGGAACAGAGTGAGGTCTCAGGGTGACAGGGAAAGTATTGACCATGGGACATAGTAATGGTTACAAAATGGTATGTACATGCATTATAAGTCTGTACTCTGTATAAAAAGTGTACGTTTATGTGAACTGTAGATGAACAGAAAAAATAACAGTGTTTGTCCACAAGGGGTGGTGTTTCCTCAAGTGATTTTTATTTTTGTTTTTTCTAGCTTGCATTTAACCTTTCTAATCAGAAGGAAACTCTTGATACATGTGATTTTTCCCCTGGGGAGTCAGCCTCCTCCTCACATGGAGCTTTTGAGGGACTGTCCATCAGGAGTCTGTACCAACCCCTGGCCAGAGGATGCCAATCAGACCTCTTCTGCTTTGGATTTGCTTCTGAGTCTTCATAACACAGCTTTTCCTTCCCTTGGATGACCTTTCTACACCCTTCCAATGGATTCCCAGTGTTGGTTAGGTTGGCCAGCACTCATTTCTGTTGCTTGTAATCCTAGTGTCTTGGTGAATACAAAGGGATTCAAGTTAGTCATCCATGGACCTCCTGGGAGTCTGCAGAGTCCAGGTTCAGAATCCTAGTGTCAGAGAAAGTGGTAGAGATGGGCAGGGGTAGCACCGTAGACCCCCAAGTTTCCTGTTCCCTAGATTAGATGTTTGCGCTCACCTCCCTCCCCAACACCATCCCACACGCTGTCTCTTAACAGGCCATGTAATCTTCCACGGAGACTGTGCTAATGCAGAGAGGAAAGGACATGGACCTGGGAATCAGAAAGCATGGCCTTGAGAGCTGGCCCCATGGTGGTCACTGACTGCATATAAGAGCGGTTGAGGGCTGGACACGGTGGCTCATGCCTATAATGCCAGCACTTTGGGAGATGGAAGGAGGTAGATCACAAGGTCAGGAGTTCGAGACCAGCCTGGCCAACCTGGTGAAACCGTCTCTACTAAAAATACAAAAAATTAGCTGGGCGTGGTGGCACAGGCCTGTAATCCCAGTCACTCGGGAGGCTGAGGCAGGAGAATTGCTTGAACCCGGGAGGTGGAGGTTGCAATGAGCTGAGATCGCACCACAGCACTCCAGCCTGGGCAACAGAGGGAGACTCCATCTCAGAAAAAAAAAAAGAGAGAGAGAGAGAGAGAGAGAGGTTAGGGGGCTGGGAAACTTGGTTTGGAGGAAAAGCTTGGGAACTTGTCTTAAAGCTGCTTTGGTACAATTTTTAAAGGGAAGTATAGTTAGTTTGGGGTGGCTGGGAGACTGATGATAGTGGACCCTAAGCCTCCATGCCACTTCTTGGTATTTCTAAGAGGACTGGGGAGATCTGCTTCATCCCTGTGTTCTCCTTGGCTTTCGAATGTGGATGACCTGGGCTTCCTACTTCTCCCAACCTCATGAAGTTGTTAATACATTCAGAGAGACAGCAGAGTAAATTACAAGGGTCCTTGCAGAACTTCAGACTGCTTATTGACTGCATTAGCTTTCTGCCAGGCAGCTGTGGGGAACCAGAAGGTCGCAGTGTGGTTTCAGTTCATTTGGGTTTGTTCCCAGGGAAGCAAGCCTTGGCAAAAGCTTTCTTAGCACTGCTTAGGATAGTAAAACGTGGATGTGGTAGAGGATCTAGGAGGAAGGAGGCCTCTTGAGAACTGCAGCCTCCTACCGTTCCTCTTGCAGAATGAACCAAAGCCCCTCCATCCCAGGTACCCACCACAGCAACATGGATTTTGCAAGCCTGGCCTCTTTTTGGTGAGTGAGAGCAGGCTGTCCTTCCAAGAATCATTTGGATTGGCAAAGCCCAAAGAATTTGAGGGCTGAGTTGCCAATACAGCCATCCAGAGCCCCTAGACAAGCCCCTCTTTACACTTCTCTTCTACTCCGAGGCCTTTTTATTTCTCCTTACTTCCTCCAGGAGGTCTCTGTTTTTACCCATCAAAACTTGTATTCAGAAAAGGTTCTGATACAAGTCATTTACCTCACAGTGAAAACTGAACTGCCTTTATCACATACTGAACCTGTACTCTCAGTCTATTTAAAAGAATTCCAGGCCTCAGAAAGTAGAGGTAGAAGAGGCTTAAGGTGGGAGAGGAGGGGAAAGTAAAGGGGAGGCAGGGATTTCCCCTCTCTTTCTCTTGAAAAGGCTAAACATGTGCCCAGAGCACCTTTCTGGGTTCAATGGCTGTCTACTTCCTCAAGGTCTGCTGGTTCAGTTTACCTGCAGTCCTGGACACATTTCACGTCCTGCTTCAGCTAAGTGTAGAGATTTTTTTTTTTTTCTTTTAGTTAAACTAGAAATGTCTTAGGGGTAGAAACCATGCCTTGTTCAGCTTGAAATGCTCCTCATTATCTGGCATAGGGCCTAGAACATAAATATGATTAATGAATGTTGATAAGTAAGTTAGGTATTAAAGGCTATGAATTCTCCTAGAAGCACTGCTTTAGCTGTATCCCATAGGCACTATTAGATAGTATTTCCATTATTCATTATTGTTGAAATATGTTTTATATAACATCAAGCTATCTCTGACAAGGAAAGGAGAATTATCTTCATTTCACAGGAAAATCAAAACTCAAAGACAAAAAGAGACTTGCTCTAAGAATACAGCATGCAGTAGTGATAGACCTCCAGGTTTTGCTTGGCTCTGGGATTCAGGGTGCATCAAATAAGCCAGGAGACCTGTTCTGAGTTTGAGCTCCTGCTCAGGCTCTGCCACCTCCAACCATTTTCTCATCCTCTTTGGGTATCATCAGGTCACATATAAAGACCTCTAGGGTCCATTAGCAGCAATTAGGGATCCTTGATTTGGAGGGAACTTTGCCTTCCTGAGGCTTCTGCTACAAAGCTGACACTTTATGAACAGTGCATATATCACCTAAAAGCTTGCCTGAAGCAGGCACACAATGGCCAGAGGCAGAACCAGGGCCACTGTGCTCAGCTGAGAATTAATAGAAGAGGACACCTAACCTCTTAGAGATCCATTACCTCCTAACGAGGCATCACCGCTTGGAGTCCTAGGTTACTTAATGTTCTCTCTCTCTCTAACCCTAGCAGAATCTTCTTTTAGGAAATATTCTGATAAACTTCTTCACGTGGATGGGGAAATGACTCATAACAAAGCGCTGTGTCTCTTTTGGGCTTTTGCATTTCAAAAGGAGTCAGACATTAAATTAGAAAAAGGAAAGCTCTAATTATGCAATTTCAGTTATTAATGAGAGAGCTACAAAAAGCTTTTGAGCATGAGAGGCTGAATTTAATTCTCTATGTTTGTGTCTTTTTTTTTTTTTGGAGATGGAGTCTCACTCTGTAGCCCTGGCTGGAGTGCGGTGGCACAATCTGGGTTCGCTGCAACCTCCACCTCCCAGGTTCAAGCAATGCTCCTGCCTCAGCCTCCCGAGTAGCTGGGACTACAGACACCTGCCACCAGGCCCAGCTAATTTTTGTATTTTTAGTAGAGACGGGATTTCACCATGTTGGTCAGGCTGGTCTCAAACTCCTGACCTCAAGTGATCCACCTGCCTCAGCCTCCCAAACTGCTGGGATTAGAGGCATGAGTCATGGTGCCCAGACTCAATTTTTTTTTTTTTTCTTGAGGTGGAGTCTTGCTCTGTCGCCCAGGCCGGAGTGCAGTGGCACAATCTCAGCTCACTGCAACATCCACCTCCCGGGCTCAAGAAATTCTCTTGCCTCAGCCTCCCGAGTAGCTGGGATTACAGGTGCGTGCCACCACACCCAGCTAATTTTTGTATTTTTTAATAGAGATGAGGTTTCACCATGTTGGCCAGATTGGACTTGAACTCATGACCTCAAATGATCTGCTCGCTTTGGCCTCCCAAAGTGCTCTAATTACAGGCATGAGCCACTGTACATAGCCTTTTTGGCAATTTTGAAATGTACAATACTCTGTTATTAACTCTATGCACCATGCTGTGCAATATAATTCAAAAAAAGAAAACCATTTCTTCTGTCCAACTGAAATTTTGTACAGTTTGACCACCATCACTCCATTCTCCCCCACCACAGAGCCATTCTACTCTCTGGTTCTATGAGTTCTATTGTTTTACATTCAATATATAAGTGAGAACATGTGGTATTTGTCTTTCTGTGCTTGACTTATTTTATGTAGTATAATGTTCTCCAATATTGTCCATGTTGTTTTAAATGACACAATTCTGTCTTTTTAAAGGCTGAATAGTATTCCATTGTGTTTACATACCCCATGATCCTCATCCATTCATCGGTTGATATACACTTAAGTTGATTCCATAGCCTGGCTATTAAGTTGATTCTATAGCCTGGCTATTGTGGATAGCGCTGCAATAAACCTGGTGGTGCAGACATCTCTTTGAGTAACTAATTTCAGATTTTGGGATAAGTATCGAGAAATGAGCTTGCTGGATCATATGGTAATTCCATTTTTAGCTTTTTGAGGAACCTCCATACTGTTCTCCATAATGGTTGTGCAAATTTATTACATTCTCACCAACACCACACAAGGGTTCTCTTTTCTCCACATCTCCACCAACACTTATTTATTGTTCATCTTTTTGGTAAAAGCCATCCTGACAGGTATGAGATGATGTCTCATTGTGGTTTTAACTTGCATTTTCCTAATCATTAGTGATATTGGGCATTTTTTTATATACCTGTTAGCCATTTGTATATCTTCTTTTGAGAAATGTCTATTCAGATTTCTTGCCATGTTTTAATTGGGTTTTTGTTTTCTTGCTGTTGAGTTGTTTGAGCTCCTGGATTCGTTCTTAGTGAGTATAATATAGGCTTCTAATGAACAATACATTATTTTCTTTCTTTTTGAAATGCTTTTTTTGTTTCGTGTGCTTATTATAAAAGAATTCTAGGCTGGGCATGGTGGCTCACACCTGTAATCCCACCACTTTGGGAGGCTGAGGTGGGCGGATCACGAGGTCAGCAGTTCGAGACCAGCCTGGCCAACACAGTGAAACCCTGTCTCTACTAAAAACACAAAAATTAGCAAGGTGTGGTGGCATATGCCTGTAATCCCAGTTACTCAGGAGGTTGAGGCAAGAGAATGACTTGAACCCAGGAGGCAGAGGTTGCAGTGAGCCAAGATCACGCCACGGCACTCCAGCCTGGGCGATAGGGTGAGACTCCGTCTCAAACAGCAACAACAACAACGAAGAATTCTGAGCACCTTAAAAGAGAGAGTAAACATGACAGAACCCTCACATCCAGAGAGAACCCCTGTGTTTGTGATGCTGTCTGCCTGCCACATGCCATTGGCCCAAAGATTTCAGCTGGGGTGAATGTTTCCTCAAATTTTCAGCACCCACCAAGTCTGCACCTGGGAGTCTCTCTGCTCTGCTTTCTCTGAAGTCACAAAAAGGGATAACCCAAAACTGCGGGAGTGGGGCAATACTAGACCAGTGGGGAGGCGAAGCAGCCAACGCCACCTCTCAGGTGCGGTAAACCTCGGGTTCACGCTACATTTTTCTCAGAGTGTCCCCAGCAGGATAGAACCCCCGAGTTGCCCATAGCTAAAACCAGCTCATTAAGGCACCCATTTCTTGCCTCTTCTCCCTTCTTCATCTCACTCTCCTCATTCCCTCACTTCCACTGCCCAGCATCATCTCCCAAATAAACTCCCTATACCCAGGCTCTTGTCTTAGGGTCTGCTTTCAGAAGCAGGAGAATCAAACAAAGATGTTAGTGACTACCTCTTTGCGTATACACTTGTATATGTGCATTTCCAATAATAAACCTATGTAATTTTGCATAAAGGGGATCATACTACACATGCGTTCAAAAACCTGTTTTTTTCTAATTACTCACAGTAGGTAGTGAACATATTTCCATATCAATAAAGAAAATCCTAAGCACAGTTTTTAATGTCTGCATAGTATGCCATTGCAGGTGTGTCTCATTTTTTATTTAATTTACGTAATTTATGGCTATCTGGATGGTTTCCAGTTTTGCACTGTGATGAACATGCTCAGGCACACATCTTTGCAAGGGTGCAGCTCAGAATTTGAAAAAACTCTGAGCTGAGCGAGTGCTTTGTTGTCTCCTAAGTGTACACTGTGTTTGATCATTTCTTCCGGAATTTTAATAGAGGTCAAAACTAATCTTAGCAGTGTATAGGCTTTTTAAATAAAAATTCTATATTTCCCTTTTTTGAAAATCAGGACATTTGCCCATCTTCAGTTTGCTGGCACTTCCTTCATTCTCTGTAATTTCCTCATAAGCAATGATTGTATCTGTAAATACCTCTGGGCCCCTGGGATGTCATATGTCTGGGCTACAATGAGTGAGCTCATTTAGGTGACTTGATGTCTTCTTCCTATCGCTCGACTATCTTGGGTCTCAATCTCCTCCTTATCCTGTTTATTCCACAATTTGAAGTAAAATTGCCTGTGCCTTGCTCTGCCTGCCCTCGAACCTAATCCAGAGCAGATTCCTTCTTATTATTTTTAGACTTTGAAAGCTCTTCGCTCTTGTCTTTGCCAATTTCCCCCGACTTCTGTTCACTGGAGCTGCAGTCTTTGCTAATACCATTCTTAGAGATCCTGCCAATCTTCCAGATTCCTCTTGGGTTATTGATTCCTTCTTGCCTCTTTTGTGTGTGTGCTTTTCATACCCTGGCTCATTGGAAAACTACAAGCGCAGCCTCACAAGATTTTCTATAAAACTTGATTTTCTTTTTTAACAGCAGTGTTTGCGATTACTAATTGGAATTTTGGGGTTTTATTACCTCTTGCAGCAGCTATCTTATACTGGCGTGTTGTACAACACATCTTATTTTATCCTCACAGACACCCTGTGAAGCCAGTTGAATGTTAAGTTCCCCCATTTGATAGATGGGTGACCCGTGGCACAGAAAGGTTTAGGCACCATCTCAAAGACACTCAGCAAGACAGTGGACCAGCCCTTGGTTTTCCAGTTTCTTAGCCTAAATATGGTTCCCCTTGTTCACGATAGCTGAGAGAGGGTTCTGGTAAGGTGGGAGCAAGCAGCCTTATGCCTTGGGCCACTATCCCTTAAAATCCCTTAAAATTCACAATGGCTGAGAGAGGGTTCTGGTAAGGTGGGAGCAAGTAGCCTTATGCTTTGGGCCACTATCCCTTAAAATCCTGGAGGTAAGGTCCATAGTTCACTCTCCTTTCCCTAGGGAGAGAAATTCTGCATGGAGTGATGATATCACCTCTAGAATCCCATCTCCCCCACAACCCTACCCCTTCAAGCAGATGAAGTGGGTGACAATTCCTCTGAAGCTAACAGCCAAGCTGTCCTCACCTCCTCACCTGGTCTCAAATGATTCTCTGCTCAGACAGCAGGGACCATCTGTGGGCACACACACAACAGGGACATAGAGTTATCCCTAGGTCTCTCTCTCTCTGTGTGTGTGTGTGTGTCTTGTACATGCACACACATATGTACAACACAAATACAGAGGCACCCCAGGTCTTTCTCTCTCTCTCTCTCTCTCTCTCTCACACACACACACACACACACAACATGAATACAGAGGCACCCCCAAGGTTTCTCTGCCTGTCTTTTGTCTCTCTCTCAGTGTATTCTCTATGTCTCTGTCTCTGTCTCTCTCTTTCACACACACACACACACACACACACACACACACACACACA
>NW_012113141.1:3498624-3510906 GCF_000951035.1 Colobus angolensis palliatus
GAGCGAGGGCGCCCCGGGCCCGCCTCCCGCATGGCGCTGTCTCCACAGAGCCCGAGCGCCCCTCCGAAGTAGGGGACACACCCCTCCTCCCATTGCAGTCCTGGCAGCGGCGTCCCGTAATTCCGCGCCTCTCTCCCTTGCCTCACATGCCAACCTCTGTCCCCACTCCTCATCCTTGCCCACCCCAGCCTGGGGTCCAGCACTCTGGGCCTTCCTGAGAAGGCGATGAGAGGTAGCTGTGAAAACAGGAGGGCTTAGGGAGGGAGGCGGGGGAACCCCACCAGCTCTGGGCTCTCCCAGGAGAATGGGGACAAGATCTACAAGGTGACCACGACTTTGGAATTAACCAGTCCAGGCATTCACCAGGTGGTACCCTTGGAAAAGTTTCTTATTATAATAATACCTGCACCTGAGACTGTTTCTGCATTTGTAAAATGATTTTGAGGGGAGTAAATGTGATACCACAGTTTCAGCCCAGTCCATAGCAGATGTTTAATAAATGGTTCCTCCAGCAGAATTGGAGAATACTCATCTCCAGCCCCTGTTAGGCACCCAGCAGACACAACCATAAATTTCTGTCACATGAATAAAGATCCCAGGTTCTATCTGCACTCCTATGTTTGTTGCAACACTGTTTACAATAGCTAAGATTTGCAAGCAACCTGAGTGTCCATCAACAGATGAATGGATAAAGAAAATGTGGTACATATACACAATGGAGTACTATTCAGCCATAAAAAAGAATGAGATTCAGTCATTTGCAACAACATGGATGGAACTGGAAATCATTATATTAAATGAAGTAAGCCAGGCCCAGAAAGCAAACATCACATGTTCTTACTTATTTGTGAGATCTAAAAATCAAAACAATTGAACTCACGGACATAGTAGAAGCATGTGGTTACCAGAAGCAGGGAAGGGTAGTGGAAGGATGGGGTACCAAAAAAAAACTAGAAAGAATGAATAAGACTATTTGATAGCACAACAGGGTGGCTATAGTCCATAATAATTTAATTTTATATTTTAAAATAGCTTAAAAAGCATAATTGGATTGTTTGTAACTCAAAGGATTAATGCTTGAAGGGATGGATACCCCATTCTCCATGATGTGCTTATTTCACATTGCATGCCTGTATCAAAACACCTCATGTACCCCATAAATATGTACACCTACTATGTACCATCTTTTTTTTTTTTAAAAAAAAGATCCCATGTTCTAGGCAGATGAAAGAAAGTGAAGAGTCTGTTCCTTCCTTTTTTTAGGAATCAGGAGTTTGCTCACTGGACACTGGGGAACAGTTGGCATCAGGATTCTTCCTAGTCTCGCTTCTTTCCCTAGCGCCTCCTCTGTCCTGAGCAGTGGGCACAGTCTCACAGCTAGAAGGTCCTTAGAGGTCATTGAGTCTAACCCTGACCCAGAGCAGGCATTCTGACCCTAATCCCCAGCAAGAAGTATCCCCAGCAATGGGTACCTCTGCCTTCATGTCCCTCTCTCTTCCCTTAGGGCAGCCCTTCAGAGGTCAGAAGGGAGGGAAGTTGCTTCTTCAATGCTGCTGTTCTACTGGAGAAACACAAGAATTTCACTGGGCTTTTTTCTTTCTGTGACTTGCCTCAGTCTCTTCATCTGCAAAATGGGCATAATAATGGCGCCTATCTCCTACAGTTGTGAAGATTAATGCAGTTACTATATATAAAGCATGTGAAACAGTGCTTTGCATATAGATATAGACAGTACGCAAGAAATATTATTCATCTCATCACTGTCTTGAGTCCACCTCCCTGTAGAAGTGCTCACATTTCTTGAAGTCCCTCTGATAAAACCCAGAAGTGTGTCAGGTCATATTAAGCCCCCTTGAGCAATGCAGAGATTGAGGCACTGTGCTGTAAACTCTGTATAGCCCAGCACTGCCATTTAGAGTTGGTGTGCTTTGGGAAAGTTATATGTCTTTTGCCTCAGTTTCCTCTCATCTACAAAATAGGGATAATAGTACCTACCATGTAGGGTTATGAGAATTAAATGAGTTAACATATATAAAGCCCTGACAACAGTATCTGGAACATGTAGGTACTCAATAAATATGAACTATAATTACTGGGGCAATAGACTTTGTTTTGGTTTGGTTGTTGTTGTTGTTGTTGTTTGTTTTTTGACAAGGTCTTACTCTGTCACCCAGGCTGGAGTGCAGTGGCACAATCTCAGCTCACTGCAACCTCTGCCTCCCAGGTTCAAGCGATTCTCCTGCCTCACCCTCCCGAGTAACTGGGATTACAGGCACCCACCAACACACCCAGCTAATTTTTTTGTATTTTTAGTAGAGGTGGGGTTTCATCATGTTGACCAGGCTGGTCTTGAACTCCTGACCTCATGTGATCCACTCGCCTCGGCCTCCCACGGTTCTGGGATTACAGGCATGAGCCACTGTGCCTGGCCAGAGGCACTAGACTTTGAATAATGCAATCTCACTTTTTCACTTTCTTCCCTTTCCTTCCTTCTTTCCTCAGCAGCCACATCATTCTAGTGCCTCGTAGTCAATTGCTCCACCATCTTTTTTATTTGAATAGTTCCAGATCACAGAGCCTTTTCTTCCTTTTCCCTCCTCTTCCACAGACATTTTTCTTTTACCATTAAAACCTTCCTATAGTGTCAAGTCCACATGGTACCAGACAAAACAAATTCCAGGGATCTAGCCTTGGAGAGCAGGCAGGGCAGTGTGTCTGAGTGTGAATTCTATCTCTATTGTTTGTTAGCTGTGTGACCCAGGGTAAGTCACTTAAGCCCTCTGACATGGTTTGGCTGTGTCCCTATCCAAATCTTACCTTGAATTGTAGCTCCCGTAATCCCCATGTGTTGTGGGAAGGACCTGGTGGAAGGTAATTGAATCATGAGGGTGGGTTTTTCCTGTGCTGTTCTCATGATAGTGAATAAGTCTCACAAGATCTGATGGTTTTATAAAGGGCAGTTCCTCAGCACACACTCTCTTGCCTGCTGCCATGTAAGACATGCCTTTGCTCCTCCTTTGCCTTCCACCATGATTCTGAGGCCTCCCCAGCCATGTGGAACTGTGAGTCCATTAAGCCTCTTTTTCTTTATAAATTACGCAGTCTCAAGTATTTCTTCATAGCAATGTGAAAATAGATTAATACACCCTCTAACCTCATTTTCCTTGTTTGTAAAATGGGATTTATACTACTTCTTCTCAAGGCTGCTGTGTGGATTAAAAGTCACAGGCCATTAAATACAGTGCCCTTCCTCATCCCCAAAGTCATGGGTAGAGGCCAAACAGACAGTTTGGGTAAAAGCTGCTCCATGCAGATAAAGAAAAGTGCCCCCTGTCTTTCTCCTCCTGTTTTGGACTGAACTATGTCTCCCAAAATTGATATGTATCAAATTCTTAACCCCACAATGTGACCGTATTTGGAGATAGGAAGTAAGTAATTACGGTTAAATCGGGTCATAAGAGTGACGCCCTAATGACATAAGATGGATGTCTGTATAAGAAGAGAAAGAGGCTGGATGTGGTGGCTGACACCTGTAATCCCAGCACTTTGGGAGGCTGAAGTGGGTGGATCATTTGAGCCCAGGAGTTCAAGACTAGCCTGGGCAACATGGCAAAACCCTGTCTCTATAAAACATATGAAAAAAAAAAAAAGCCAGGCATGGTGTTGTGTGCCTGTAGTTCCAGCCAGGAGGCTGAGGTGGAAGGATCACTTGAGCCCAGGGGGCAGAGGCTGCAATGAGCTGACATCACACCACTACACTCCAGCCTGGGTGACAGAGCAAGACCCTGTCTCAAGGAAAAAAAAAAGAAGAAGAGAAGGACACACCAGGAATTTACATGCACAGAGGAAAGGCCATATGAGGCCACAGCAAG
This sequence comes from Colobus angolensis palliatus, assembly GCF_000951035.1. Taxonomy (NCBI): domain Eukaryota; kingdom Metazoa; phylum Chordata; class Mammalia; order Primates; family Cercopithecidae; genus Colobus; species Colobus angolensis. The sequence goes on from NW_012113141.1 coordinate 3,502,497, forward strand.
CAGGTGGTCCTCTGCAAGCCAAGGACAGAGACCTCAGGAGAAACCAAGCCTTTCAGCACCTTGATCTTGGACTCTAACCTCCAGAACTGTGAGAAAATAAATTTTTGTTGTTTAAGCCAGGGGTCCCCAAATTTTTTGTTGTAGAAGCCCCAACCCCTGAGTCATGGCCTGTTAGGAACTGGGCCATGCAGGAGGAGGTGAGCATCAGCTGAGTGAGCATTACTGCCTGAACTCCACCTCCTGTCAGATCAGCAGCAGCATTAGATTCTCCTGGGAGCGCGAACCCTATTGTGAACTACATGTGCACGGGATCTAGGTTGCACACTCCTTATGAGAATCTAATGCCTGATGATCTGAGGTGGCACAGTTTCATCCCCAAACCATCAACCCCCACCCCCCTTCCGTGGAAAAATTGTCTTCCACAAAACCAGTCCCTGGTGCCAGAAAGGTTGGGGACCACTGGTTTAAGTCTGTGGTATTTTGTTATGGCAGCCCTAGAAAACCAAGACACCTCCCTACCCCAAAGCAGCTCCCGGGAAACCTGAGGCAACATTATTGTCCATTGCAGATCACGCTTTTCTCCGAAGTTCACCTGACTGCAGGGCTGGGGCGCTTCTCTGCCCTGAACCTTGGATGCAGAGTCTTTCAGTCAAACAAGTCACGATTGCTCCTATCTTACAGATGAAGCCTTCAAGGGAAATGCCTTGCCCAATATTACACAGCTAGAGTGGAGGAGAGAGACCAAGAACACTCCCCTGGACTCCTTGGTGCTTGCCCTGCTGGACCTTAGCCCTGCCTCCCTCAGCTTTTTTGGCCCTTTGGGAGAGCATCTGAGAAAGCTAAGGGTGCACCCATCCAAGGTGTGGAAGCAATCCCTGTCCATCTCAAGGAGCCCCACCACTTCCTTGGCCTGCAGGGTTTCCAGCTGCATGCATTCTGGCCAAGAGCTTGACCTGCACCTTCATCCTCAGGGGAGCTGCTCCCCATCCCACCCCACCTCCAACAGCTACAGCTGGGAACATGCGCTGTGGCCTAGGGAGCCTTTTTGCAGAGAGCCCCACCATCCTGGAAACTGATTTCCATCTGAAAAGCTGGATGCCAGGAAGTGGAAGGAATAAAGTGGAACTGAGAAGTTCTTTAAAAGGAGAAAGCCTCCTGTGCCCACTGGAATCCATGTGGACACCTGCTTGGAGAAGCATCTTAAAGGAGCAGTGGAGGAGGAGGTGGAGGGTGATCTCAGAATCAGACTTTTTCAGGAGTAGTGAGGGCAGTCAAAGGGGACAACAGAAAGCCAGAAATCCAGATATTTTTATTTTTATTTATTTTTTTATTTTGAGGCAGAGTCTCAGGCTGTTGCCCAGGCTGGAGTACAGTGGTATAATCTTGGCTCACTGCAACTTCCGCCTCCCAGGTTTAAGTGATTCTCCTGCCTTAGCCTCCCAAGTAGCTAGTATCACAGGCACGTGTCACCATGCCTGGCTAATTTTTGTATTTTTAGTAGAGACAGGGTTTCACCATGTTGGCCGGCTGGTCTCGAACTCCTGACCTCAAGTGATCTGCCTGCCTCGGCCTCCCAAAGCACTGGGATTACAGGTGTGAGCCACCGCGCCTGGCCTCCAGATATTTTTCATAAAAAATTTCAGCTCCCGATTAAAAAATGTTGGGCAACAAATTCACAATTATTTTAAACATGGTGCAGGCCAAACAATGTATCTATGGGTTGAATTTGGCTCTAAACCCTCTTGCAACTTCTTAACATCTCTAGAGACCAGGAGTTCTCAATCCTGGCTGCATATTAGAATCATTTAGGGGAGGTTAAAGAAAAATAACTGGCACTGAGCCTCTAACAAAGACTAAGTGAAGCTTACTTGTTTCTATGGAATCAGGCCAGTTCAATTGTATTCATCTCTGTTTGCACAGGGCCTGCACATCAGTGATTTTTCAAAACTCTCCAGGCGACTCCGACATGCAGGCAAGATAGAAAATCACTGCTGCAACCCCTCTTAGCTTTTCACCTGCCACAAGGCTCCTGGTCTCATAGAGCTCGTGGTCAACTGCGGGAGACATGAATGAATGAGTGAGTGAATGAATGAATGATTACCTTGTCTGTGGTCCACACACCATACTCTCCCCAGTGATCTCCCCAAATCATGCCCCTCACCATCCATTTCCATTCTCCTGCAGGCTTCCAGGTACTTCCTGGTTAAACCCAATCTCTTCTGCAGGCCACCCAAGATGCCCACGGCCCAGTCCTTGTCCATTTCTCCGCCCTCCAATCCTACCGCTTCTCCCTCCCACCTGACCCGCTCCTCACTGAGCACCTTGCTGTTCCACTAATTACTCCATGCCTTGGGATGTGCTATGCCCTCTGCTGGCTATCTTTTTGTGCTCCCTCCCCTGTCCCCCTCCTCACCTGCCCATCAGCCTGTCTCTTGTCCCATCCTCTCTGCTCCCACATTTCTAGAATAGCTCTTAGATCTGTGATTCCCAAACTCTGCTGGACTTTAGAATCTCCTGGGGAGACCTGAAGTCATCACACCCCATACCAATAAAATCAGATTGTCACAGTGTGGGAACCAGATCAGTTTGTTAGTTAGTTATTTTATTCCAGCCTGGGTGACAGAGCAAGACTCTGTCTCAAAACACAGTGGTGCAATCTTGGCTCACTGCAACATTCGCCTCCTGAGCTCAAGCAATTCTCCTGCCTCAGTCTTCCAAGTAGCTGGGATTACAGGAACATGCCACCATGCTCAGCTAATTTTTGTATTTTTAGTAGAGAAGGGGTTTCACCATTTTGCCCAGGCTAGTCTCGAACTCCTGACCTCAAGTGATCCACCTGCCTCGGCCTCCCAAAGTGCTGGGATTTTAGGCCTGAGCCACCATGCCCGGTCCCAGATCAGGAGTTTTTAAGGATTCTCAGGTGACTCCAACATGCAGCAAGATTTCAGAATTACTGTTAGGGACATTCCAGCCATATTTCTCTTCCCATGCCTGTTTCCCCAGCTAGTCTATGAACTTCCCACAGGCTGGGTGGTAAACAAGCAGAATTTTTTTTTTTTTTTTTAATGAGACGAGTCTCACTCTGTCACCCAGGCTGGAGTTCTGTGGTGCAATCTTGGCTCACTGCAACCTCCACCTCCTGAGTTCAAGCGATTCTCCTGCCTCAGCCTCCTGAGTAGCTGGGACTACTGGCACATGCCACCACACCTGGCTAATTTTTTGTTGTTGTTTTGTATTTTTAGCAGAGACAGGGTTTCGTTGTGTTAGCCAGGATGGTCTCAATCTCCTAACCTTGTGATCCGCCCACCTCAGCCTCCCAAAGTGCTGGGATTACAGGCATGAGCCACCATGCCCAGCCAGAAATTTTTTTCTCATGGTTATGGAAGCTGAGAGTCCTGGATCAAGGTTCCAGCTGACTTGGTTTCTAGTGAGGATACTCTTCCTGACTTGCAGACACCCCTTCGTGGCCCTTCCTTGGTGTGTGCACACAAGAGAGAGAGGAAGCTCCCTAGTGTCTCCTTTTAAAAGGACACTAATCCTAGGGGATCAGGTCCCCACCCCAGGACCTTGCTTAACTTTCATTACTTCCTACAGGACCTATCTCCAGTCACATTGGGGGGTTAGGGCTTCGATAAAGGAATTTTGAGGGACACATTCAGTCCCTAATGCCCTCCAAGAGCAGAGACCCTTTCTCTTGCACAGCACTAGGCCCCGTCCTAGCATTCTCCCTGGTGATAGGCCCTCAGTGGGTGTTGATGGAACCCACAAGGCCTGTGTTGGCCTCACACATACTCCTCATCCTCTAAGCAGAGTTGGAGGCATGTTCTGAGATGCCTGAGAAGGTTGGTAGGCGCCGGGGAGAAGAGTTGGCAGGAGGCCCAAGAGAGCCCTGTGGGATACCTCCCGTGTGGTGGGGAAGCCAGGCATCTCCCATGGAGACTCAGTCTATCTCTGGCTGGAAATGCACATGGGCCTCTGGGACAAGGAAGGCCATTGGTGTAGCTACCATTTTGAAAAGGCTCAGAATCCACAGAGAAGGGAGTCTCTGCGTGGCAAAAATATGGCGCCTGGAGTCAGACCCCCAGCACATCCCCCACATTTTCAGTGTGTTTGTTTATGGTGGTGTGAAAGGAGGGACTGTCCCCTTGAAAAGCAAGGCCAAGGGAGCTACAGAGAGGCTGAGGCCTAGGCAGGAGTGGGGTCCCTTCCTAGGAGCTAGGAGACATCCCTCAGTCTCCAGCCTCGGAGGAGCCGTTGCTTCAAAAGGTTTTAAAATGCTTATTAGTCAGCTCTCCCTAGGGAAGCAGGTCAGCGTCATTATCTGCATTAATAAATGACAAGTGAGGGTTCCAATGGCTGACTCATTTCCACAGCACAGCCAGGGCAGCAGTGGCCACAGAGGAGATGCCAAGAGTGCCACATAGAGGAGCTCCCAAACCCCAGTGCCCAGTGAGGGCCACAGAAAGAACCCAGGGCATGCAGCCAGGAAACCTGGACATTCATCTGGGTTCCACCAACTCCCTGCACGTCCTTGGGTGGGTTGCTCCACTTGCCCCTTGAACACTGTGGAACATTCCTTCTGGAACTCGGGGTTCCCATCTATGAAGCAGAAGAGGTTTGCATCAGAACTTTTCCCCTTTGACAGCCCACCTTCTCCTCTGGAGAATCTGCATGCAGGGGTCTTCCTGGGATGGGCTGGGACGTCCTGAGGAACTCCAGCTCTCTGTCTGGGGTTCTGCACCCCTGGTGAGGGCAATGAGAGCTTTTGGGGTGGGCACTACTAGGTCAGGAAGGATTCAGACCACTGTATCAGGAAAAGCACATCTCTAAAAGTGGTGGGAAAGTGGTGAAGCCTCTTGGGAAAAGGTGGGCAGTTATCTGGGGTAGCTGGGGCAGCCCTGGGACTCCTCCAGCTTAGATGGGGCCTTCTGTAAACCATTTACTGGGCCCTGGACACCAATTCTATGATACATGGACTCCACTCTGGATTTGAGGCTGGGCATGGTGGCTCACACCTGTAATCCCAGTGCTTTGGAAGCTGAGGCAGGAGGATCTCTTGAGGCCAGGAGCTTGAGACCAGCCTGGACAATATAGCAAGATTCTATCTCTACAAAAAAATTTAAAAGTTAGCTGGGGATGGTGGCACGTGCCTGTAGTCCCAGCTACTGGGGAGGCTGAGGCAGGAGGATCACTTGGGCCCAGGAATTCTGAGGCTGCAGTGAGATTGTGCCACTATACTCTAGCCTGGGCAACACAGTGAGACCATGTCTCTCAAAAAAAAAAAGAGGCTGGATTTGGATCTGAATTGTGCCCCTCACCGCCAACCTCAACTCATGTCTGGTCTTGGCCAGGTTGTCCACCTCCTCCTCTCCCCAGATTCTTCATCTATATAATTGAAATAATAGTAGCTGCCTTCCGTGTTGCTATGGGGGTTAAACGAGGTGAGAAGTGGAGAGCACTTAGTGTGGTCACAGACACCTGGTGAGTGGCTAGCACGTATTTTTATTGATGCTTTTCACTTCTTCTACTCTTTTTTGACACCTCTGGGTTTTTCCTTTCACCTCAAGCTTTGGGTGGCTCTTGCGTTTCTCTAACAAACATGGAGCAGCTGATCAACTTGGTCCCAGGAATGTTAACGCTTAAGATACCCTTCCAGGGGAATCTGTTATAAGGAAATATGACGCAAAATCTAGAAAAGAGACAAAGATGATAACTGCATTGTTCAACAGGCCTGCCTGTAAGAATGTACCACTGTAACTTTGTTAGTTACTATTAATTAAAGGCACAGACTCTGTGAGGTTACTTGTTAACTTATGAATTGGTGTCCAGCAGAAAAAAATAACCCCAACTTGAGTTTATCAGCTGGCAGGGCATTCATGCCACAAATCACACGGGAATCCTGTTACAATGCAGATTCTGATTCAACAGGCCTGGGGAGAGACCTAGACAATACAGTTCTTTTTTTTGAGATGGAGTTTCGCTCCTTTTGCCTGGGCTGGAGTGCAATGGCACGATCTCAGCTCACTGTAACATCCACCTCCCGGGTTCAAGCAATTCTCCTGCCTCAGCCTCCCAAGTAGCTGGAATTACAGGCGCCCACCACCATGCTCCGCTAAGTTTTGTGTTTTTAGCAGAGATGGAGTTTCACCATGTTGGACAGGCTGGTCTCAGACTCCTGACCTCAAGTGATCCACCCGCCTCGGCCTCCCGAAGTGCCGGGATTACAGGCGTGAGCCACTGTGCCCAGCCGACGCTACGGTTCTGACACGCTCCCAGGTGCTGTTGATGCTGATCTGAGGTCCACATTTTGAGTAGCAAGGGCTGGTCCACGAGGAATCCCCTTCTGAATCCTGGCAGGACAGCACTCTTGGCAGGGGTTAAAATAAGATCATATGGACAGGGCAATGCCTCATCAACAGCAGCAGTCTCATCCTGGTAGGCTTTCAGGCACAGTGGCAGGCTAAGGGATAGCACTGGGGACTGACTGTTCTCTCTCAGCTCATGTACACCGACTCCTGGCCACTCCACTTAGGAAAAGCCCCAGCCACAATACCATGGCTTGCAAGTGCCTGGAAAGACCAACATGAGGAATACTTCCTGCTGTTTTTCAGTCCTATGGAAGCAAACTCTGCTGGTGAGCACAGGGACCTGAACTTGGGCTGGTAGGTGGATACCACACAGCAGTTCTCTCACAAGCAGAGGCCCGCAAGCATCAGTGCACATCAACCATCTGTCCATTCAGTCACTCAGTAAACATACATGTGTACCCACTATGGGCCAGACGTCACTCCAGGTGCTGGAGACATAGCAGAAACCGAGAAGGACAAAGATCCCTCCTTCATAGGAATTTTATTCTAGCGAGAGTAGACAGATAAGAAGCAATAGATATAAGTAAATTATAGCGGATATTGGAGAAGCACTATAGATAAAGGAAAAGGTGAGCAGGTTAAGGGCGATAAAAGTGACAGGAGTGCAATGGGGCAGGCCGCAGTAGGGTGGTTAGGGTAGACCTTGGTTTGAGTAGACTTGAAGGAAATAAGGGAGTTGGTCATGGGAATATCTCAGTGGGTGTGTGAGGGCTGTGGGGAGCAAATGCAAAGGCCCTGAGACGTGAACGCATGTGGGGTGTTGGAGGACCAGCTGGAAGCCAGTGTGTCTGGAGTATGAAAGAGACCACAGAAGTAACAGAGGGCGATGACTCCAGCACTTGAAGACCATGGTAAGGCCTTGGCTTTTATACTGAAATAAGTGGAGAGCCATGGCAGGGCTCGGAGCAGATGAGAGACTTGGGATTTAGAAGGTCTCTCATCTGTGTGAAGGATGAATAGGGAGGGACCCTTTAAGGTGCAGAGGTGTGGATCCTACTTCCAGAGTCTGGTTTAATGGGGCTCATGTGGGCCTGGTAATCTGCATTTGAGAAAGCTCCCATGATTGGTTCTCTTGGAAATAGTCCAGAGATGCAGCACCAGCCCCAGCACAGCACCAAGTGGCCCATTCACAATTTTCTATGCAAATGGCGCCAGTTACTGAGACTGCATTGTGAGTGACAACCACTGGAGGCGTGCACTGAGGCAGTCCTGCAGAGTGCACCCTGGAAGGCACCCCAGCTTAAGTACTTCCTGGAAGCAGGGTGCCCCAGGTGCTTCTGCAGGCATTAACTTGGATGTACACACATAGGGTAGCAAGGGTTTCAATTGGCTCCCAGCCAACGCCTTGAGTGTTTCATCATCCTCAAAGGCCTGGGACAGAGTCTCTGTAGATTCCTGAACTATGAAGATGGAGGGAGTGGGGACCTGTCAATCTTCTCATCCTCTGTGGGACTAAATCTCCCATTGGCCAGATGAGTTCCAGGTATGTGTGGCATGCAGCTCTGCACGGCACTGAGAAGAGGTGAGGTTTTTATCTGGGCACTAAAGGCTGTGCCCACACAAGGGTGGGCATAAGCAGATGTGAGAGGAAACTCTCTGGTGTGTGAACTGGGCACCATGCTGATGCACTTACCTTTGTCACCTGTTCTTAATCCTATGGGATTAGGGAAGGCAGTGTTGGCATCCACTTTATAGATGAGGAGAGTAAAGCTTCAGAGAGGCCTTTTCACAGGAATGGGTTGGGAGAAGGACCGTGCCAGCTGAAGAAAGCAATCAACCACTTCAGTCCAAGCCGGCCTCCTGAGGGGGCCCGGGGCTCACAGCAAAGACCGTGGACTTGCAACCCAGTTTAAACCAACCCCAGCTCTGCTCCTTCCTAGTCATGTGCTAAGCCTGTTTCTTCATCCATAGAGTTGGCACCAAGAGGGGTGATGTTAACAATAAGCGAGAAACACACTGGCCGGGCGAGGTGGCTCACACCTGTAATCCAGCACTTTGGGACGGTGAGGTAGGCGGATCACCTGAAGTCAGGAATTCAGGAC
>NW_012113141.1:3512251-3512614 GCF_000951035.1 Colobus angolensis palliatus
TCCAGTGTCCTCCCTGCTGGCAAGCAGGGCAGGGGGTTGCTGGTGGACGAGGGTTGGGACATTCACTGGCCTAATGTCCTGATGCCTTGCACTTACAGCAAGGCTGCGTTGGGACTCGGGGACCCTGCGGACACCTGTTGGCATAGTGTCCTGCCTTGCTGCACTTATAGCAGGCTCCTTTCGTAGCCTTGGAGTCTGTGGGGTGTGTGCTGTCTGGTCTGGGGTTACGACTGGGCTGTAAAGCCGCTGCTAGGAGCTGTAACTTCTCTTTGAGGCGAGCCTGCCGTCTCCTCTCTGGAGTTATAGACCTTAAAGGCTAATTTAACCAGGTCTTGTATTGGTGTCTGAGGACCATCCTCTACC
>NW_012113141.1:3517409-3519617 GCF_000951035.1 Colobus angolensis palliatus
GGGGGGGGGGGATGAAGAACCCGGAAGTGCACCATCTTGCCTCCGTTCGTCCAAACAACCAGTGCCTGCCTGGTGCTGATAAATACTAGGAGCTCCAGGGGTGCTCCTGCTTGGACCTAATGCAGCTGGGCTGTGTCCCTTTTTCAGGCATGGATCGAGCCTGCCTGGCCTGGAGACACATAGTCAGAGCACGGCCTGGCTGCTCATGGGCTGGAGAGGTTTTCCTGCCCAGTTACCTGAGTCACGCTCTTCCCCAAGGCCCGCCCTTCCTGCCCTTCACATCTGGCTCAGGACTCTGCCCAGGCCTTCTGGGGCAGCTGCCAATTCTCGCCCTGTCAGGAACTGCTTCTCGCTTCCCAGGGCTGTCTTTCTGCGAAGGGACGGGCACATCTCGTGTGAAGAGCAGATCCAAAGCGGGGCTCTGGGGTACAACATGGTATTTGGGCGAGACTACAATTAGAATCCTGTAGCCCCACACAGCTTCCTGTCTACATGACTCCACCGTCTTTTCCAGCGTCAGAGTGCTAGTCCTAGAAACTCTTGCTCAGGAAGACAAAGTTGTAAATAACTTTATTGTTCATTCCAGGGGCCTTCTAAGGAATCATTTAAAGCATTTGCTTTAAGTGATTGATCAGAATGATCAAACTGATCAACTCTTAATCGCATCAAAAGAGAGTTTACATGCCAAGACTCTTTGAAACCTTTGCCTCAAAATCCCCCCTTGCTGTGTCCACCGATCCTAAACTATGTTCTGATCTTTACCCAATCCTAATCAAGGGTTCCTTCTCTGCATTCAAAGTTCCACCTAAAACCAAACTCTGGAATCTCTCATCACTTCCTAACTGTCCTGGAATCTCTCATCACTTCCTGACTGTCCTCCCCAGTCTGACACGCTAGGAAAACTGTCAAGTTCGAGCAGGAAAAGTAGGATCAGCTTCACCTGATTAACAGGTGGATCTGGTGATGTTTTCAGTGAGGCATCCTTCAACGGGAAACTACGCAGGTGGGAGTCCCCTCTCTGACCTCTGACCTTTGGGGTGGGGGAGGCCAGCGGCCTGAGTCCAGGCTAATCCACAGGGGACAGTTATAAGTGATCACAGGGCCTTCAGGAGCTAATAGTGACCACATGAGTTCTGGAAAGGCCCTTGGGGGTCTCCTGGTGCAGCTCCTTAGTTTTACAGACAGGAAATGGCCTGGAGAGGAAAAGAAATTTGTCCAAATCACAAAGCTAGCTAGGATTGTTATAGGGATTAAATAAGTTAATATCTCTAATGCACTAAGACACTGCCTGGTACCCACTAAGCTCTATGTGTGTTTGTTAAATAAAAATAATGGGGCCAGGTGCAGTGGCTCACACCTGTAATCCCAGCACTTTGGAAGGCCGAGGAGGGTGGCTCACCTGAGGTCAGGAGTTAAAGACCAGTCTGGCCAATATGGTGAAACTCCGTCTCTACTAAAAATACAAAAATTAGCCGGGTATGGTGGCATGTGCCTGTAATCCCAGCTACTAGTGGGGCTGAGGCAGGAGGATCGCTTGAACCTGGAAGGTGGAGTTTGCAGTGAGCCGAGATCATGCTACTGCACTCCAGTCTGGGCAACAGAGTGAGACTCTGTCTCAAAAAAATAATAATAAAAACAAAAATAATCATAATCATAATAATAATGGATCAGCCAGCAGCGGTGGCTCATGCCTATAATCCCAGCACTTTGGGAGGCCGAGGTAGGTGGATCAGTGATCTGAGGTCATGAGTTCGAGACCAGCCTGACCAACATGGTGAAACTCTGTTTCCATTAAAAATACAAAATTAGTCAGGCATGGTGGCAGGTGCCTGTAATCCCACCTACTCAGGAGGCTGAGGCAGGAGAATCGCTTGAACTGGGAGGTAGAGGTTGCAGTGGGCCGAGATCACGCCTCTGCACTCCAGCCTGGGCAACAATAGCTAAACTTCATCTCAAATAATAATAATAATAATAAAACAATGGAGCGTCTGGCCTAAAACTCAAGGCAAACTTAAGTTGGCCTCTCAGACTTAAAAAAAGCAAAACCTGACTTTAACATTGAACCCCGAGCAGTAGTTCTCTAACTTGAGCAAGCATTGGAACTACATGGAGCACTTGTTAAAACAGAGTTCTGGGCCCCACCCCCAAGTTTCAGATTCTGTACATCTGGGGTGGGGTCAACAATTTGCATTTTTTTTTTTTTTTTTT
>NW_012113141.1:3520268-3524031 GCF_000951035.1 Colobus angolensis palliatus
CTGGTGCTGCAGATGCTGCTGGCCCAGAGACCCCTCTTTGAGAACCATGGACTCAGAGGAACAAATTACTAAGGGAGTAATTTCTGGCACTGGTAAGGGAGAAATTTGGAGATAGCAGGTCTCTTCATCCTTTCCCAAATACAGTTTCCCCCTGATGTTTAGCCATTCTGCAGCAGCGCAGCTGGGGGGCACGCACCAACTCTGCTTGGCTGCACCTGTGCCCACCTGTGAATAATCCATGTTTCATCCCGTTCCAGCTTGCTTTACCTCGTGCTTTCAACAAGAGGGCACCCCTCTTGCATGTGGGCTCATTAGACGCCCAGGTGATAGGAGGTCCGTACAGTGAGAATGAATCAAACACCAACCAGGCAGATGAAACCAATGCATTCTTTATTGCAGACTGAAGCTTAGGGGCTCACTCACTGTGAGCTCTGATTTGGGGGCTTCTGTGGCTGCCCACACTTTCCGAGACAGACAAAGGCAAACTCTCCAAGCAGAGGAGAAAACAACTTTCAGAAGCTGCCCCTTCAAAGACCTGAGGTGAGGGACCTGGGACAGCAGGCAGCTTGGCATGCAGGGGTTAACCAGAAAGGCCAAGTCTAGAGGGCCAGGCACACCTAACCCTCATCTCCTGGTGACTGCAGGTCACTCCCTTCCTCAGGAGTGCCACGCAGACTCTGAAACAATCTAATAGGCCAAGGGCCTCCCAGGGCTGGGTTAGGGAGGAGGCTGAGCACAGGCTCTGCTCCCTGGAAGTGGCAGGGAGAGAACTTCACCCTCTGCTCGGAGGACATCCCCAGCCTAGGTCCTTCCTTCTCAAACTCTGAAGTGCTTATAGGAATCAGGTGGGGGTCTTGCTAAAATGCAGGGTCTGAGTCGGGAGGTCTAGGGTGAGGCCTAGACTCTGCTTTCCTAACAAGTCCCCAGGTGTCACTGCTGCTGCTGGTCCACAAACCACACTTTGAGTTGCAAGGCTCTGGTCATACATTGCCTTTGTGCACATCAGAGAAGCATGCCTCGTCTTCAACAAGGAGAAACCCTACTCCGGGACACAAGGTAGGTGGGGCCAGTGCAGCCTGGACAGGACTTCAGTCCCCACTTGCCCCCAACACCCACCGATGAACTCGGTAGCTCTGGAGATCCTGTCTTGACTTCCTCATCCTGAAAACACTTTGTCAAGAGTTTGACCAACCAGGCCCTGGGATATGAGCAGAATAAACAGTCTCTTGAGATACTGAGCACTCAGCTCAGTGATGGCCCAATAACGGCCCAAACTATCAGTTCCTTGCCAAGAGACAGGAGACCTGGGCAGGGACGGGGGAACTGGGAGCATTCTGAGCAGGGATTACTGCTCTGAGCAGTGGTCTGAGCTCTCAACATCTAGCCTCAGGAGTAGTAAAGTGGCCACTCGTCCACAGGACACAGGATTTGGGTGGCCTGGCTTTGCCTCAAGCCCTGGGGTCTCAGGTGCCTCCGGAGATTCAAACGAAGGTGCAGATCAGGTGGGGTCTGGGGCACGGAGTCGGCTTGCTCCACAGATGAGGAGAAGGTGGGAGGTAGATACCTGAGGACCAAGCAGTCGAGGTTCTTCAAGCCACAGGTGTTCTCAGGAAGCAAGAGCCCCAGGCCCTCTCCTGGTAGGGGACCAAACATCCCCGCTTGCCAGGCACTGTCCCAGTTTTAGCACTGAGAGTTCCATGTCCCGGGAAACCAGGACAGCTGGTCACCCTGTTGCCTGACCATACCCTAAGATGCCAGGTTGAGGGCCTCAAAAGAACTAGGTCATCAGGGCTTTGGGCATTGACCTGGGAGCTGGCTGGCTACAAATCTGGTGTCCACAGCGCCTTCTACCCCCAGGGGGCCATGACAAGGCAGCCAGGCTGCTGCTGACGGGACGGTGATGAGGGTGGCCATCTAATCACTTTAGACCAGAGCTGCAGGTGCAAATGGCTCTGCTGTTCTCTGGGCCACCTCTCCTACAGCTCAGGAGTGACGCTAGAGGGACGGAGCACTCAGGACTTCCCACCCTGCCACTTTGTTAACTGTGGGGAATGACAGCGCTAAAGAGACTTGCTCCCCATTCCCAGCCTGCCAGTCCTCGGGCTCCTACGTGAATGTTCTTGCCCCGCAGCAGTACCAGCCCATATTCCCACCACAGCTCTCCCAGGACTCCTAGTTCAGGCTCCCGCCAGTCCAGGGACCACAGGACTGAAGACCGGGCCCTGCGGAGGGCCGCATCCAGGTCAGTTCTCAGGAAGCAATAAATAGATGGAGGTTGTCTTCTTTTTCTCAGGGCAGCGACTGGCTCTCAGCACTAAAAACAAGGTCTCAAACCCACAGGGGCTCAGAAAATACCCAGCAATGCCCACCTGTGCCTGCTGATCTGGAGGTAACTTGGAGGCATGTACTGCTTAAAAACCTCCAGGGAGCCCAAAGGAGGTAAAGGGTCCCTTTTTTTCAAGTGACAAGGCTCAGAGAGGGCAGGAGATCTGCCTGAGTTTGCACAGCAGCTGTGAGTGCTGAGTCCAGGCTGCAGGCCCCACCTTGCCTCTTCCCTTGGGCATTCCAGAGCCCACTACTGCTGTAAGCTATCTATCCAGACCAGCTGTACCCCACCCACCACGTGCTGCTCGGCCCACCCTCCCCCAGCCCCCAAGCTTGGCCTCCCATGGGCCTCCCTCCCTTCCAGGATTCCAGGCCAGTGGCCTCTGTCCTTTGCTGGGTGGGCATGAGGAGGGTGGCCTAAGGTAGGGGAGCTCTTGCGCCATCCGGAGACATGAGCATATCAAACTTGATGAGCGGCGGGGCGATCACGCGCACCTCAGCATTGAGTGGGTTGAAGCGGAGGTTGATGCTGCGCAAGGCTGGCATGGCGGCCAGCTTCTCCACGGGCACATCTGTTGGGGACAGAATGGACAGGTTAGAGCGGTGGGGGCCAACCACCCCCAGAAAAGAAGGACAATGGGCCAGGAGGACTCTGAGCACATGATGGTGAGGGGCAGCTCTCCATTACCCACTGCACGTGGGCTCAGCCCCTGGTGCCCAGCCCTGTGCGAGGCACCATGGGGCCCACCAGGATATGACAACCACATGGAGGAAAACATCCTAAAAAATAAGAATCAACTGCTTCAAAAAGTTAAACGTAGGATTGCCATATAACCCAGCAATTTTACTCCTAGGTGGAACTGAAAGAATTAAAAACTGGCATTCAAACAAATACTTTTACACAAATGTTCATAGCAGCACTATTTACAATAGTCAAATGTCCACCAATAGATGGATGGATAAATGAAATAATACATATAATGGAATACTATGCAGCCATTTAAAGGAACGAAATTCTGATACAGGCTACAACATGGATGAACCTTGAAAACATAGTGCTAAAGAAAGAAGGCAGGCACAAAAAGACAAATACCTCCATTTATGTGAGGTACGCAGAGTAGTTAAATTCATAGAAACAGAAAGTAGAACAGAGGTTCCCAGGGGCTAGGAGAAGGGGAAGTGGGGAGTTATTGCTTAATAGCTACAGTTTCTGTTGGATGAAAATATTTTGGAAATAGATAGTGGTGATGGTTGCGCAACATGGTGAAAGTAATTAATGCCACTGAGCTACAGTATGCTTTAAAATGGTTAAAATGAGTCGGGCTATAGTCTCAGCTAGTCAGGACGCTGAGGCAGGAGAATCTCTTGAGCTCAGGAGTTCAAAGTCAGGATGGGCAACATAGCGAGACCCCAGTCTCTATTTCCTTTTTTTTTTTTT
>NW_012113141.1:3524341-3589419 GCF_000951035.1 Colobus angolensis palliatus
TGGAGTCTCACTCTGTCGCCCAGGCTGGAGTGCAGTGGTGTGATCTCAGCTCACTGAAACCTCCACCTCCCAGGTTCAAACAATTCTCCTGCCTCAGCCTCAAGAGTAGCTGGGACTGCAGGTGCGTGCCACCATGCCCGGCTAATTTTTTATATTTTTAGTAGAGACAGGTTTTACCATGTTAGCCAGGATGGTCTCAATCTCCTGACCTCATGATCCGCCCACCTCTGCCTCCCAAGGTGCTGGGATTATAGGCGTGAGCCACCATGCCCAGCCTAGATTCGCCAATTATTATCATTTTATCCTATTTGCTCTATCATTTGTGCGTGCATTTTCTCTCTCTCCACACACACACACACACACACACACACACACACACACAGTTTTTCTGAATCATTTGAGTGTACCATACATACATCATGGCCCTCAGGGTGTATTTCCTAGGAATTGGGATATTCTCTTACATAACCACAGTGCAGTTAAGGATTCCAGGTGTTCACATTGATAGAATGTGTATCTAACCCATGGCCCACAGTTCAGTGTGGTCAGGTGCCCTAACATCCTGTACGGCACTTCCCCCTCTAGTACCAGACCCAGTCTGGAATCAAGGATTACATTTACTTCTAACTCTTTGGGCTCCTTTGTCTTTTATGACATTGACATCGGAGGAGTAGTGCACTACTCCCTTCCCTTTTTAAAAGTTTCTCATTTTGTGTTTGTCTGGTGTTTCTTCATGATTCGACCAAGACTTCGCATCCTCAGTTGAAGACTACACAGATGCATGTCCTTCCTGGGGTATCACGTCAGAGGCACACCAAGTTCATCTTTATTGTTACTTTTGATCACTTGATCAATGTGTAACTTGCTTTCTCCACTATAAAATTACTATTGTGGTTTTTTTTTTTCTCCCTTGCAACTAACAAGAAGTCTGTGGGGACACATCTTAAGAGCGTGCAAATATCCTAAATGCTGGTTCTCACCAACATTTAGCATTCTTCACCCTTAGACTTAGCATCCACTAAAGATTCTCACCTGACCTGATCTTTATGATGGCTGCAAAATGATTTCCCAATGTTAACAGTCCTCAGCATTCTACTTCTCTTCTACTTATCTATTATCAATATAGACTCCTATGTTTCTAGTGATTTATAATTCATTATTGGACTTCATTATCCTGATGCTCAAATTGTCCAGATTTGACAAGTGGCTCGGAGCCCCTTTGGCCTGGCTCCTGTATCTTTTGACATGGCTCCAGCACTTTTTGGATGCACTGACTTTCTAGGAAGACATGTCTTGAGTCTTCCCCGTTCCCAGCCCTGGAATCAGCCACTTCTCCAAGAAGCCCTGGTTCCTTTCAATGGGGAAGAGTATTAGTGCCCAATAGTAAGTGTGACTGACTAAGCCATGTTTTACATTCCATGCACGAGGACTGTGCACATCTAATCCATTTGCTTTTGACTGCTGCTTAGCATACCATGCTGTTTACCCACCACACTCTACCTCTCTACTCTGCCAGTGATGACACCCAGGCCTCTATCTGTCCTTAGGAGCCAATGTGGGAAGTCTTTGGATGTATGCCCAGGAGCAGGACTGATTGCTCTGTCAAAGAATATGTGTATATACCTCCACTACTTGCTCTCTAGAATTCCTGTCGAAGCTCCCAGGAGCTTCCTATCCTGTTTCCTATCCCGACAAAGGCTTTCAAAGAGGCTGCTGACCTGTCCTGAGAGAGTTTCCTGGAAATGTTCTCAAATTGCTTCTGGAAACTTCCAGGCCTCCTTGTTCTGGTGTGGGTCACAGCACAGAACAAACCTATCCCTTCTTGTCCATGACACTTCTGAAGCCTGAAGCTTAGAAAACACCACCACCTTCTTTAGGCAAAGGTCCCAGATCCTTCGCTTCATGTTGGGAATGAGTGGGTGGTGGTTATTAAGATAAACAAGCTCTGGAGTCAGAAGGATACGCCCAGCTTTCCAGTGACTGTGGTGCCTCAGGCAGGATCCCTGTACCTGAGCTTTCTCACCTGTAAAATGGGGTCATACTGCCCACCTTGCAGGGAGGCCCCAGAAGTCGATAAGACGCCTGCATGCAGTACAACAGCACAGTGCTCCAGCAACATGTGTCCAGCTAGTGCAGGTTCCCTGCTCCCTGTCACTGGTCTGGGGCCTGCATCTGCTGAGCAGCAGCCCAGATCCCTGGGGATAAGCCCACAGAGTTTGGCCAGCAGAGTCTCAAGCCTGAGTTCACCACTGAGATAACCCGGATGTCAGCTCACACAGAAAGGAACAAGGGTTGAGCCTCAGATGTCTCCTGAAAGCACTATGGCTCCTGGAGCCCCTCACCACCACTCACAGAAGGCCAAAGCCCCAGATTTGGCCTCCACCGAGAGCACCAACTAGAAAGTTCCTGGACACACTCATATTCATGGGCCATTGACAAGAAGCTGTACAGATCATGGCAGAGAGACCACGGGAGGTAGGAGGGTCCTGAGAGTTGTGAAAACCCAGGCTCAGTGGGAGGAAGTAATTTTGCCTGGGGTCACCCAGCCAGTGGGTGGCAGGGCTGACACAGAGATGGAGAAGATTCTTGGCCACAGAGAAGTGCTATGCAGGAGTCCCCAGGCCCTGTAAACAGGCAGCCAGATTCCCTAACAGGAGGAGCTCGCCCACCTTTAGACTCTGGGGTGACCTGGCCTCTCAGTTCCCTGAAGGCAGGCTCTGTGTATGAGACCAGGGGCCCAGTCCATGGCCTTAAATGCTGGGGTCACAGGGAGCTCTGTCCCCAATAAGAAGACTGGCTATAGGGCAGCTGGGGTGGGGAGGGGGTGCTAGTCATCACCTGCCTGGAGCAGGAACCACGTGACAGGTGAGCGAGCCAGCAAGGAGGGGTGGGAGAGGCCGGGACTCCAGGGCAAATGGAGGCTCAGGCAGGAAAAGATGCAGAGACAGGCTGTTTTCAGAAGGCAGGGTTATAAGCAGCCGTGACTCCTTGGAGAAGAGGAAAAGCGAAAACAAGTGATAGGAGTACCCGCTCGCCTCCTTCGCTTTCTCTGGAGCTCATGCGGGTGCAAATGTCACATCACACAGCTGCCAGCAGCCTGGCCTCACTCATCCCAGCCTCTTGCAGGGTGTAGGGACTAAAGAAAGGTGCTGCCTATGGTAGTTCTTGAATCTCTTCTTTCAAGCAGGGCACCCATTTTCCCTACTAATAATGGCCGGGAAGAAAAGGGCTAATTCCTTGGACTCTTGCACATCTCCACATTCAGCAGCTCTGTGGCAGCCATTCCCCAGCGGCACAGCCAGCAGCGTGGGCAGGGATACAGATGCCATCCCCTGTGCCCCGATCACCCAGAATAAGAAAGACCCCTGGCACTTGGCTTTTATTTCATGGGGCATCAACCTCCATTGGACACAGAAGGAAATCAAGGCGCAAGGAGGTGCAGCACCTTTGTCTAAATGGGCCCAGCAAAGGGGGCTGCTTCTGGGAACTGATGTTTGAGGCCCTGTGCTAGACAGTTCCTCACAATGACCTATTTCTCAGGTAAGAAAACTTGATTCCCAGTTTCTTGATGCCCAAGGTCCCCAGGCCAGTAAGTGGTGAAGGCAGGACAGTTCCTGATCCCAGAGCCCATACACTTCAACCCGCAACACAGAGGGGCAAGGCCAAAGCCAGAACCTGGTCTCCTTGCACTGGCCCCTGGCCCCCAGAAGATAACAGTAACAGGCAAGTTTCGCTGAGCAATTCAGTAAGGGCTGGAGCCTGGGCTGAGAGATCACAACCTCAGTTGTCAAGATATTCCCACTTGAGAAATGGGGGCTCAGAGCTGCTGTCACCCCTTCTTCCCATCTGCTACTGAAGACCACTCATCCTGCCCCAGTTTCTCCAGAGGAGGCTGAACAGGGGCTTGCTAAGGACCCTCCCCACTCTGGACTCTGTGTCTCCTCTGTCCCTCAGCTGGGAAGGCCAGTGGCCCACACAGTGGCTAGTACTTCTGAGGGTGGGAGGGGGGTCCCCCTGTCATGCTGCTGCCACAGGCTTGCTGGGCATGGCAGGAAGACCTGCTGCAGCCCAGCCCTGGAACACATCCCCATGACTCCAGGCCTAGTGGGAGCAGCACTGCCGGGGTCTTAGCTTGTTGTTTCCACGTCTGCCACAGAGCTGGCCTCCCCGGGGTCTGTGGCATTTTCTGAACCACCCTGCTAAAGGCCAGTAATAGCATTCACAGGCACAGAGCAGGGATTAGGTATAGCTCTTTCCCCTAATTTAACTGCAAAAGTCATTTGAGCAGCTTAGAGGGAGGAGCGATGGGACCATCAAACATGCCAAAGCTGGCAGAACCAACACATCAGAGCAGTCAAGCTCACAAGTGACAAGCCCAAGAAGGCAACTGGGAGTTTCCGGATAAAGCTGAAAGATCATTTATGCTCACAGCATCCTGACAAGAGAGGGAGATCGCTGGAGGCTGCAGAGGAGAATATGAAATGATCTGCATTTTGTGGATGGGGAAACTGAGGCTTGGAGAAGTTAAATAAATGTCCCGAGGCTAGACAGCACAGTGGTCTCTGGACTCTGTTGTACCTGGAGAGGAAAGGGACCTCAGCTTTACCTTCAGTACCATGGGCCATGCTCTCATCACCACTCACCACACCCTGCTTCTCCCGAAATCCCAGCTCAAGGGCTGCTTCCTTTGCTACTCCCCTTCATCCCCCTCAAAACTCTCTGAACACTTTCTTTATACCACACTCATGTCGTGCACCATGCTCTGCAACCTGTGGATATGTCTGTTCACTCCTGTAAATGTGACACAAAGCACAGTGCCCACGGGGTGCTCCGTATCTGTTGGATGAATGAATGTCTAACCTTTTGAACTAGATCATGAGTCCCTTCAGGCTGAGACCACACTGAGCTGGGCAAACAGCAGATCCACCATCAATGCTGCTTAATCAACTCTGTGACCACAGCTACACTCAAGAGTTGGGGCCCATTCCCTGGCCTCACCCATTCTGTGCACATTTGCCAGTCAGGGCCAGGCCTCTGTGGACCAAGGCTATGATGAAACACTTACCCTAGTCTTCCCCTTTGACACTAGTAATCTAATTTAGAAAATGTAAAGATATTGATGAATAAAAGTAAAATCATCACGTCCCATCATCTAGAATGAATCACTATTAATGTCTTGGTATACGGCCTTCCCCACTGTTTAATGTGTGTGTGTGTGTGTGTGTGTATATACACTCACACACATATGTATTTCCAAATGGCCTCCTGGATAGCATGTCATGGCATGCTGTTCTTCATGACATGCCATAAATATCTTTTCAGGTTACAAACTGGTGACTTTCTATGGCTACATCATAGTCCGTGGGATGGATGTACCACTTTGGCTCCTGTTCCTATTGTTGGACATCCAGATTGTTTTCAAAGTTTCACTTTTTTTTGTTTTTGTTTTTGTTTTTTGAGACAGAGTCTTGCTCTGTTGCCCAGGCTGGAGTGCAGTGGCGTGATCTCGGCTCACTGCAACCTCCGCCTCCTGGGTTCAAGTGATTCTCCTGCCTCAGCCTCCCTAGTAGCTGGGATTACAGGTGCACGCCACCACACCCAGGTAATTTTTGCATTTTTAGTAGAGATGGGGTTTCACCGTATTGGCCAGGCTGGTCTCGAACTCCTGACCTCAAGTGATCCGCCTGGCTCAGCCTCCCAAAGTGCTGGTATTACAGGCTTGAGCCACTGCACTCGGCCCCCAACATTCCACTATTCCAGATAATGAGAGGCTTTGAGTCTATAGGGCATTCTGGGGTTACTTCCATCTCTTTCAGCCTATGACTGTAGAATGTAGGATGTGAGGTTCTAGAATCCTTTTATGAAGCCAGAGGAATGTTCCTTTAACTTTCCCATGTCCTCCAAGTACATGGGCTTCTGTTGCAAGGCTTCATGTCTTAGGTGGGGACTAAAGTCAAGGACTCAGTGGCCTATGGCAGGGTGAAAACCTCAAGTCAAATTAAACTATGCACTGCCTGGCCCTCCTCCCACTGCAGACAGCAACCCTGGACTCCCACCTATGTCTGTGGGAAGTTTAGAGTAATCAATAGTAGTAGAAGCAGAGTGGGCAGTGTTTACAGAAAATTACTTCCCTGAGGTCCGCTTGCCCCCATCTCACTAACTGTTAGCAATATTGATGGGTAAACTTGTTTTACATCAGTGGAACTGGCTGAGAAGCAGGATGGTTACAAATGATGGCTCCAGCGCGCTCTCCTGGTCCAGTGTGGTGCCCACAGTGGCACCCTGTGAGAAGGAGGGGGTCAGGACCTGGGGAAGTGTCAAGGGCGGTGAGTGCCTAGCACAGAGGTAACCAGAATTGCTGGCTGGCCTCTGATTCCAGCATTGCTGGAGAATCTAGGCCAGCCCTGGCCCCACATCTCAGCCTCAAGGCAGCTCTGGTGCTTGGACACAAAAACAACCAAGATCAAGGACGCCCTGCTGTGCTGTGCTGAGCTGCACACCCCCTCTCAAAATGCCACAAGAGATAAGCAAGCAGACTGTGGTAACCTGGCGGGGACAGGGGGTCATGCCGCAACAAGAAGGCTCCGGGGTCACACACACACATCTCTCAGACCACTCTACCACACCCTGCTGGGCAAAGTCAGGTGGGACAGGGGCTGAGACTTCCCTACCTCCACAGGGCCCTGGACTGGGCATCCTGGCAGGGGTGGGGCCAGAGCAAACGGAAATAGTACAGCTCCAGCCCTCAGAGAGCCAGGAGCACAGTGCACAGCCTTGACAATCCTGCAGGCTGACTTCTAGCCTGCAGAAAAAGCTAGACTGCAGGTAGACTGGAGTTCTGAGTCTCCTGCTGACGAAGGGCCATTTGGCAGGGTGAAAAGGGCCAGGGACACAGGCCCTCATTTTGGCACTGCCATTTAAAGCTGTGCACCCTCAAACAAGCCCCTTCACGTCTCTGAACCGCAACCTTTCATCTTTAAGACCATCCTTCCACCTCATGGTTTGTGGAGTGGGACCATCGGTGCTCTCCAGGGAGGAGGGGGCTAGTGAGGTGCAGGAAGTATGGTGGGCACCCCCATTGACAGGATGGGAAGCATGGGATGTTTTAAGAATCTACTAATAAACCTAGAGACATTTTTCTGTCCTTAAGTATGAGCTGCAGGGAAAGAAAAGCAAAGGAGAAAAACCCTTGGCTTTGATTCCTCCTCTGTGCCCTAGGCTGGCCAGCAAGGGTGGGCTAATGGGCATCGAGGGGGCCACCCACCACAGCCTTTCCCTCCAAAGACTCCCTGCACCCTGATCTAACATGCAATCAAAGCCAGATCATAACAATTCTTTGCAGAAATGACTCAGTCTTCTTACTGGCCACTCTGGAGACAGCCAAATAAGCAGCTGAAACTGCTGAGCCCATGCCTGACATTTATCCTCCCTGCCCTCTGCACCCTCCCTCCTCCTCCCTTCTGCACTCCGGCCACTGGAAGGCCTGTGCCCTCCCACAGGCTGCTCTCAGGCCTCTCTTAGTTCCTCTGCTTTGGTTAAGGTGCTCTGGGAAGAGCCTCAGAAAAGAATGACAATTTTGCTGTCCCCTTTCATGTGCCTGTGTTCCCTGCCTCGGAGTTGGTGGTGCACACCTGGGGCAGAAGCATTCCTCAGAAGTTCTGGTCTAGCTCAGTGGTTCTATCTAGCCTGCACACTGGAATCCTCTGGATAAAGCTGCCTCTGCCGAAGTTATGACAGGGAGAGAAATCTGACATAGCTGACTCCATCTTGCTTCTAACCTCACAAGCTGTCATTGATCATTCTTGAGCATAAGCCAAGCTAACTATAGGAGGAGTTTCTTTATAGTTTAACCTTAAAACAAAAACAACAACAGTCCCTCCCCAAAACTAACTCCCTCCTTGCTCAGGGACCACCTTTGTACAACGAACAAGTTAGGCACAAGGTTAGAATTATGGTTCAGAAGTCGTGTGGCCAGGGTCACAAGATTCCTAAGCTCCCTGACTGCTGCTACAGATAACATCACAACTGTAAAACCTATGATTGGTGTTTGAGGTATCTTTCAGACTCTGCATTCTGATAAACCAGCTGGCACCACCTGGACTGGTATATTAGTCCGTTTTCAGGCTGCTGATAAAGACATACCAGAGGCTGGGTAACTTATAAAGAAAAAGCGGTTTAATGGACTCACAATCATGGCAGAAGGTGAAAGGCATGTCTTACATGGTAGCAGGCAAGACAGAATGAAAGCCAAGTGAAAGGGGAAACCCCTTATAAAACCATCAGATCTCGTGAGACTTATTCACTACCACGAGAACGTACGGGGGAATCCACCCCCACGATTCGATTCTCTCCTAACAGGTCCCTCTCACAACACATAGGAATCATGGGAGCTACAATTCAAGATAAGATTTGGGTGGGGACACAGCCAAACCATATCAACCAGTAACCCATACCAAGAAACTGGCTCAGCTGGTCTTGCACCCAGGAACTGACTCAGCACAAGAAGACAGCTTCAACCTCCTATGACTTTATCCCCAACCCAACCAATCAGCATTCCCCTTTCCCTAGCCTCCTGCCTGACAAAACTATCCTTGAAAAATTCTAACCTCTAAATTCTCAAGAAGGCTGATTTGAGAATTCTCTCCCATCCTCTGGCTTGGCTGGTCCTGTGATTATTAAACTTTTTTTTTGCTGCGAAACCTGCTGTTCTCAGTGAATTGGCTTTCCTGGGCAGCAGGCAAGAAGAAACCACTCGGCAACTACATTGACAGCTTTAAAAAATCATGAAGCCCGAATCCCACCATCAGAGACTCTGATTTAATCGGCATGGGGTGTGGTCAGGACATGGAGTTTTAAAAGCCTGCCCAATGATTTGAATGCACAGCTAGTCTGAGCACCACTGGTCTTCTCAGTGAAGATTAATGAGAGAATCTGGTGAACATTTTTGCACAGTACTTCTATTCTGGGTGCCACCCTCCCCCGACTTGCAGAGTTGACCAAAGCTAGCAGGAGTGGGGCTGACTGCCTACCTGGCCTAGGGAAACCTGCCTCATTACCTTACACTGCTCTCTCTACCCCAAACGGGTTTCCTTCCAACCAAAGTTATGCACTTCAGCCATAATGTTCCTGGGCTTTCTATCCCCCTGTAGCTATGTACAAAAATCTCTCCCTATGCAAAGCACTGTCCTGAATAGTCTGCAGCAGGACTACTTGGGTTGGAATCCTGGCTCAGATGGAGTGACCTTAGCCAAGTTATTTAATCTCCCTGTGCCTTGGTTTCCTCACCTGAGGAGAATAATAGTATCTGCCTCATAAAGTTGTCATGAGGATTAAACAAGAGCATCCTTGGAAAGTGCTTAGAGAAGAGCTGAGTGTGTAGCAAATGGTCACTAGCACACGGGACAATGCCAGGAGCTCTGTGAGAGCAGGGAGTGTGTTTGTTCTATTTGTGTCTCGAGCTCGGTGTAGCTCGGCTCCAGCACAAAGTAAATCACTTAGTTAAAAACAGCAACTGGTGAATGAAGGAACATTTCCCAAATGCCTAAATTCAAAAGTGTCCCCAGAGTGTTGACAAAAATTGCATGCCACATTCTGGACTGAAATACAGTTATAATTAAGCATTAATCGGGCTGTACGTTGGCCCACTTCCTTGTTGCTGAAAGTCACACAGCACAAGATCCTGACCATGTGCATCTCAGTTGTTCCTGTAGATAGGATTTCTGACATTAGGGTCCAAAGATTGTTTATAAATCGATTCGTGTCCCTGTTGTTCCTATAGACAGGACCACTGACATTAGAATCATGAGCTTTTGCTGCAGGATAGCTTAAGATGTCTTTCAGATCCCCAATTCCAGCAACCCGTCTGGAAACCCCCCCAGAGGATCAGTATCAGCATGAAAGCACAGCTGCTTCCTCTCCCTGTCCCATGACCTCACCCTGCACTCTTCCACCCATCAGTGATCTCCATGCTTCGGCCCACTCCCAAACTGTTAAAAACTCTAATTCCAAATTCCTTGGGGTGATAGATTTGAGGTATCCTCTCATGTCTTCATTCAGTGACTCTATGATTAAACCTCTTTCTCTGCTGCAACCCAGTGTCTTGGCGTACTGACTTGCTGAGTGCATCAGGCAACAAACCCATTATGGTTACATGCCCATGTCCATATCCCCATAAGCCTTTTATTCTTTGGATAAAGCATCCTTGTAAGGCTGGGCTTGGAGATCCAGGGCATCAGGCAGCTCTCCAGCACTCTGGACAGAGACAGGGACAGGCAGTAGTGGGGAGTGGCAGTAATGCAGCCTGGAAGTCTTTTGTTGTGTTTTATTTTTTAATTTAATTTTATTTATTTTTTTCTTTTGAGACACAGTCTCACTCTGTCACCCAAGCTGGAGTGCAGTGGTGCAATCTTGGCTAACTGCAACCTCTGCTTCCTGGGTTCAAGCAATTTTCCTGCCTCAGCCTCCCGAGTAGCAGGGACTACAGGTGCATGCCACCACACCTGGCTAATTTTTGTATTTTTAGTAGAGACAGGGTTTCACCATGTCGGCCAAGTCAATCTCAAACTCCTGACCACAAGTGATCCACCCACCTCAGCCTCTCAAAGTCCTGGGATTACAGGCGTGAGCCACTGTGCCCGGCCCTTTTCTTGTGTTTTAAACAAGGGTCAAGAACTTCTTGCTGTTGGCCTGTGTGCTACCAGCAGAGCACCAACAGTATCCTGGACAGCTGGAGGTTTTGGTTCACCCAGGTTTCACCACACAGTGGTTGGCACAGAGAATGCCATTTGGGCAAAGACCAAGCGTGTGGCTTGCTACTTCCCTGTGGGTGAACACAAGTGGGGCAGGGGCTGCAAACAGGAGCTTCCTGCACTCTCGTGTCTGGAGGCCACGTCTAATTTGCACTAATTGCTGTTGATACCTGTTTGTTTAATCCCAACCTCTCCCTCAGTGCGGCTGCACAGCCAGCAAGCGCTGCCTGCACTGTTTGTCTAATGACCACCTCCTAAGTGCTGGCTAACACAATCGATGCCTGCACCTACTGCTTGATGCCTGTGAGTACAACTCAGAGCTCTGCAGACACCAAGCAAGGGTGTGCAGGGCAGAAGGCACGAAGCTCCTGGGCATGCAGACAAGAAGCTACCACCTCGGAGGGCAAGTCATTCTTTCATGGGACTTGTGACACTCAGTGCACAGGGGTCGGGGCAAGGCTCAGGCTCTGGGAAGCTGGCTGTGCTCAGGGAGCAATCCAAACTCCATACCCAGGGAGGGGACAAATCAACATCCCTCCAGATGGGCGTGAAGCCCCAGATCCAGGGGCAGGAGAGAAGTGCCACAGGTTTGACTTTGTCCTCCCAGATATGCCAACCCAGAGGGTCCCTGCCTCGTCCAATCCTTGTCAGGCTTGAAGGCTGTGCATCATGATTGCTCCCTCTTCCAGATACTAAGTGGCCATCTCGAATCCCTTTTACCGATGTGGTAAGGAAGACAGGGAGGGAGGGAAGGAGGAAGGATCCCCTGCCACCCCAGCACTGTCAGTCCGTTGCAGCCAGCCTGCCATTCTGTACTGGCCAGTTACTGGCTCTAATCTTTCCACGCTACACCAGGGTCACTCTGAGATCTTGCCCAACTCATTGAGGTCTTGCCCAGCTCTAACAGACCATGATTACATTCCACAAGAACCTCATCTGAGCTGCCTCTTACATTCTTAGAGAGCAACTACCACCATACAGAGAGCTCACTGCATGTCAGCATGGTTCGAAGTGCACTGTATATACTGACTCATTTAATCCAGCATCATCCAGAGAAGGAAATGGAGATACTGAGAAATTGAACAACTTGCTGGAAACATAAACCCACGTTTCCTTGATCCCCTGCAGTTAGGGTCGGCCAGTCAGTGCCCCAGAGGGGATAGGGTGTGAGTTTCTGTCTTAGCATCCCAGGGTCCAGGCCACCTGCATTGGCCTCCCAGTCCCTACTTGGCAGTCCTGCAGAATGACGTGAGCTCACCAGTTCCACTGTGGCCTCCTGCTCTCCCATTCCTGACTATGGGAGGGAATAACTCACCTGGAGGGTTCATCAGCAGTCTTCTGAGAGTATCGACTGGCAGCTCAGCCTGCAGCCACTGCCAAAGCCTCCCATGCTTTTGTAAGAACCTAAGTCCCCATGAATCCCTTTTTACTTAAAATGCCCACATGGTTTCTGTTTCCTGTACTTTCTGATCAGGTGTCTGGGAGATTAGGGGAAGCACAGTGGGGGAAGGCGCTTTATAACCAGGAGGTATCAGGCATGGGAAGGTTAGTCATCATTATCTACCAATCAGGATGTAGAGGGGCCCCTTTACATATGCAGACACTTACATGGGGGGAGGATCAACAATCCCCTTGGAGTCCATGAAGGATTTTATGCTTTATAAAATGCGGTGTGTGCATTAATTTCATCTTATCCTCTGGAGAGGGCTGTGAGGATATAGGTAAGGACTATATCTTCCTGTTTTTCAGATTTGAAACTCAGTCTCTGTTTCCAGTTAATCGACCTCACACAGATGGTGTTGAAGCTGAGACTCAGATACAGACCTGCAGCCTCCCCACACAAGCTCCTTTCCATCATCCTTATAGTGGTAAGTGGGGGATTCCTCCAGTCAGTTACCTTCTCTGCAGAAATTATTTGTCCCCACTCTGTGAGCCACAATGGGACCCAAGACTGAGACCTGAAATGACAGAGCAGCATGCTTCCAGGTGTGTGCATGGGGAGAAGGAGGGGTGGGGGCTCTGGGGGACCAGGGGGGTGCGCCACAACTCTGCTGGGGGCTGGACGCTTAGAATCTTCCAGAACGCCAACTATGGCAAACCTTCCCTGGCCAGCTGCCTCTGGCCCTGGGCCCTGCAACCAATGGCTAGCCTCCATCAAACCTATGACCCTCTGGTTCCTCTGTCCTGGCCCCTGGGTGCATGCAAGAAGTATATGCAACAAGTGGCCCCATGGGTTAGAGGGCAAGGAGTGAGCAGGCAGCATGTGGTCAGGACTCCAGGTGGGCTGAGCGGCAGGTGGTGGGCTAAGGCAGGAGGTGATCACAGTGACGCTGCTTCCAGCCCCGATTCCAGTGGGTGGCACTGTCCTTCCCACTCTGTAGATGAGGAAGCTCATGGAGAGGAGGAGACCTGCTCATGCTAATGTTGTGTGTGGGGCTTCAGACCTTTGCCTTTCTTACTACAAAATTCTGAGAAGTCAAGGATAAGGAAGTGAGGACAGGCAAGAGTTGAACGTGGAAAGTGGTCAGGATTGAGCAGAGTTTGATTCAGAGGCTCTCTACCCTGCAGGGAGACACAAGTCATCAGGAGAGAAGCAGAAGGAGGTGTAAGAGGGAGCCCTAGCTTCTGCTTCTGCTTCTGTTTTTGTTTTGTTTTGTTTTTTGAGATGGAGCCTTGCTCTGTTGACCAGGCTGGAGTGCAGTGGCGTAATCTCGGTTCACTGCAACCTCTGCCTCCTGGGTTTACGCCATTCTCCTGCCTCAGCCTCCCGAGTAGCTGAGACTATAGGCGCTCGCCACCATGCCCAGTTAATTTTTTGTATTCTTTAGTACAGACGGGGTTTCACTGTGTTAGCCAGGATGGTCTCAATCTCCTGACCTCGTACTCCGCCTGCCTCGGCCTCCTAAAGTGCTGGGATTACAGGCGTGAGCCACCGCGCCCGGCCTCTGCTTCTGTTTTCACCATGGGAGTCTCCCTTTCTTTTTTCTTTTTTAATTGTTATTGTTGCTGTTGAGACAAAGTCTCCCTCTGTCACCCAGACTGGAGTACAGTACTGCAATCATAGTTCATTGCAGCCTTGAACTCCTGGGCTCAAGTACTCCTCTTGCTTCAGTCTGCTGAGTAGCTGGGACTACAGGTGTGTACCACCATGCCTGGCTAATGGTTTTTGAAATTTTTTTGTAGAGATGGGGGCCTCATTATGTTGCTCAGGCTGGTTTTGAACTCCCAGCCTCAAGCGATCCTCCTGCCTTGGCCTCATAAAGTGCTGGGATTATAGGCTTGAGCCCCCAGGCCTAGTCAGGCGTCTCCCTCTCTGTGTCATCCAGGCTGAAGACAGGTAGGCAGTCCCAGGGGACACTGACAAGACTTTTGTGACCATGTTTTAATCTGCCTTATGAGCCCAGAGGAAGTTCTGAGGGCAGCTGGCACTGACAGGTCAAGGCACCCTCCCTGGCAAGCTGGGAGGTCTGAAGCCTCCCACTATGCCACTATCTGGCCTGGCAGGAGGCAGAGCTTTGGGTCCAGAAGCATTTGTTTTGGCCAAGATTCCCTACTTCCTGCTGACCCCATTCTACTGAGGGTTGGTGGGTCCATAGGGTGGGCAGCAGGCCAGGTGTTGGCACAGTCCTTACTAAATGAGGACTTATTATACAAACAGATCACCAGGGATTCTTGCTCAGGTGCAGATTCTGACTCAGGAGGTATGAAGTGAAACGTAAGGTTCTGCATTTCTAACAGGCTTCCGGGATGCCAGTGCTGCTGGCCTATGGATGCCACTTTGAGAATTGAAAGCCCAAGCAGAGCTTCTCAGGCTTCAGCATGCATGTGAATCAGAAAGCGGGGCATCAGGGGGCAGGCATTACAACAGACTGCTGCCCCCTCCCTAGAATTTCTGATGTAAGTCTGGGGCGAAGCCAGGGAATGTGCATTTCTAACCAGTTCTCTAGCAATGCTACTGCTGCTGGTCCTGGGACCCCACTTTGAGAAATATCAGCTGGGATAGTAAGAGGTGAAACAGGACAAAGACAGAATTAAGTAAATGCAGGCCAAAGCATCCTATATGACACAGATACTTTTCCTCTTAAAAGTGCTGTTGGCCGGGCGCAGTGGCTCGCGCCTGTAATCCCAGCACTTCGGGAGGTCGAGGCAGGCAGATCACTTGAGCTTAGGAATTTGAGACCAGCCAGGGCAACATGGCAAAAACCCATCTCTACCAAAAATACAAAAATTAGCCAGGCATGGTGGTGTGCACCTGTGGTTCCAGCTACTTGATAGGCTGAAGTGGGAGGATCACTTGAGCCTGGGAAGTCGAGGTTGCAGTGAGCCAAGATCATGCCACTGCACCCCAGCCTGTGTGACAGAGCGAGACCCCATCTCAAAGAAAAAAAAAAAAGTGTTGTAGTGTTGTTACTCTATTTAATCAATTCTTTTTTGTTTTAGTTTTTTTGAGACAGGGTCTCACTCTGTGGCCCAGGCTGGAGGGCAGTGGTGTAATCACAGCTCACTGCAACCTCAACCTCCCAGGCTCAATTGATCCTCCCAACTCAGCCTCCTGAGTAGCTGGAACTACAGGTTCACACTACCACACCCGACTAATTTTTGTACTTTTTGTAGAGATGGGGTTTTGCCATGTTGTCCAGGTTGGTCTCAAACTCCTAGGCTCAGGCAATTCTCCCACCTTGGCCTGCCAAAGTGCTGGAATTACAGGTGTGAGCCACCATGCCCATCTTAAATTCTTAATGAAGACTTGTTTTCCTCTAATCTCTTGTATTCTCTGGAGCAGTGGGTGCATAGGAAAAAAGAAAAAAAAAAAAAGAACAGAGAACTGAGGGTTATGGAAAGTTAAATTCCAGCTTAACTGAAATAATATCTCTTAGTGGGCAAAATGAAGTCTCTCAAATATGTGATGCTTGTCTTCACCCTCACATGTTCCGGGACTGAATTGCTAAGCAGCACCAAGTGCTGGTGAGCAAGTGGTGAGGCCCCGCTGCCCCGCATCCACCTTCAAGTCATGTGTGTCGGCTACTGGGGTGAACGAGCTGACTGCCCCCACCAATCATGTCCCCATGTCATCACTCAGTCAGACTACATGCCTCCACCTCCTTAGAAACCCTCCCACAAGGACAGAAGGACAGCTACCCTCCCACTGAGAGTCCTCTCCCTAGCTCTCCATGGCACATCTGCCCTCCCCTACGCCTGTGACCAGGTGCTATCTAGGCATCTAGTGTCTGCTGACACTAATACCTGTAAGCTACTTGAGGTCGAGACTTGCATCTCATTCATCTCTGCAGCCTCTCCTTCTCCAGAGATGACATTTCCCAGGTGGTCTTATTTATAAATACTTAAAAACTTCCATACAGCACTTTCTGATTTGAAAAATATAGGAACTATCTCATATCCCAGAAACTTAATAATGGCTCTTATCTGAACAAATATTCTAAGCTACGAACCCTTTTCTTCCTCTTGGGAGTGCCTAGAGTAAACAACTGTGTCCTGGCAGGCCAGTCCCCAAGGACCCCGGAAGCCTGTCATCTGGACGGGAGACACCTGCTGCTGTGTGTCTGCCAGGGACTGGGAAAGGGAGAAGCCCCTTGACCCGCTCTGCTTCCCTTTCACCTGAACCGGACCCAGACCTTCAGACCCAGGGGATTTGGCCACAGGCAGGGAAAATGGTAAGACATGAGAAAAGACTTCCAGACTGAGAGCACGGGCCATGCGGGGTGGGTGAAGGGGAGGGATGAGAGGAGGAAGGCTGTATAATATGGGTGGGGCATGAGCTGGGGAGGATGGGTGGCTAAGTTGGCTGAGAACAGACCCCCAGATCTCTGCAGGACAACTCATAAGAGCGGCTTTCAATATTTTTTCATCATGACTAAGAGTAAGAAATACCATTTTTCGTCATGTCCCAGGAGATAGATAGATAGATAGATAGATAGATAGATAGATAGATAGATCTGTGCATGTACATAGTAAAACTGAAATTAAAAGTTACAACATAGTAATTATCATTTTATATGTGATGATGTACTCTGACATTTTCTATTTTATTGCATTAAAAAAGTGCTGTTGGCTGGGCATACTGGCTCGCGCCTGTAATCCCAGCACTTTGGGAGGCCGAGGCAGGCAGATCACTTGAGCTTAGGAATTTGAGACCAGCCAGGGCAACATGGCAAAAACCCATCTCTACCAAAAATACAAAAATTAGCCGGGTATGGTGGTGTGCGCCTGTGGTTCCAGCTACTTGAGAGGCTGAGGTGGGAGGATCACTTGAGCCTGGGAAGTCGAGGTTGCAGTGAGCCAAGATCATGCCACTGCACTCCAGCCTGTGTGACAGAGCGAGACCCCACTGATGTGACTTAACAATTCACTAGCAGGTCATAGTATGCAACTTGAAAATCTCTGCCCTATCCTGTCTCATTTATTTCAGTGGAGCTTCGAGGCTTTGGAATTCCTGCTCTACACAATGCTCCCACCCAGGTGAGTGCCTGCTGTATGCCGCACACCATGCCCAATGCTGGCGGAGGTGGGGTGGCAGAGAAGGGTCACACACATAGATCAGAGGGCCATGTGCTAAAGGTGGCAACAAAGGCATCCACGTGCCACACAGACCTGAAACCTGAGGGCATTAAGCTACCAGTGAGCACCAAGGTCAGGTACCACCTCCCAGTGGTTGGTATCAGAAAGCAGACAGAAGGATCCTTGTCCCTCTCAGCCTCCATGCCCTGTTGAGATCATAATCTCCCTCCTTCTCTCCCGGAGAATGGCTCAGAGGGTGGAGGAAGATCACATGGCAGCTCTATTTGGAAACATGAGGATGACTGAGTTGATCCTGGCAGCCGCCTGGATGCTGAGAGCCTCCATGTCTTTCCAGTGCCAGGCTGGGGACGCTTTGGGGAGGTCCCTTTAGAGTGGCTGTCTTTATGATTCACTTGGGAGCTTGTTTCAGAGCTGCCTGTTCGCCACTTACTAAAGCTTTAAAGGGAACTCATGCATCTCAAATTTATTTCTCATAAAAATTTTGTTTTATTTTTTCCACCACCCTCTAAGCATTCTGGAAGGAAAAAATAAGCCACTCTGAAGGCATCCTAAGCTTCTACAATCATCCCAGTGAGGTGCTGCAGGAGCTCAGCTACAAGTAGCGAAGAGTGCAGAACTATTTCCATAATGGAAGACCATGCAGCCCTACCTTCGTTGCTGTCACTGCAGCCCCTCCTTCCTCCGGCAGGCCCTTTCATTCTCACCTCCCTCCAGCCTGGGGATGAAGGCTGTGGCCTGGCTCTCCTGCTGGTTTGGGAGTTGAGAAGCCACTCAGATCACTCGGATGGATCAGGGAGAGGTAGAAAATAGAAGCAGGGAGACTCCAGCAAGGAAACAGTGGCTGCCTCCATATGCCCCCTCTCTCCAGCTTGGGGGCAGGGGAAGAACCACCAAGGCCTCCTGCAGTGGACAGGGACCTGGGATCAGTCAAGCTCTTTCAGGAGCAGCTGGCCACTTGAGGTAAACCAGGAGCCCCTCCTGGACAGGGGCAGTCCCTGGCTTCTCCATATCACCCAGGCCTGGCCGAGGCCGGGTAGCAGAGGCTCTGTCCCAGGCTGAACTGACTGGGAAACACAGCCCAGTCACTGATGTCTCTCTTACCTGGCCAGGTGTGTGATAGGCACTTGGCCATGAAGGCTTAGAGCTTTAGTTTCTACCTGTGTCAAAGGGAGACCATCACCCTGTGGATGTGGGACGGCACATGACCATTCTTGGTAAGATGTAAGATGCTTCCACATGTCGAAATTATTACTGACATTCTGCAGAAAAGCCGAATATGTCTATGCAAGAGGAGCCAAAACAGCTGATCTTTGCTCTGTGGCTGTGCCTGCTAAGAGATATTGTCTGCCTTTTAGAAGGGTAAGGACCAGGAGATCTGGGCCATCCTTGCTGCCCACTTTGGTGCAAGTCACTTCTTGGACTGCAGCCGACATAGATACCCACTTGACCTGCTCCCCTACCTGGGGAAAAGTCACCTTCTTATCTTGAACCACCTTTTGGGGGTAGGGGATAAGCTTCATCTGAAAGATGAGAGGGTGCTGAGATTCACAGAGCTGCTGTGAGCCTTCCAAGGCCACAGTTAGGATATGAGGAAGCCAAAGCTGGTGCTGGTGAAACCCACCTGTCCACCCACTGCATACCCAGCTCTGGTCTTGCTCAGTTACTGCCCCATTTGGATGAGCAGCAGAAGGAAGCGGAGGCATCAGGAGGGGCCACAATGAACAGAGACAGGAGAGGAAGGACCCAGGCAAGAAGGGCCTGGCCAGGAATGCAGGGGTATTCCTGCATTGCTTTTGAGGGGCTCAAAAGCAAGCCCCTGGGTGAGCAGGACAGCACAGGAGGGAGAGCTGCGCAGGCCAAGGCACTTCTGGGCAGGCTCCTTCTGCTTAGAGACTACTCAGAGGCCCCATGACCCAGGAGCCAATCCAGGGGCAAGACACTTGAGGACTCTGGTCTTGGGAGCATAAGACTGAACCAGAGCCCACCCCAGGGGCTTCCCAGAGGCCAGGCAAGAGAAGTCCATCCTGGGCAGAGGGCTGTTCTGGAATCACATATTCCTGTCCTGGCACCGCGGCAGTCTCACTGTACTACCCGATGCTCTCTCATGATGTGTTTGGGCCTCGGTTGATTCATCTATCCAAGGAAAGACCCACAACCTCAAAGGTCAGCTGGTCTCACCTCCCACCCAGCCAGGGTCAGAGTCCTGCCTGTGGCACCTCTGACAGACGGGCACTCGCCATCACACGAGGCAGGCCATTCCCCATCAGATGGGCCGAAACTACTAGGACCCATCTGATGGGGAATAGCTCTCACCCTGCCCGGGCCAGGAAGGCATAGAGGAAGCCCTAGGCCACAGAGGGAGCCCTGCATAGGGCTGATTCCATGTTTATTTGCACTAGAGGAGGGGTCACCCTCCTACCACTGCCCGGGGCCTGCCACCTGTCACTCCAGCTGAGGTCGCCTGCTGCTGACTTTGGAATGGAAGGCTCTCCCAGCAGAAGCCTGGGCCTCAGCAAGGGGTCAGGAGGTACTGGCTCCTCCCTCAGAGAAATGGCCTCATGTTGCTTTTAATCAAATGGCATAATGGCTATAAAAGGGCTTAAGAAAATAAAAGCATAACTGAAGGGGGTTATGATGAACATCATTGGCATTAGAACAGCATCCACATTAGAGGCCATGTGAGACAGGATGAACTGGGGCCGAGCCACTGAAGGAGGGTGCTGCGGAGGGGAGGGCACATAGAGACCCCACTCAGTGCCCAGGTTCTCTGGGCAGGTTGGACCACTAGCTGCAGTTGAGGCGCGGCTCTCTGAAGTCCTGATGAGACAGAAGACACATAATTGCTGCAAGAGGAAGGAGGGACAGCTTCCTGACCTCAGCAGAACCCACCTTCCTGGGGTTTGTTGTTTGCAGAAGGCACCTATCAGACCCCTGGTTCCCTGGTGGTGAGGGCCCTGGTGGGCTGGGCTGACGGGGAGCAGTGTGTTTGTTATGGAAGGCATAGAGAGGCTGTGCTGAACATGGCTGTCTAGCGGGCCCTGCTCACCCCTATGAAGAGGTCTCTGTGAAGCCAGGGGACTCAGGGAGGAAAAAGCACACAGCGGGCCAGAGCCGAAGGGTCTGAGACAGCCTAGGCTGGCAGGTGAGATGTGGAGAGGGAGAGCTTGTGGTCCACAGTGGCCTGGCTAGTTCACAGCTGCACTGTGGTGAAAGCCAAGGCCATCTACCTGCCAGGGAATGCCAGTGTCCCACCCAGCACCCGGCAGGTGACAGGGCCTCAAAATGTGTACCTTCCCAGGCCCCATGTCCTTTGCTTAGGCATCTCAGACAGAAGGCTCAAGCTTCTCCTCCCGCCTGTGAAGGTCAACTCCAGAGCCCTGTGCCCGGTGAGCGCCTCATGCAGCAGCCCAGGGCCAGGTGGGCCAGGCCCACTCACCTACGATCTCGTTCTCCTCCAGGTTGATGGTCTCCAGCGCCGGCAGGGCGGTGAGCTGCTCTGGGAAGTCCTGGAACTGGTTCCGGGACAGGTCAATGGCCTTGAGGTGCTGCAGGGCACTGACCTCGCTGGGGAGGCGGTGTAGGAAGTTCCCCTCCAGGCGGAGCTCTGCCATGTGCAGGGAAGGAGAGAACAGGATGAGGAGGGGGACACCCCGAGACTACAGTGACTGCCTGCTGTGGCTCTCACCCTGCCTGGGCCAGGAAGGCATAGAGAAAGCCCTAGGCCACAGAGGGAGCCCCGCACAGGGCTGATTCCATGTTTATTTGCGCTAGACGAGGGATCACCCTCCTACCACTGCCCGGGGCCTGCCACCTGTCACTCCAGCTGAGGTCGCCTGCCGCTGGCTTCGGAATGGAAGGCTCTCCCAGCAGAAGCCTGGGCCTCAGCGAGGGGTCAAGAGATACTGGCTCCTCCCTCAGACAAAGCTTCAACTCCAGGCCCTGATGGGGCAGGTCAGGATGGGCAGCCTGTCCCCCTCGGGGCTCCCCATACTCCATTTAGGGGACACCACTCTCCATGGCCCTCCCTGCTCAAGGGGCCACCAGGGGCAGCCACATTCTTTCAGTGTCATGTGCCCCTTCTCCCCTGGCCAACCACAGCTGACCCAACATAGGTGAGTTCCTGCTCTGAGAGCAGCCGCTCTGAAAGTTGGCTGTGCGGGGACCTGCGTCAGAAGGCAGCTGGGCTGGGGGAGTCCCTCTGCTGGGAACCCGGCTGAGGCAATGCCAAGAGATGGTGTGGGCTGAAGCTGAGATGCCGCAATCTAGTGAGAGAAGCCAGGTGCCCACAGGGCCCTGTGCAGGGAGGAGAGCTAGGGGGCAGGAAGCAAGGGCAGCAGGTGGCAGAGGAGCACAGCCCAGGGATGATGGGAGGAGGACCTGGAGTCCCCATGCTTGGGTACACACCTGCCGTGCCCCTACTTTCACTGTTCTTCCTGAGGACGTTATTTAATCCCCGCAGAAAGGACATCGTCTCACCTGTAGAAAGGAGCCCTATCTCTAGGGCTGTGGGAAGATTAATCTGTGAACACGGGTGAAGCAGCATGACAGGGAGAGGCAGAGCTGAGGCCCTGGGGGCTGCCCAGTCCCCGTCCAGGTGTGGCCTTACAGTGAGTCTCTCCCCACCCTGTCTGGCCCGAGGGAAACTGAGGCCCAGAAATGCTAAGTAACCTGAAGAATGTCCCCCAGTTCTTCTCCCAGGTCTGGCTTTGTGGGCATGGGGCCCACTCGTATTCACACGAGGTCTCACGATCAGAAGGGCCCCACACTTGGGGTGGAATGCCCTGTATGGCCATCTTGAAAGTCTTAATAATTTTATCCTTGAACCTGTATTTTGTCAGTGGAGCTGGGTCATGGAGTCTGAGCTCGCATATGATCCACCTCCTACTGCCTCCCCAGGATGGCAGCCAGCTCTCCTGCCTGGCCTCCCCCTCCCCATCCCTGCTCTGCAATGACACTGCAGCCCTCCACCTCAGCAGGGAGGGTCACAGTCAGGTGTGTGTTCCATGTGTCTCAGGGTGGAGCACACAGGCAGCAGCTCTCCCTCACCCTCACTCAGGGCCCCTGGGGCTTAGCAGGAGTGAGCCTCTTACCCACCCCTGAGCTAGGTACTGAGCAGGTCCTGACGCACAGGTTTAAAGAGCCTTGGAGTTGCCTGCCTGCCATGGCTGAGGGTGGTGGACACTTAGGAAGGGAAAACCCGGCTCAGCTTCTTCAGATCACCCCAGGCCAGGGTGGAAGGCAGTCAGTCCAGCATCTGGTAAGAGCAGAAACCTAGCAGCTGTCAGGCCTGAGGGTGGCTGCGTGGGTGCCCTGCATTGTGGACGGGGCCCCTGGGCCCTCTGAGTCTCTCCTTCCTCCCTTCCGCCTTCCAACCTTCCTGAGTCTGGTTTGAGTTTGTCCTTCTGGCCTACTCCAGGCACCTCCAGAGAAAATAAGCCACAAAATATGAATTATATAATTTCATGATTCTACACATGATTTTAATGCTCTCATAATTGCACTTAAAACTGGCATTCCACAACATAAAGATAAATGGTAAAATTCATGCTAAATTTTGATCTTTCCTTACTTAGAACGACATGAAATAGTAAATGAAAGGCACCATGACACGCTGAGAGAGACTGCAAAAGAAAGGGAAAAGCTTCCTATGTAACTTTTAGAAAAATGACCCCTGATTTCTGGAGTCATTTCTCTCTGTGCCCCACCAGTTTTGCAGCTGGCCCTGCTCCGCTCAGTGCTCCATGCCTGCTCTTCCACAGCCCCACAACGCAGCTGCTCTGAGCTCCCCACAGCCCCTCCCAGGTATCTCAGAAGCTGCTGGCCCAGGCTCTCACGCTATAGGGCCAGACCCCACACACAGCTCTGCAGGGCCACCAGGATAACCGCCAGAGGGAGGGGAGGAGAATCTCTCCTTGCTTGATTTTGTTATCCCCAGTTTTTTGACATGTTCAGAATTTTTTAAAATGGCCTTTTATCAAACCAATTCAGGCATGAGTCTAATTATATCCCCACAGTGGCTGAGAAAAATAAGAAGCATCTACCCCTGGAGACATTTCCAAGAGCTGCTGGGAGCTGGCCTCTGTGTGCAGTGTTGGGGGTCACGGTTGATGCGGCCGTGGAAGCTGATGTGGGGGGGCTGTGATGGTTAATTTTCTGTGTCAACTTGACTAGGCTAAGGGATGCCCAGATAGCTGACATGATTTCTGGATGTGTCTGTGAGGTTTTTCTGGAGGAGATCAGCATTTAAATGGGTGGACTGAGTCAAGATCTCAGGCAGGCGTGGTGGCTCATGACTGTAATCCCAGCAGTTTGGGAGGCTGAGGCAGACGGATCGTTTGAAGTCAGGAGTTTGAGACCAGCCTGGCCAACATGGTGAAACCCTGTCTCTACTAAAACTACAAAAATTAGCCAGGCAGGGTGGCATGTGCCTGTAATCCCAGCTTCTTGAGAGGCTGAGGCATGAGAATCCAAGGCATAAGAATCCCAGGAGGCAGAGGTTGCAGTAGCTGAGATCGCACCACTGCACTCCAGCCTGGGCTACAAAACGAGACTCTTGTCTTAAAAAAAAAAAAAAAAAGTCATAATGATAGCTGACACCTATTACTACACTAATAGAGCACTACTACATTTGAGGCACTTGTTCTAGGGATTTACATGTAATCATCATTGTGATTTTTCCATAACCCATTACCATCAATTTACAAAGAGGTGAAGTAACTTGCCCAAGATCACAGAAACCCGAACTTCTCCACAAGGTATGTGACTTTCCTCTCCCAACCCCCAAATCAGGATTTGAACCCCAGTCAGCCGCGTCCAGAGCCTGACTCCTCATCTCATCAATCACTGTCCTGTCTCATGGGCTCTGCATCTGTCCCTTCCCCCAAGAGAAGCAGGCCACCATGGCACCTCACTCCATCCAGTTTTGCACCCCTAATCCCTTCAATACCTGTTCTCAGAATACATAACCAGCAAATCCTTGCTTATTCAGTGGCCAGAGAATGACAAGAGGGGAACCAGGAAGGACCTGGTTATGTTCTAACTCATCAGGTGTCCTTGGGCCCATCCTCTTTCCAGGTGACCTCATGAGAAGGTCTTTCCTGCCCATTTATCACAGGCTGTGATGATGAGCTGAGAGGGATGTGAAAGGCAGGATGAACCACACAAGTCACATATTTACTAAGCACCTACTATATGCTTAGCCTTGTAACTGAATGTAAAAAGGGTGATCTTTGTTTTTTGGAGGTTTTTTTGAGATGGAGTTTTGTTCTTTCACCCAGACTGGAGTGAAGTGGTACAGTCTTGGCTCACTGCAACCTCTGCTCCCTGGGTTCAAGCAATTCTCCTGCCTCAGCCTCCCAAGTAGCTGGGATTATAGGCACCCGCCACCATACCCGGCTAATATTTGTATTTTTAGTAGAAACAGGGTTTTGCCATGTTGGCCAGGCTGGTCTCGAACTCCTGACCACAGGTGATACACCCGCCTGGACCTTCCACAGTGCTAGGATTACAGGCATGAGCCACCATGCCCGGCCAGAAAAGGGTAATCTTTGAAAATTAAATACACTCAACAAGGCCAGGCACAGTGGCTTACACCTGTAATCACAGCATTTTGGGAGGCCAAGGTGGGTGGATCACTTGGGGCCAGGAGTTCAAGACCAGCCTGCACAACATGGCGAAACTGTCTCTACTAAAAATGCAAAAATCAGCCAGGCATAGTGGTACACAGCTGTAATCCTAGCTACTCAGGAGCTGCGGCAGGAGAATCGCTTGAACCCGGGAGGTGGAGGTTGCAGTGAGCCAAGATCGCACCACTGCATTCCAGCCTGGGCAACAGAGTGAGAGCGAGACTCTGTTAGAGATACAAGACACGTGACACTTGGTTCCTGGATTATGGAACCTATGCAGAAACAAAACTGAAAGCCAACATGAAAGCAGGAATCAAAAGGGAAAATAAGAGAGAGTCAGCGCAGCTGTGACACACGGATTGCAGGAAGCCAATCAGAGCCAATGATGCCAAAACAGCCTCCACTTACTCAACAAATATTACTCAGCATCTACCACAGGGCAGGCTCTGCTAGACAGCGGGAAATCATGGCTAATGAGACGGACTAGATCCCAACCTTAACAAGCTTACAGGTGAGTGCAGGGAGAAATGGTAAACAAGAAAAGAAGGTTATTTCAGATTGCTGGAAAGGCATTTGAGGTCAGAGTAAAAAAAAAAAAAAACAGTTCTGCAAAAAGCCCACGGAAGAACTATCTTCTTCTTCTTGTTGTTTTATTGCAATGGTTAGAACTTTGAGGATGAGAGTGGACATCCTTGCCTTGTTCCCAGCTTGCGGGAAAGCCTTTCATCATTAAGTCTGATGTTAGCTGTAGGATTTTTGAAGATGCTCTTTACCAAGTTGAGGTAGTTTCCCTGCATTCCTAGTGTACTGAGAGTTGAAGTTTGTCAAAGGCTTGTTCTTTGTCAAATGACATGATTGTGTGATTCTTCTTAAACATTTTTTTTTTTTTCTTTTTGAGATGGAGTCTGGCTCTGTCCCCCAGACTGGAGTGCAGTGGCGCGATCTCGGCTCACTGCAACTTCCGCCTTCCAAGTTCAAGCCATTCTCCTGTCTCAGCCTCCCGAGTAGCTGGATTATAGGTGCATGCCGCCACTACACTCAGCTAATTTTTTGTATTTTAGTAGAGATGGGATTTCCCCATGTTGCCCAGGCTGGTCTTGAACTCCTGAGCTCAGGCAATCCACCAATCTCAGCCTCCCAAAGTGCTAGGATTACAGGCGTGAGCCACCTCACCCAGCCTAGCCTTTTCATATAATAGATTACACTGATTGATTTCTAAAGTCGGACCCAGCCTTGCACACCTGGAATAATTGATAAATCCCACTTACACATGTCATATATTCTTTTTATACATTGCTGAATTTGACTGGTAATATTTTGCTGAGAATCTTTCCATCTATGTTC
Source organism: Colobus angolensis palliatus (assembly GCF_000951035.1). Classification (NCBI taxonomy): domain Eukaryota; kingdom Metazoa; phylum Chordata; class Mammalia; order Primates; family Cercopithecidae; genus Colobus; species Colobus angolensis. Next base: position 3,550,596 of record NW_012113141.1, read on the forward strand.
ATGGGAAATACTGGTCTGTATTTTCTTTTACTTTCACATTTTTGGTACTGTCTTTGTCTGCATTTGATATCAGAGTAATCTCAGCTTCCTAGCATGGATTGGGAAGTATGCCCTTCTCTTCTATTTTCTGGAAGAGGCTGTGTAAAACTGATGTGAATTCTCATTTTAAAAGTTTGATAGAATTCCCCAATGCAATCATCTGGGCTTGGAGATTTCTTCTTTGGGATCTTTTTATTTATGAATTCCACTTATTTGATAGTCATAGGTCTATTCAGGTTGTCTATTTCATCTTGGCTGAGTTTTTGTGGTTTGTGGTTTTCAATAACATGGTCTATTTCTTCTAAGTTGCCAGATTTATAAGAATAAAGTTGTTTATAATAAACCTGGTAGGTTTTGAGTGGGAACAAAACCATGGAGCTGCTTCTAGGCCCCCTCCCCACAGGAGGGCAAAGAGAGCAGATTCCTGGGGATGGATGTCCCACCCCTGTCAGTCACCCTCTTGCCCAACCCCTAGGGCTTTATGAATGTCAGCGTATGTGCCAAATTCCACCCAAATTGTTAGAGTAAATCTCCAGGTAGCCAGATCTGAGCTCCATGGGAAGGAAGCATTCCAGAAAAAGGCCTTGAATTGGACAGAATGGGGCATGCATCCTGATGTGGGGGGCAGGGCTGGCAAAACAGCAAGTTCTCCCCAGCCATACAGCTTCACTTCTCAGAAGCCATGGCCCAGCAGGGTCTCTGAGTTGCTTCTGTTCCCACCGTGGTGTCCACTGTTCTACCCAAGCTGCCTGTATCATGAGCTCTAAAAATCCTCTGTGCAGTAAGGTGGGGTATATATACACAATCAGTTAAAAACAGCCTCTCAGCATTAGCTGAGAAGCAGGTGACCATACTACCTGCTTCCATGGCAAAGAGCCTGACCGGGGACCCGGGGACCCTGAACTGAGGTCTCGCCCTGCATCTTCCTGGAGGCAGGTCAGAAAGCCACTTCTCCCTTCTGAGCCTCAGGGTCCCCATCCGTGAAGACATGGACTTGGGGATCTCTCCAGTTCTTTTCTCACTGAAATTCCTTGGGGAGAGACAGATTCCTAGGACTGGACCATCGTCCTGACTACTTGACCAGAGACCTCTCTTGTCTACAACTAAGGCCCCCAGTGTCTTTACCATCACCGTATCAGAAGCATCATTCATCAAGAATCTTGCATGCACCAAACCCTACACAGGGTGCCTCATATGCATTATCTCCAACCTCACAAAATCACTATGGAGTAGATGTTTCCCCATTTCTCAGATAGGGAAACTGAGGCCCACAAAGGCCAACTTGGGCCAGCAAGGCTGCTGATGCCTTAGCTTTCTTTTTATCTCTTATATGGCCCCAAACCGGGCACTTAAGGTTTTCTCTATTTTTTCCAGTTCAGAGGAAGAACAAAAGTGTGGCCAAAGCCCCAGCCGCGGGATCAGCCAGTGTGTTGGGCTTCCAGCCTAACACAGCCATAGCCACGTCTGGCTTCGCTTCTCCCCTCTGGAGTCACAGCACCCCAGCCATCTGCCCAAGGTCTCACTTGCCTCCTCTTCTGGACAGAGAGGGCTGAGATCTTCTGGTCCCAGAAGACTACATTAGGGGTTCCAAAGATTCTTCCTGCACTCAGGCCAGGGTTCAGAGTGGAACAACCAGGGCTCCCAGGATGGACCGGGGCTCTGGAAAAAGACCCCACTCCATTCCACTCCCAAGGTCCTACCCAGCCTGAGAGCAGCCCCCATCATGACATTTCCTTATTGATTACACCTACTGAACTGTGGTTTCCGGTGTCTGTTAAATGGACCTCTTCTTCCCCAAGTTCCTCTTATTACTTCCTGTACCATCCTTATCTTGGACAATTGCCAAGGCTGACTCAGAGGCCTTAGATTAACCCCAGCCGAGAGAGAAGCTTGCCGATTCCATTAAGGGACAGACAAAGCTGGCCTGCAGTAATTACACAACCCATGCTCAAAGGAATGTGCCAGCTCCAAAAATACCTGCTCACCAGAGCTCAATCAGCACCTCAGCTCTGAACCTGCGTCAATGAGCAATCACAGTCCCTGACTGCACGGACTCCCCTGCAGGGCAGAGTCAGATGGTCAGGTAGGCAGTGTCCTTCCAACAGCCCATGCTCAGTGCTGAGGAGGCTTCACACAGAGACAGCTGCTGCCCACAGGGGTCAGAGGGCATTTCCAGATGCCACACTCACTCCTCAGGGGTGAACAAGGAGAAGGGGAGAAAAAGCACTTTTAACTAGGTCTGGAACAGACTAAAATGAAGTACTAAACATTTTGCCTCCGTGAAAAGACTAAGGCATGCCAGGTGTGGTGGCTCACGCCTGTAATCCCAACACTTTGGGAGGCTGAGACAGGCAGATCACTTGAGTCTAGGAGTTCAAGACTAGTCTGGGCAACATGGCAAGACCCTGTCTCCACAAATAATACAAAAAATTAGCTGGGTGTGATGGTGTGCCATAGTCCCAGCTAGTCAGGAGGCTAACGTGAGATCACTTGAGCCCAGGAGGCAGAGGTTGTAGTGAGCCGAGATTGCACCACTGCACTCCAGCCTGGGTGACAGAGGGAGACCTGTTTCAAAAAAAAAAAGACTAAGGTAGCTCTTTTTTCTTGCTGTGTGACCTGGGGCAAGTTACTTGTTACTTATGCTCTGTTTGCTTACAACAGTACCTACCCGTGGTATATTATAAATGCTACTATTATAAAGTATATTTATATTTATATAGGCATGGAATATCTCTAGTACTGGTAATGGTGGTTGTCTCTGGACATGGACTTAGATGTCTGGGGACAGGAGTAGAAGAGCAGCCTTATTTTTCCCTACCATCCTTTCAATCTTCAAAATATCACATTGTGTGCATCTACTGCCTAATCAAAAATAAGTAAGTAAATAGGATATGCTTTTCAAATGAAGCCTTAGAGCTCTGGAGGTGTGGCAGAGAGATAAACAGCAACTAGAGAGGTGCTCGGGAATGGGTAAGAAGGACAGAGGCAGGTATGAAAACATCTGAATCGCAGAGCTGGGAGCAAAGGAGAGCTGCACGTAGAGCCTGGAAGAGGGAAGTGAAGGGAAACTGCAAAGTCTTCTGCCTTACAGGGTTGCAAGAAGTGTTAGCTTGGGCTCTGGAGGACAGAGGTACCAGAGCACCCTGTGAATTTGGGCTCTGCTGTTATCACTCACCCATGCATCCCCACAGCCACACCAAACCCAATGCCTGTGGGAATCCGCTGGATTGAGCTGACGGGCAGGGGTGTGAGAGACTGAATATACAAACAGACAATGACCAGGCCAAATATACAAACAGAACTCCACTCACAACCCACAGCAGCCTGCCCAGGAAACCAACCCACGATCCACAGTAACCAGCCAGGATGCCAGCCTGCCATATATCAGATTTGTGAGAAGTCAGACTGCTATCTCTAGCAATCATCCAGGAGGCCAAACAATAATCCCTGTAACAACTGGTCCCAAGTGGCCGGGACTCAATTAATAACTAACAGCTTCCCAATTTTTGTCCCCACTTCCAATTAACCAACAAGAGAAAGCCAATATGCCCCCCTCGTCAATCGCAGAGGATGCTCCACCTCTAGTTAGAACTCCCCCATGCCAACAATCGGAGAGTACCTGAAGTCTTCCCTTTTTTCCACTCTACCACTCTGCTGCCTGCCTTTGAGTCTCTGCCAACACACAAGTGATGGTGGCTGACTCCTTCACTGTAGCAAGCTCTGAATACATAGCCTTTGCTTTTCTCATTTGGCTGGGCTTCGTTTATTGCCATAGCTGTGTCTCCTACACCTCTGGCCTGGCAGTCCCGGGACACACTCACTAAAAAGAGCTAAGCTAGAGGAAGAGGGGAAACAGGGATACAGGAGCAGAAGGGACAGAAGAGCCACAGCAGGACATGGGGACATTCTCTGCAGGGCCCACCTGCTATCAGACCAATTCCATGTGTGCCCTTGGAATTCTTGTGTGCCCTTGGCTTTCTCACGTCTTGTTTTTTCCTTCCATAAAATGGACGAAGGGTATCAAGGGGATGGAATCACTTAGAGATGACTCACTCCTGCCAGGGCCTTGGGCCTTGCAGAAGAGTCCCCAGAGCAGCCCCGGGAAACACTGTGACAGGCAGGGAGGAAGCAGCTTGTTCCCTCCCCAGCATCGAGGCAGCCCACCTCTGTCAGGCACCCAGAGGAGGACACAGCAGGCCTGCTGAGCTCAGTCAGGCCTGTTTAAGCCTCCTCTTCACACATAAAAGAAGAGGACTTTTCTATTTGAAAGAGAAACCACAACAAAGGCTCAGGCCCAGAGCCATCTCTCAAGGTAGGGTGAGAGCCCAACAGGGTGCTCAGCTCCCACCGCCGCTGCTGCTACCACATCCCTCAATCCCCTGCCTCTGTGAATTCGATTAGCAGGCACTTGGTGATTTGAGGCAGCATGAGGGAGTCAGGAGCCACTGGCAGCAGGGAAGGAGTTCAAACAGCATTTTCAACAGACTTCTGACCAGAAGGTGCTATGTAAATATATTTCCGCATCCCACAGATGCACGGGCTAAGTGGCACTTCTCTGGTACATTTCCCTGTGCCCTCTGGAGAGGGCCTACTTACTCATCCCACAAGGCACTCCCCAAATGTCAAGTACTTTCAAAGCTCTTGCGTCCATACCCAGGCTCTGCCCATGCCACTCTCTAAGAATTCATTCCTCTTCCCAGCAGTCCCTTCCAGCATTTTGTCCATACCCATATCACAGCACCGGGTGGTGAGGACAATGTGTCCTGCAACCCTAGTCTCCGGAGAGCAGGGAGAGACTCTGGTGGAGACCTAGGCCTCCAGACCTGGGTCTGGGAGACAAAGGTGTTCGAGGGAAGGTCTAAGGAATGAAAAGTACAAATGAACTCTCTTCTTGCCCAAAGGGCCTGATTGTGCCCTTTCCCAAGGCCCCAGACAGCCCCACCCTCCATTTTCAATCATTCTATCCGCCTCGGGAAAGCAAACATCCAATCCCAATTGGCTAGGTACAGCACTAGAGGACCCTGGGACTGACACAGGTGGCCTGGAAAAGCAGCCATGGCCTGGAAAGTTCCAGACCTGGAAATCCAGCCCTAGGGGCCTCTCCGTGTCCTCCAAGTCATAGGGATTTTAGCTTTTCAGACACAAATGCAACAAACTCTGTGAGCTTCACTCAGAAACAGCTATATAGACGAATCCCTCCTCCTTGTTCACCTTTGCATGGTGTCCTTTCCAGGTCCTGCCTGTAGCTCCCTCCTGAGCCACTGTCCCTGCACTGTATTTGCCACTTCACGCACCCTCTCCCTTCTGGCCTGCCCAATGCCCACACCTCCTCTAGGCAGCTTGCCCAGTCTAAAGTCAGCCCTATGAGACAGGCTTGCTCGGGTCCCTCATGCATCATCAGCATTTCACGTATTTCTTTCTCTAAACAGGATCTTAGACCCTTTTCATATCCCTATCATGTAGAGCATGCCCAGATCCTGGATGATATTCCCTTTCATGGGGAGACCACATTTTGTGGATCCATTTCCCAGTTGATGGACATTTGGGTTGTTTCTACTTTCTAACTTTCAGGCTGTTATGAATAATGCTGCCATGAACATTCATGTGTAATGTGCTTTTGCATGGATGTATGGTTTTGTTTTTGGGTTTTTGTTTTTGTTTTTGTTTGTTTGTTTTTGAGACAGAGTCTTGCTCTGTCACCCAGACTGGAGTGCAATGGCACGATCTCGGCTCACTGCATCCTCTACCTTCCGGGTTCACGCGATTCTCCTCAGCCTCCTAAGTAGTTGGGATTACAGGCATGCGCCACCACACCCGGCTAATTTTTGTATTTTTAGTAGAGACAGGGTTTCGCCATCTTGAACCTCAGGGGCTCCACCTGCCTCAGCCTCCCAAAGTGCTGGGATTACAGGCGTGAGCCACCGTGCCTGGCAATGTGGACGCATGTCTTTACATATCTTGGGTATATACCTAGGAGTGGAGTGACTGGGTCATATGGTAACTGTGTGCTCTGTGTTTAACCATTTGAGGAACTGCCTGACCATTCTGCACGGCGGCTTCCCAGCTGCTGCTTGTACGAGGCTTGCCTTCAGTGTGACAGGACTAGGAAGAAGATCAAACCACAAAGTCTGTGTGAATTGCCTGTTTTGAAAGAAGTAGACTATTGTGAAGCACTCTTTAGACTGTATCTGCGCTGTTGAGTCTTTGATGATTCCAAAGGGACTTGTGGATTCTGCAGGGTCTCGAGGGCACTGCTATGAATGCCAGTCATCTTTGTGCCGGCAGACATGATTCTGGCTAGCAGACTGTGGCAACAGAGACGGCGCTGGTACAAATCCTTAAGTTCAGGGTGCAAGGGAGGGACAGGTATGAGTCAGTGCCTGTGAGGAAGGCTGCTGGAAGACAGAGGCTCTGAAGCCTGGTCCAGGGGAGTCAGGTGGGAGGGCAAGGAGGCTGGAAGAGGGCATGGAGTTAGGGTCCATGTGAGTCTGGGATGAAGTAGGATCTGCCCCCCTAGGCTTCCTGTGCCCTCTGCAATTCTCCCACTCCACCCTTTCACAAACGTGCAACAGGCGCCCACGCCACAGCTCTGCCACATGGGTCACTGAGCAGCAGTGACCTCTCATAGAAGGATGGAGGGACTGCTCTCTGGAGAAGAGGGTAGGCACTGCAGCAGTCAAGGCACACTGCTTGTCCAGCCAGAGGAACTATTTCTAGAGCATCTACGAGGCCCACCTGCTGGACTCCTGCCACTTCGATGCCAAGCACCTACATCCACGTGCTCTGCATATGCCCAGCAGAGAAAATGGCAACATCGGCCAGGCGTGGTGGCTCACGCCTGTAATCCCAGCACTTTGGGAGACCGAGGCAGGTAGATCACCTGAGGTCAGGAGTTTGAGACCAGCTTGGCCAACATGGTGAAACCCCACCTCTACTAAAAATACTAAAATTAGCCGGATGTGGTGGCACACACCTGTAATCCCAGCTACTTGGGAGGCTGAGGTAGGAGAATTGCTTGAACCTTGTAGGTGGAGGCTGCAGTGAGCCAAGATCGCACCACTGCACTCCAGCCTGAGCAACAGAGCAAGACTCTGTCTCAAAAAAAAAAAAAAGGAAGAAAGAAAATGCCAACATCCCTGGCATCTCTCACTCCTGAACTGAGACAGCAACACAGGAGAACAACACCAGATTGGAAGGTGAGAAGGGGGCTCATTCAAGACTACTGGGAAATAATGACTCCCTGGGCCTCAGGACCCAAACATCCCGCTGGTCTGTTCAGAATAAGAGAATCACTCCAAGAACCACACCCTTGACCCTGTCAATGTGCTTCACAGCCAGCTAGAGGTGGAAGTGACCTAGAGAGTTCCAAGCTGCAGAGAGAACACAGGTCCATTTTCAAAGTCTACCCATGGGAATGACTTCATGGTGTCACTGACCAGGGACCAGCTCTGGTGGCACTCCCCAGACAGGGTCAGAGCCTGAAGGATGAGGGCTGGCCATGCCCTTCTGGCTAGAGCTGACCAGGGCCTACCTCGGAGCTGATTGAACGTGGTCATGAACTTGCTGGTGAGGGACTTGAGCTCGTTGTTAGCCAAGGTGATGAGGTGGATCTGGCCGGAGACATTCCGCAGGACCTTGTAGATGCCAATGGGAAAGGAGACCAGCTTGCACTCGGCCAGGTCTGCAGCCAAAGGACAAAGACAAACCAGAGTTATCAGCCACAGCTGCCTGAGAACTTGTCCCAGACTCACATGGACCCCACCTCCATGCCCCCTTCCAGCCTCCTTGCCCTCCCACCTGTCTCCCCAGGACCAGGCTTCAGAGCCTGCCCTCTGTCTTCCAGCAACCTTCCTCACAGGCATTAACTCACACCTATCCCTCCCTTGCACCCTGAACTTAAGGATCTGTACCAGCGCCATCTCTGTTGCCACAGTCTGCTAACCAGAATCGTGTCTGCTGGCACAAAGATGACTGGCATTCATAGCAGTGCCCTCGAGACCCTGCAAAATCCACAAGTCCCTTTAGAATCAACAAAGACTCAACAGCACAGATGCAGTCTAAAGAGTGCTTTACAATAGTCTATTTCTTTGAAAACAGGCAATTCACACAGACTTTATGGTTTGATCTTCTTCCTAGTCCTGTCACGCTGAAGGCAAGCCTCGTACAAGCAGCAGCTGGGAAGCCGCTGCACGGAACAGTCAGGCAGTTCCTCAAATGGTTAAACACAGAGCACAGAGTTACCATATGATCCAGTCACTCCACTCCTAGGTATATACCCGAGAGACAAAAACATACATCCATGCAAAAACACATTACACGTGGATGTTCTTGGCAGTATTATTCACAACCGCCCGAAAGCCGGAAAGTGGAAAAACCCAAATGTCGACCAACTGGGGAATGGATCAGCAAAATGTGGTCGCTCCATGAAACGCAGTATCATCCAGCAATAAAAAGAAATGAAGTGGCCAGGCGGGGTGGCTCACACCTGTAATCCCAGCACTTTGGGAGGCCAAGGTGGGTGGGTGGCTTGAAGCCAGGAGTTCGAGAGCAGCCTGGCCAACATGGTGAAATCCTATCTCTACTAAAAATAAAAAAATTAGCCAGGCATGGTGGTACACGCCTGTAATCCCAGCTACTCACGAGGCTGAGACATGAGAATCACTTCAGCCTAGGAGGTGGAAGTTGCGGTGAGCCCACATCACACCACTACACTCCAGCCTAGGCAACAGGGCAAGACTCTGTCTCCCCCACAAAAAACATTTTAAAAACAGAAATGAAGTACCAACGTATGTTATAGCAGCTATAGCATGGCTGAACCCTGAAAACATGACGTCAGGCAAAAGAAGCCAGTTACAAAGGCCGGAATATTGTACAGTTTCATTTATATGAAATGTCAAGAACAGGCAAATGCATACAGACAGAAAGGAGATTAGTGAATGCCAGGGCTGCAAGGGATGGGGGGTGGGGGAATTCTTTGTAGGGGAATAAAAATGTTCTACGATTGGGCTGGGCACAGTGGCTCATGCCCGTAATCCCAGCACTTTGGGAGGCTGACGTGGCCAGATCACTTGAGGCCAGGAGTTCAAGACCAGCCTGGCCAATACAGAGAAACCCATCTCTACTAAAAATAAACACACACACACACACACACAAAAATTAGCTGGGCATGGTGGCACATGCCTGCAATCCCAACTACTCGGGAGGCTGAGTCATGAGAATCCCTTGAACCCGGAAGGCGGAGGTTGCAGTGAGCCGAGATCACACCACTGCACTTCAACCTGGGCAACAGAGTAAGACTATCACACACACACACACACAAAGTTTTAAGATTGGATTGTGGTGACAACTGCTCAACTCTGAACATAGTAAAACTACTGAATTGTACACTTTAACTGGATGAATTGTATGGCATGTGAATTATATCTCAATAAAGCTGATATATACATATACACATATATAATTATATATATTATTATATCAATGACAGATATATATACAGCAGCAGACAGACACTAAAAGTATAGGGGTTCAGAAATTAGTCTGTCCAGCTCATCAAGGTGTCACTCAAGTTCCCTGAGCCTCAGTTTCCTTAACTGTGGAATGAAGGTACCATCATCTGCCTAGGAGAGCTGTTGGGAAAAATTAAATGTCGTAAAATAATGACTAACAAAGCGCCTAGAAGATATTTAGCAGGAATGCTACAAATATTGTAGCAGTCCTCCCCTTCCACTTTACCTCCGCTTCCCACTCGATCTAAAGCCTCTCTAGGCTTCCAGGCCAGCTTCCATCCCATCTCTCCCAGAAGTCTTCTGGGTCACTCCTGTTGCTGGTGTCTAGTCAGCCCCCAACCTCCCACCCAGCAGCACTCATCGACCCTGACAGCACCACGCCATTTATCTCTCAGAAAACTCTCATCTTTTCCCAAAGAGGCCAGGCTCTCCCAGGCTTGTAAGCCTTTGAAAATTGCTCCAAAATAAACATGTGAAACTCAATATTTCTATATGCCAGCAGTAAAATACGGTTTTAAAAGATTCTATTCCTAACCAGTAAAATACGGTTTTAAAAGATTCTATTCCTAACAGCAACAATAATACAAAATACATGGAAATAATCACAATTGAAGCCTTTCTCCCTCATCTGCCTCACAGATTTATTCTCTTGCTCCAAGACCCAGCTCAAATGTCACCTCCTCCATGAAGCCTTCTCTGACTGTCCTAAGCAGTCAGTCGTTCCAGGAGCTGAGCCTCATATAATGCGAACGAGACTTCGTCACCCTGTGTTATATTAACCCCTTTTTGTGCTGTTTTCCCAGTGGACTGAGAAGACCCCCAGAGCATAGTACCAGAAGTCCAGCAGACTCATGGGAAAAAAAGGACAGGTGGGAAATGGGCAAAAGTACAGATGACTGAGGGTCCACAGGGCTCCTCTGCCAGGCAGCCTATAAGGGGTGTTGTTAATGCCTCCTCTGGTCCAGGGCTGCACTTGGTAACCCAGCCCTGCGGCTGTCCGATGTCAATCACCAGCTCTTCTATCAGTAGGTGGGGTTGGCAGGAGAGACTGCTAAATCCTGCCAGGGAGGAACAAGGTCCCAAAAGTCAGGCTTTCAGAAGAGGGAGAGCAAGGGCTGAGCTGGAAGCAAACAGGCACTATGGGCTCAGAGTTTGGGGCAAGCTGGAGATTCTAAAAAGAGTAATACTTCCAAACAATAAGCCCTCTAGCGCTTTGTGACAGATATATTAAGGGCTGGAAAGAAGTTTTGTTGGAGTTGTTGTGAATTACACCAGTCCCTTTGGGTAGGAGTAGACAGATCTCATCAAACATCCCAGGAGCAACATCAAAGTAATGGAAGAAGCTTTCCCTTTAAAACAAAGAGCAAAATAAGGATGCCTTTCATCACCAGTATCCCTGAATAGCATCATGAAAGTTCTTGCCAGGCAGGGCGTGGTGGCTCATATCTGTAAGCCCAGTACTTTGGGAGACCAAGGTGTAAGGATTGCCTGAGTCTACGAGTTTGAGACCAGTCTGGGCAACATAGTGAGACCCTATCTCTACAAAAAAATTTAAAAACTAGCTGCGCATGGTGGTGTGTGCCTGGAGTTGCAGATACTTGGGGGGTTGAGGTGGGAAGAAGATCGCTTGAACCCAGGAGGTCAAGGCTGCAGTGAGCCTCTGCACTCCACTGCACTCCAGCCTGAGTGACAGTGAGACCTTGTCTGAAAAAAGAAAAGAAAAGGCCGGGCGCGGTGGCTCAAGCCTGTAATCCCAGCACTTTAGGAGGCCGAGACGGGCGGATCACGAGGTCAGGAGATCGAGACCATCCTGGCTAACACGGTGAAACCCCGTCTCTACTAAAAATACAAAAAACTAGCTGGGCGAGGTGGCGGGCGCCTGTAGTCCCAGCTACTCGGGTGGCTGAGGCAGGAGAATGGCGTGAACCCGGGAGGCGGAGCTTGCAGTGAGCTGAGATCTGGCCACCACACTCCAGCCTGGGCGACAGAGCAAGACTCCGTCTCAAAAAAAAAGAAAAGAAAAGAAAAGAAAAGTCAAGTTATGTCTGGCCAATTAAATAGAAAGCACAGACATTGAAAACAAAGTGATTCTTAGGTGCATATGAAATGACTATGTAACCTCAGAAACTCAAGGCAGTCATCTGACAAGCAACATAAATTAAAATGGTCTCAGCAAAGCAGCTAATCAAATAAGCATGTGAAAGGCAATGATATTGCTATGCGCCAGCAAGAAAATACAGTTTTTAAAGATACTATTCCTAACAACAGTATAAAATATAGAGAAATGAGCATAATGAAAAATATATCTGACCAATATAAAAAAAAAGTAGAAAAGTTCACAAAGATATTTTGTTTTGTTTTGTTTTGTTTTGTTGTGCTTATTGAGACGGGGTCTTGCTCTGTCACCCGGGCTGGAGCGCAGTGGCGCAATCTCAGCTCACTGCGGTCTTGAACTCCTGGGCTTAAGCGATCCTCCCACCTCAGCTTCCTGGGTAGATGTGACTACAGGCACATGCCATCAAACCCGGCTAATTTTTGTATTTTTTGTAGTTGGGTTTTTGTCATGTTACTCAGGCTAGTCTTGAATTCCTGAGCTCAAGTGATCTGCCCACCTAGGCCTCCCGAAGTGCTAGGATTATAGTCACGAGCCACAGCAACCGGCCCACAAAGACATTTTTAAGAATGGTTTTGTATGTGAAGATATAACATGTCCATTGATGACAAGTGAAAATACTGAAACACTGGTTTTTTAAGGAAATTAATTTATATATTGTTGAATGTAACTACTACCCAAATTCTCACAAGGTTTTTTTTTTTTTTTTTTTTTAAACCTTAACTAAATGGTTTTAAAGTTCAGCTAGGGAAATATATAAGCAAGACCCTCTAAAAAAGGTGAGGTTATAATCAATATTATAAGCCTAAAATAATTACAACAGAGGGCAAAAGGGAAAATAGATCATAGAAAGAAATTATATAGTTCCGAAAATATAGTCCAGAAATAATGTCATAATAAATGCTAAAGGAGGCTTCACAAATAAACTGGAGAGGGAAGGATTAATCAACTGATGTCAGAATAACCCCTTAACAATTTTGAGAAAGACTCAATCTAAGAATCAAAATACATCCTAGATAGAATTACACTTTAAATATTTTTTAAACCAAATTTTAAAAAGTAAACAGAATTGAACATTTATACAACCTTTTAAGTAAGGATGACTTCCCAAATCTAGGAGTATAACACAATCACAAAGGAACAGATCAAAAACTAACTGCATTAAAAACATAGAAAACACTTTGAAGCTTAAAAAGAATAAAGCCAGCAACAGGGATCTGTAAATAGGATGCGTACAGAGTCATCTTTATTACTGAAACTACTCAATATAATTGAATAAAGAAAAAATTAAGACCACTTGAGAAGACAAGGACGTAAGATATTTACAAAGAAAAAAACATAATTAGTAAACAAATATATAGCTCCTGATGTGTTTCCAAATTGCTTTCCAGAATATTTATGCCAATTCACATGTAACCTATCCAACAAACAACAGGATCATTAAAAAGAAAAGAAAGTCTTGCTAAGTTGATCAAGGAAAATAGTATCCCTGCTTTAATTTGCAATATTTTCAATAATGAGACTAATTATCTTTCATGGTTAATTAACTGTTTTTCAGCTAGGCATGGTGGGTCACACCTGTAATCCCCAAGCTTTGGAAGGCCTATGTTGGAGGATCACTCGAGGCCAGTTCACAACCAACCTGGGCAACACAGCAAGACCCATCTCTACAAAAAATAAAATACAGCCGGGCGCGGTGGCTCACACTATAATCCCATCACTTTGAGAGGCTGAGGCAGGGAGATCACTTGAGTTTGAGAACAGCCTGGCCAACACGATGAAACCCCATCTCTACTAAAAATACAAAATTTAGCCAGGTATGGTGACGGGCGCCTGTAATCCCAGCTACTCAGGAGGCTGAGGCAGGAGAACTGTCTGAACCCAGGAGGCCGAGATTGTATCACTGCACTCCAGCCTGGGTGACAGAATGACAGAGAGACTCCATCTCAAAAAACTAAATAAAATAAATTTGTTTGACATGGTGGTGCCTGTATGTAGTCCCAGGTACTCGGGAGGATGAGGCGGGAGGATCACTTGAGCCCAGTTCAAGGCTAAAGTAAGCTGTGATTGCATCACTGCACTCAGGCTGGGCAACAGAGCAAGACCCTATCTCTAATAAAATAAAATAAGTATTAACCATTTGTTTCCCCTGTGGAAAATTCTATTCATGTCTCACTATTTTTCTACTTGGAGCTGCGGCATTCTTTTCTCCCAAATGTTGGTAGAGCTCCTTAAATAGCATTATCAACCCAGGTGTGTTGATTGTTTCTCTTGTTGAATCATTCATGTTACAGAGCGTAGAGTTTTTTTCTGAAGCAGGACATAAAAAGCATATGCACACTGTAATTCCAACTAGGTATAAAAGGATACATGCCTGGGAAAGACAATAGAAAGAAAAATAACCAGAATGCTAACCGGGTTATTTCAAAGGATTTGAGCAATTTGTTACTAAATTATAGTCTTCATGGTTGTTTACTTTATACAAAGTAAAATACCATTCTATATTTACATAAAACCATTTGCCAAGTATCTGTATACAGTGATACTTTACTTTTTAAATAAAAAAATTAATGTATCATAAAATTAGCTATTTTTCTGAGACAGGATCTCGCTCTGTCACCCAGGCTGGAGGGCAGTGGCACAATCTCGGCTCACTGCAACCTTCACCTCCCAAGCTCAAGTGATTCTCCCACCTCGGCCTCCCAAGTAGCTGGGACTACAGGTGCATGCCACCATGCCCTGCTAATTTTTGTATTTTTAGTAGAGATAGTGTTTCACCATGCTGCCCAGGCTGGTCTCCAACTCCTGGCCTCAAGCGATCCACCTGCCTCATGCTCCCTAAGTGCTAAAATGAACTTTTATTGGAAAAAATAACTTGGCAAATTCAAAGATAAATTGAGGGCAGCCAGCTCTTCGTCAGTGAGGGAAATAGGGAAAAGCAGATCCAAGAAACACAGGAACTCTGCACTGGGCTGGGGCAGAGCTGTGAATAGGAGCTTTCAGACACCACCACTCCCCATAGTGGGGAGAGAAAGTGCTTACAAAGGAGGAAGAAGCCATAAAACCATGCAAGTTATTTCCTAGGGTACTCAAAGCAGCCTGTCTTCCTGGTGTAGATGAGCCCAGAAATGTCCAGCCCACAGTCTCATTCCAGCCACCTGGGCCATCCACACACCATCCCAGCCTCACACCACCCACCCTTCCAGTCTTTGGTTTAGGCAACATACAAGTGCTGGGCATGACAGTTCACGCATGTAATCCCAGCACTTTGGGAGGCCAAGGCGGGCAAATCACTTGAGGTCACGAGTTCAAGATCAGCCTGGCCAACATGGTGAAACCCCATCTCTACTAAAAATACAAAAATCCGCCGGGTATGGGGGCGTGTCCTGTAATCTCAGATACTTGGGGGGCTGAGATGGGAGAATTGCTTGAGCCTGGGAGGCAGAGGTTACAGTGAGCTGAGATCATACCACTGTACTCCAGCCTGGGTGACAGAATGAGACTCGGTCTCAAAACAAACAAGCAAACACACACACACACACACACACACAAAACAAGCAACATACAAGCCCTCTGCGGCTTCATCCGGCCAACTGACATGTCGCAAGACCTCACTTCCCTCATACTAGAGGATGCCGAGGGTCTGGAATGTCGCCTCCGACACCTGCTTCTTCCTTTCACTCTCCACAAATAGCTACTGAGGCCCTCCTGTGTGCCAGGCACTGATCTGCACTGTATACTGTGACTTTTTTTGTGTCCCCAGGGATTCCATCTGTTTCCTCCATTATGTGACCCCTACACCGCCCACCAGAGGCTGGGATGCATGTGACAGGGGTGCACCACCAAACTCCTACCCAGAACAGCCTGGCTGCCACCGACAGCCAAGGTCATCCAGGAGTTCCACAGAAGGGCCCTGCTGGGATGTAATGCAAACACCCCTCATCCCAGCCCCATCGCCAGCCACTAACACAGCACGTGGACTCTCACCCCTGCTGGGAGGAGAGTAGTCCATGATCTCCAGAACAGTTCTCCATGGTCCCGGGACAAGAAAATGGAGATCCAGGAGCAAATCTCATCCTTACCCAGTCATGTTCCCATCTGTACACAAGGAGCAATATACTGCATGCCACGCACGGGGGATGGGAATGATAACCATAAACAACACCATGTACTATTTCACATGTGCTATATAAGTACGAACTATTCCCTCTGCACATGGGAAACTGTAATAAAGTGACTTGCCCAAGGTCATACAGCTAGAAGTGAGGACGGGGAGATGTGGATCCAGGTTAGGTGGATCAAGAAGCCAGGGGTCCCAACCACTCCACTCTACTGCCCCCTTGAGCCAAAAACACACCTAAACCAGGCCAGAGAAAGGGAGTCTATGCTGAGCTCCCCCACGAGAAACCGAGGTCTTGACTACAAACTCCTATAGGCCCTTCTAGTTCAGAGCCCTCAGTGCCTCCGGGGAAGGGGCCAACAGCCTTCTGCATGAGCCAGTCACCTTCTGTCCTCTGGAAATTCCTCTGCAGGTCTCCTTCGGAGGCTGGGCACCATCTATACCCATTCTCCCTGTTTGCAGAAGGAAAAGCCCCAGGAGCCCCAAGTTCAATGTTGGGCCCTGAGTTTACAGGAACAGACAGCACTGCTGCCAGAGAACACAGCCGAGATGTGGCTGGGGGCCAGGTCCCACTAGGGAAGGGGGGCCCCACCCAGAGAAGAGAAGATCCAGGCTGTAGACAGGAGAGAGTTGTCCTCAAGGAGCTGTGGGATGTCATTGAGAAGGTCTCATTCTCTATGGGTCCTCAGCACAGACAGTACATAGTTCATCAAGGCATAAAGAAAAGGCTCCTGGGTGAGGATGTGAGGACTGCATCAAGGCGCATGGTCAGGCAGGGTCCCCACAGACAGAATTCCTAAACCAGACAGAGGCTGAGCTGGTGATCTCAAAGGTCCCATTCAAGTTAATAAACACAGGGCTGGGCGTGGTGGCTCATGCCTGTAATCCCAGCACTTTGGGAGGCTGAGGCAGGTGGATCACCTGACGTCAGGAGTTCGAGACCATCCTGGCCAACATGATAAAACCCTATCTCTACCAAAAATACAAAAAGTAGCTGGTTGTGGTGGTGCATGCCTGTAATCCCAGTTACTCAGGAGGCTGAGGCAGGAGAATTGCTTGAACCCAGGAGGCAGAGGTTGTAGTGAGCAGAGATCGTGCCACTGCACTCCAGGCTGGGCAACAGAGCAAGACTCCATCTCAATAAATAAATAAATAAATAAATAAAACACAGCTAACAGCACTGAATATTTGCTATGTGCCAGACACAGTTCTAGGCACTTTTTCTATATTAACTCATTTAATTCCTTTAACAACCTGAGTTATCCTCACAGCAGGAGAACGAGGCCGGTGTTGATAGGTGTTGATAGTGTAGGGGTCACATATGGTCATTGTGATACAGCGATGGGATCAAAAAATCTGAATGCAAAGATTCAACACCAAAGATTCAAGTAGGGTGACCAGTAGGGTAGTTTAAGCAGGACTTTCCTAATTTTAGCACTGAGAGTCCTTCATCCTGGGGAATCCCTCCTCCATCAATGGCAGATTGGGATGTTTAGGGTCACCCTAGATTCAGGTGGATGGATGAGAGTTCTACAGACAAAAAGGAGAGAGGGAAGGGAACCCAGGAGTGAGCCACAGCATGAGCAAAGGGCTATCACCCCTCTGGGACTCCCCCCTTGAGCTCTGCCTTCTTCTACCATTTCTCGGAGCCTCACCCTTGCTGCATAAATGCTCAGAGAGGAAGGCTCCTGGCACTGGAATCATTGAGTGCTAAATGATTAGCATCATTTTGGTGGTCACAGACCCCGACAGGGGTCAGGAATGGCGTGGTGGGTAATTGGCTACAAGGGGCAATGCCAGGCTCCTCCAGCACCATGGAGACAGCAGCCAGACTTTCCCTAGCAGCCCCAGCCGCTGACACCTGGGTTGCAACAGGGAACAGAAAGATCCTTGCAGGAGGCGGTAGCAGTACAATAAACACAAGCCGCAATAATCCTCCTAATTATAATTATTATTGTAAGAAGACCAAACTGTATGTCCCCAAACTTCTAATTAGAACAGTACTTTGTGTCAATAAAGAAGCCTTTTATTCAAATCGCTTGGGTCCTTTATTAAAGCTTATCTCGTTAATTCTGATGAATGCCTGATGAAAGGTAACCAGTGGGCAGAATCAGGGCAGAAGGAGCAAAATCCAAGAGAGAACATTCAGTTGGAATTCAAGAGCGCCCGGTAGAGCTTGCATGGTGACTTAGAAATACAGAACTTTGACCCCTGCCAGCCACTGCTGAGAAGTGGGCCTGGTGATAGGGCCTAAGAGTGGGAAGTGGAGAGGGACTCCCCTGGCAACCAAGTCACAGGGCCCAGAGGCAAGGGTGTCAGGGACTCAGGCCAGTAAGAACATGGGCTTGTGAACCAGCCAAGAAGTAAGGCTCCCAAGGCTACTGGAGGAACTCTGTGGCCAGCGTGACCCACTCTCACTGAGAAGCTTTCTTCATGGAACCTCAGGGTTAGGAGACTGGGGGTCATTTGGCCCACGTGTGCCAAACTTCCAAGTTAGAATTAACTGGAGGCTGGGCACATGCCTGTAATCCTAGCACTTCGGGAGACTGAGGCAGGAGGATTGCTTGAACCAAGGAGTTTGAGACCAGCCTGGGCAACATAGTGAGACCCTGTCTCTAGAAATACAAAAAATTAGCCAGTCATGTTGGTGCACACATGTAGTCCCAGCTACTCAGGAGGCTGAGGTGGGAGGATTGCTTGAGCCCAGGAAGTCAGGGCTGCAGTGAGCCGAGACTATGTCATGGCACTCCAGCCTAGGCGACGGACTGAGACCCTGTCTCAAAAAGGAAAAAAAAAAGAAAGAGAATCATCTGATGAGGCTGGTCTTTGCACTCTCCCCCAGATATTCTACCTTTCAGTGAATCTGGGATGGTGCCAGGAAATTTCTTTTTTTTTTTTGAGACGGAGTTTCGTTCTGTCGCCCAGGCTGGAGTGCAGTGGCGCGATCTTGGCTCACTGCAAGCTCCGCCTCCCGGGTTCACGCCATTCTCCTGCCTCAGCCTCCCGAGTAGCTGGGACTACAGGCGCCCGCCACCGCGCCTGGATAATTTTTTGTATTTTTAGTAGAGATGGGGTTTCACTGTGGTCTCGATCTCCTGACCTTGTGATCCGTCGGCCTCAGCCTCCCAAAGTGCTGGGATTACAGGCGTGAGCCACCGCGCCCGGCAGGAAATTTGTTTTTAACAATATCCCCAGGTGATTCTTATCAATAGGCAAACTTGGGAAACACTGAGTAACACAGCCTCCAATCTGAGGCCTGAAATCTCTCCATGTCTCCATCTGAGGTCATAGAGTTCTCCTTGAATACTGGGGATGGGGGGGCTCACTCCTCCTTCCATAGAATGAGTTTAACTGTTAGAGAGCTCTTTCATGAACTGTATTAATAACTGCAACCCTCCACCACTCACTAGTCCTACTGCCCTCTCTTCTGCATGGTAATCCTTTACATAAATGATGACAAAGGACATTATAGACAGTTTCTTTTTAATTATTGTAAAATACACATAACATAAAAATTTAGCAAGTGATATGACCAAATTTCACAGGAAAACTCCATTGATTTTCAAGCAAACATTGCATAGGTAGCCAAGGAGCAATGAATAGCAGCAACTAGAGTGGTGGAAGCTATGCAACTATGGGCAGGAGTGGAATGGGAGGGATGTCTAACACGTCCAGTGGGAGTGGTGGAGGGAAATGGAATTGGTCAATCCTAATCACTGACTCTTGGTCAACTTAAAAAAGAAAAACAAAACAAAACAAAACACTTCAGCTTAACAGTTTCTGCAGTACAAGCTTGTGATTTATGCTTACTCTCTAGTGGAAATCAGGATTGTTATGAAGACTTAAGGCTCATTATTTTGTAACACAATACTCACCTAGGATGTAACAGTGAAGCCAAGTGAACTACAGCTGTTAAACAAGTTCCAGCTTTTCTCAAGTTAGTTGTATTATAGGATGCACTTAGTAAGCGTATTTTAGTGGAGTTGAATTATGTTAAATATTGAACACTGGATGCATGTGGAAAGACATGCTTTTTTTTTTGGAAAAACTCAAGGTAGGAGCTGTGTCTGGAAACATTTTGGCATGTTTGTTAATTCTAGTTTCATTTAATAACCTGTAACGCATGTAAGTTTAAGCTTTTTTTTTTTTTTAAGTTAATGGGAAAAATTTGAAACACAATACCAATACTTTAGAATTTTGGTCTTGGTGTTTATATGAAATTCTGAGGCCTTGATTTAAATCTTTCATTGTAGTGTGACTTCCTTTTAGTTATATTGTGCTAAGTGAAACCTGTCAAATAAATCCTCCGTCAAATAAAACCTCCTTTGAAAAACTGCTTAAAAAAAATGTAGCATTTTATCAGTGGCAAGGGATTAGCAGGCAGAGCACAGAGAATGCTTAGGCGGTGAAAGTGACATGTGGCAGACACATGTCATTATACATTAATCTGAGCCTAAGACTGTGCAACACCAGGAGTGAACCCTGTTGTGAACCATGGACTTTGGATGACAATGATGCACCAACATAGGTTCACCAGTTGTGGCAAATATGCCCCTCTGGTGGAGGATGTTGATCATGGAGAAGGCTATGCCTGTTTGTGGGCAGTGGGGAGTATATTGGAAAATCTCTATTCTTAACTCGGAATTTTGCTCTGAACCTTGGGAACCTAACACTGCCCTTTAAAAATTAAGTATTTTTTTAAATGTGCCATCTTAGCCATTTTTAAATGTACAGTTCAGTAGCTTTAAGTATATTTATATTGTTGTGCAATCAACCAATCTCCAGGACTTTTGCACCTTGCGAAACTGAAACTCTTTACTTGTTAACCCCCTATTTTCCCATCCCCCAGCTGCTGGCAACCACAGAACATTATAAACTTTTTTCCAGGCAAAAACATCCCCAGAAACTTCAGTCCTCATGGTTCTAGCTGCTCCCGTGAGAGGGGCAGGACCAACCTAGCTCAGACTCTGGCCTGGCCGGAATGTTCTCCTGCGCAGGTGTTGAGTCTCTAACACATAACTGCAGCCACCGCTGATGGACAGCAGGTGTGTGACAGACGTTGCACTGGGGCTTCAGACCTTTTATTTCATCCACTCCTCACAACCACCTTATAAGTAGGTCACTACTATGCTTACCCCCGGGTAACAGTTAAGGAAACTGAGTCATGGAGAGGTTAAACAAATTGTTCTAAGTCATATGACTTATTCAAGGCCAACCAGTTAATGAAATAATAAAAAAAATTTACAAAGTGCCTGCTGCTTGCAATTAGTGATCTCAGCATTGTCATGCATTAACTCAGTTAACCCCCACAACATCCCAACGAGATAGGCACTATTTATTATGTTTTATTTTTTTGAGACGAAGTCTTGCTCTGTCGCCCAGGCTGGAGTGCAGTGGTGTGATCTCGGCTCACTGCAACCTCCACCTCCCAGGTTCAAGTGATTCCCCTGTCTCAGCCTCCTGAGTAGCTGGGACTACAGGCAGGCACCACCACATCTGGCTGATTTTTGTATTTTTAGTAGAGACGGGGTTTCACCATTTTGGTCAGGCTGGTCTGGAACTCCTGACCTCAGATGATCCACGAGATGGGCACTATTATTACTATTCCTTTTGTATAGAGGACGAATCGAGACACAGAGCCATGGGTCTTGGTTAGTAAGCTGCAGAGCTTACTTGGCTAGCAAGCTGCTGAGCTTAAGGGTTTGCCCCTAACCACCATGCTACATTGCCTCCCTAGAATATGTAACCCGCACTCAGGACGGCCTGCCATGCTGAAACAGAATGGGAGATGGTAGGTTTCCAATAAGCAGACAGATCTTCCATGATTCACAATGGGTTCCCTGGGAACACTGGTATATTGTAGCTCCCATGGAGCTATACAAAAGGGGACTTAAGAGTTGAAAAAGCTGGTGAAAGAGTCTTCAGGGTGTCAGCTGGTGAAAGAGTCTTCAGGGTGTCAAGAGCCTGGATTTGTCACTTACTGTCTTTGGGACCCTGGGTCCTTCTGCCCTTAGTTTTCAAATCTTGGTAAATTGCAACTGATCATCTCCAAGGCCCCTCGCAGCTGCCGCTGTGGATTCTAGGACTTGGCCACAACCAGGAGCCACCTTGGGAGCTCTCTAGACTCTTCATGCCTAAATCTCTCTCCCAGAGTCTGACTGAATTAGTGGGGGCTGGGGCTTGGGAATGGAAGTGAGGGTAAAAGCTCCCTGGGTGATTCTAACGTGCAGCCAGGTGAACTCTGCACCATACCATCGCCTCTCAAACTATAGTGTGCCACCTGGGGACACTGCCAATGTGCAGATTCTGATGCCACATGTCTGGGTGGGGCCTAAGAATCTGCATTTCCACCCAGCAGGTCCAAGGACCACACTGAGTAGCAAGGGCTAGTCCAGTGCAGTGGTTCTCCAAGGGCATCAGCATCACCCACAGCATCAGCATCACCCCAGAACTTGTTAGAAAGGCACATTCTCAGGCACCACCCCAGTCCCACAGAATCAGAAACTCTGGGGTAGGGCCCAGGCATCCGTGTTTCAACTGAAGCATCACTGGCCTAGAGGGGCCAGGCCACCTCCTGCTGTAGCTGCTTCCCGTTCTGATGATGATAATGGGTGGTAATGACAGTAACTGAGAGCTGGCTGCTCCTGCCTGCCTAAGGGCGCGAGGTTTACTCACTCATGGAAATTTTTTGTGCCGGGGTGCCTCCTGCTTCCCCTCTGAGCAGACTATTTCAGGACAGAGCCGCAAACACAGAGTCTCTTCACTCTCTTCTCTTGCTTTGTTCACACTTCTGGTGCTCAGAGGCACATGTGACCCTCGGTGTGGAGGCCGCCCTGGGCTGTAACTCAAGAGGCCAAATTCTCATCCCAGCCCCTCCACTATCAGCCAGGGGGCCTCAGAGACACTGCTTCTTCATGGGCCTTGTCCCCTCATCTGTAAAATGAGGGTTTGGACTAGATAATTTGGAGTCTCAACTTGGCCAGACATCCTCTGACTCCATGATTCTGCTAAACAAAGGCTCTTCAGGCAGCCCTCTGCCAAAGAGGAGCCCCCCATGACTTGAGCTGCCAGTCTCTGAAATGCCACTCAATTTCCAAAGTAGGGACACATAGGACGCAGAAAGTGAGCAAAACAACTGCTCATCAAGGGACCCTGCACACTGGGCACAGTTAGGCATCACTTTAACAAAGCTGTTTGTTGCAGTGCTTAGAGTTGGCTAGCTCTAAAAGGCTTAAGACAAAAAGCAGCCAGACTTGCTCCCCCTTGACAAATCCCCTCCCCCAGGGACAACCACTTTCAGGTCTTTGGGGGTGTTTAACTCCTGATCTCTAGAGCAGTGTTTCTGAGCCTGTTTCCTGTCTCATGCCCCTTATAGAGAAAAGGGCATGGGAGGAATAGCTCACCGAGGACCACATACGTCCAGAAAGTCCCACCACAATAGCACACACAGCTACTGGGCCCGGGAGGGTGGTCAGGGAGAGAAGGGCAGAAAGGCACTTCAGGAACGCGCGTCTTCTGAGACGTGGGGAAACCACTCAACTTGAATGTGCCAGTGGGTTTAGGGGGATTTTTTTCTTTCACTTCCTATTTCATGGACTTGCATATTGTGCAAGAGTTTTACAAGAACTTAATGACTTCTTACAAATACCTTCAGTTTAAAGAAAGGAACACCCCTAACATGCAGTGACCCTTGGCATATATTTTCCCTCAAACGCCCAAAAACCCAGATCAGTGGAGATGGGTGTTGATGGGGACATGACGAACAGAGCTAAAGTCCTGCCAGGGCAAAGCTTACAGGAGCTGCTGGGGAGAGCAGCTGACGGCTCAGGGGCTGTGCTGACAACCCTCTGACAAACGCCGCACACACAAATCCTGCATCTCAGAAGTGCCTTCTCACATCCTGCTGCAGAAGCCCCAGCCTCTCTAGGAAATAATGTGCTACAGAGAGTCGGCCTCAGAGAAGAAAGCTGAGCCCCAGGCCCTCCAGCCAGTGGCTGTCACGCTCAAACAGTCAGAATACCTTCTAACCACACAAGAGACCTAGAAAGCAACATCTTCTCATAATCCAAATTGAGTCCTTTCTTGGGCCAACTCTTTCTTGCTGTGGGACCTTAGGCAAGTTACTTAACCCCAATCTCAGTTTCCTCTTCAGTAAAGCGAGGACAAGAGCTCTTTCAAAAACCTATATGCAATCTGGGCACAGTGGCTCACACCTGTAACCCAAGCACTTTGGGAGGCCAAGGCAGGAGGATCACTTGAGTTCAAGAGTTCAAGACCATCCTGGGCAACACGGTAAAACCCTGGTTCTATAAAAAAATACAAAAAGTAGCTGGGTGTGGAAGTGCACGCCTGTAGTCCCAGCCAGCTACTTGGGAGGATGAGGTGGGAGGATCGCTTGAGCTTGGGAGGCAGAGGTTGCAGTGAGCCAAGATCATGCCACTGCACCCCAGCCTGGGTAACAGAGATAGACCTTTTGAGACTTTGTCTCAATAAATAAATAAATAAATAAAGGTTTAAAACCTGTATGTAGTACTGGGCACAGTAGCTCACGCCTGAAATCCCAACACTTTGGGAGGCTGAGGCAGGCAGATCACGAGGTTAGGAGTTCGAGACCAGCCTGGCCAACATGGTGAAACCCCATCACTACTAAAAATATAAAAATTAGCAGGGCGTGGTGGCAGGTGCCTGTAGTCCCAGCTACTCGGGAGGCTGAGGCAGAAGAATCGCTTGAATCTGGGAGGCGGAGGTTGCAGTGAACTAAGATCATGCCACTGCACCCCAGCCTGGGTAACAGAGCCAGACCTTTTGAGACTTTGTCTCAAAAAAATAAAAATAAATAAAGTTTTAAAACCTGTATGTAGTGCTGGGCACAGTAGCTCACACCTGTAATCCCAGCACTTCGGGAGGCCAAGGCAGGCAGATCACGAGGTTAGGAGTTCGAGACCAGCCTGGCCAATATGGTGAAAGCCCATCTCTACTAAAAACACAAAAATTAGTCGGGCATGGTGGCAGGTGCCTGTAGTCCCAGCTACTCAGGAGGCTGAGGCAGGAGAATTGCTTGAACCCGGGAGGCAGAGGTTGCAGTGAGCCAAGATGGCACCACTGCACTCCAGCCGGGGCGACAGAGTGAGACTCCATCTTAAAACAAAACAAAACAAAAAACAAAGCAAAACAAAAGAAAAAAAATCCACCTTTATAAAAATGTTCACAGCAGCATTTTCACAATAGCCCAAAAGTGGAGACAATCCAAATGTCCATCAGCTGATGAACAGATAAAGGACATGTTGTATATCCATTCAATGGAATATTATTCAGCCATAAAAAGGAATGAAATCCTGACATGTGCTACAACATGAATGAACCTTGAAAACATTTTGCTATGTGAAGGAAGCCAGTCACAAAACGACAAAGGTTGCATGATTCCATTTACATAAAATGTCCAGAAGAGGCAATCTGTAGAGACACAAAGTAGACTGATAATGGCCTGGGGCCTGGCGGAGGTCAGGAAATGGGAAAGGACTCCTCATGGTATGGGGTTTCTTTTTCAAGTGATGAAAATGGCTTAGGATCAGACAGCAGTGATGGTTATACAATCTTCTGAATATACAAATAAACACTGCATTGTATATTTTAAAATGCAAATGTTACAGTATTTGAATATACCTCAAAAAGAAATGAGGACAACAGGATCCAACAAACAGGTGGTTCTGAGCATGAAATAAAACATCTGCAAGGCTCTTAGCACAGCACCTGGCAGGTAGTTTGTGCTCAGTAAGTAAGAGATGCTGCTATGAGGATGAAAAAATATTGTTTTTATTTGAGAATCTGAAAAAGATGTGCTTCAGCTCTGTCATCCCTGGAGGAGAGAAATGACCCCTGGACTGCATTTATTCTAACAACCCCTGGACAAGGAGACAACTGCGTGTGCTATTATAGGCTTTGGGACTTCCCAAAAAAAAAAAAAAAAATCTCCTTCCTGGCAAGCCAGTAAGGAGAAAAGAAGCCCGTATTCAATTCAAATCAAAAGTAAACCCCACACAGAATACAATCAAATGACACACAGTCAACAATTTGAGATATTAAATTATTTTAATTTAACCGATGACTCACCACAAACATATACATACAAAAGGGAATAGAAACAGCAGCCAGGATGACACTAACAGTGTGGCCACCAATGGCTCTAAAGGGACCACAGCTGGTCCGAGTGGAGGAGGCCATGTGGCCAAGCCAGACCTTCGAGAGGCCTGGGCAGGCCCTGAGGTCTTTCTGCAAGGAAAGCAGCAATCAGTCTGTTTTTGCAGATAAGAAAACAAAAGCCCAGAGAAGTTAAGAACTCGCTCAAAGCCACACAGTAGGTAGGCAAAGGGTGGACCTTGACCTCTTCTTGAGAACATCGCCCTGCAGAGAAAGTCCAGAAACCTGGATCTGCTGCTGCCTTTAACTCAGGTGTCCTTGGGCAAGTCACGTGTGAGGCCTCAACCTCCCTATCTGTGAAACGCAGAAATGAACACAGGCTATGTCTCTCCAAACATGGGATGCACAAGACTACTCTCAAGGTTATCTTCAGGTGTGATGAGATGCCAGACAACCCAATCCACCTGCAGCAGGGCAGAGGGCGAGGGGGGGCCTCAGCTGGAAACTGCGAGAGCTGTACCCGCTGAACTGACAAGGCACCCTGGGGATAGAGGGCTGCAGTTACCGACTGACCAGATTTCTACAGCACCTTTCTCCTCATCAGACAATCTTTCAGGCCTTGATATAGCAAGGAATCCACCCTTGTAAGCAATGGTTTCTCAGAGCAGTTGTTTGTCTCCCTGAGCTCACAGATGTATGACCAACAGGACCCAGGAAACAGCAACAAACGTCGCCAACCAGTGCCTTGTGCACCACGTCTGCCCTGGACAAACACCACTGCCCGGCATGGCTGGCCTCGACCACCTGCCACTCCTCAAGCTCGCCCACCATGCCGACTAGCTCCCGCAGTCTCCAATGCCCCTCCCTCCCCTCTCTGCCCACCAGCCCAGCCCCACCTTCCCACAAAGGGCACCCATCTCAAACCTCAGCACACGTGTCTTAGCATGTGACCTGGACTGTCTTCTCCTGGCTGGCAGAGATCTGCAGCCTGCCTCCAGGACCCACAGGAGGTGAGCTTGTGTGAGGGCACAGGCAGCCTCCGCAGACCACCCCTCGCACCCAGTACAGCGCTGGGCAAACGCTCTGAACGTAATCACACGCCTCACCACCGGGAAGTCTGGTCTCAGCGTCCCACTTTGTAAAATGGGTGTACAAATGCACTTTTAGGGAATGAAGAAAAGAATGAGCTAATATTCATCTAGGTGTTGAGTTCACAGCAAGAACAACACTGTGTGCAGCAAAACCATATTCTACTATGGTTTTACTCCAGCCTGAAAGAAACTAGCTCCGTAATCCTGGAACCAGCCTTGACAAAAGTGGTGGCTGTATCTACATAGAAGAATCCCTATTCCTGCCCTCCAATCCCCAGCCCCACCCTTCCATTTGAACACCTGAACACCTCTTTCCATTACATCACTCTCCCGTTCAAGAATCACCACGCCAGGCCAGGCACAGTCACTCATGCCTGCAATCCCAGCACTTTGGGAGGCAGAGATGGGAGGATCATTTTAGCCCAGGAGTTCAAGACCAGCCTGGACAACATAGTGAGACTCCCGTCTCTACAAAAAATAAAGTTAACTGGGCGTGGTGGCATGCACCTGTGGGCCCAGCTACTTGGGAGGCTCACGCGAGCCCAGGAGTTTGAGGCTGCAGTGAGCCAAGATCATGCCCCCACACCTCAGCCTGGGTAACAGAGCGAGACCCTGTCTCAAAATAATAATCTCCATGCTAGTTTGGAGGTGCTGACCACACCGTCTGCAGCCTAGCATCCACACAGGGGGATCTGGCTCCCATCTCCCTTTCTAGATATCCCTCTTGTACCTCCTCATCAAGGCTCTTGCCCTCTGGCCAAGCCAGGCTGCTTATTATTCCCTGCAACTCCCTTTATTTTTCCACCTCTACATTTTTGCTGGTGCTGTTCCCATTAAGTAGAATGTCCTCCCTTATCTTCAAAAGTTCTTGTCAACACTATATTTCAAGGTCTTGTTTAAATGCCTCCTCTCCACTAAGCCTTTGTTCACGTCCTCAACTAATGTAATTGCTCCTGCCCTTGAACCCCCATTGTTCCACTGCATTTCTTTTTTCCTTTTTTTTTTTTTTTTGAGGTGGAGTCTCGCTCTGTTGCCCAGGCTGGAGTGCAGTGGCGTGATCTCGGCTCACTGCAACCTCTGCCTCCCAGGTTCAAGCAATTCCCTGCCTCAGCCTCCCGAGTAGCTGGGATTACAGGTACCTGCCACCACACCTGGCTAATTTTTGTATTTTTAGTAGAGATGGGGTGTCACCATCTTGGCCAGGCTGGTCTTGAACTCTTGGATCTCATGATCCACCCACCTCAGCTTCCCAAACTGCTAGGATTACAGGTGTGAGCCACTGCGCCCATCCGCATTTCTCTTATTTTTATTTTTACTAGAGATAGGGTCTTGCTATCTTGCCCAGGCTGGTCTCAAATATCTGGCCTCAAGTGATCCCAGTCTGCCTCCCAAAGCATTGGGATTACAGGTGTGAGTCACCACACCTGGTCCCTTATTGCTTTCCTCCTCCTCCTCCCTCTCCCCCTCCTCCTCTTCTTCCTCCTTCTCTTTCTCTTTCTCTTCATTTCTTTTCTTTTGAGACAGGGTCTCACTCTATAGCCAAGGTTGGAGTGCAGTGGCATGATCATAGCTTATTGCAACCTAGACCTCTCAGGCTCAAGTGATCCTTCGGCTTCAGTTTCCTGAGTAGCTGGGACTACAGGCTCACGCCACCCTGCCTGGTTAATTTTTCTTTTGGTTTTTTTGTAGAGACAGTGGTCTCACTATATGGCCTAGGCTGGTCTTGAACTCCTGGGTTCAAGTGATCCTCCCGTCCTGGCTTCTCAAAGTGCTAGGATTACAGGTGTGAGCCACCACACTAGGCCCCTTGCATTTCTGCCAGCTCTGTCAGGGCCCCTATCCCATTGTGTCTTACATGAAAGTTGTCCATGTGTTTGTCTCACTCTTCCTAGCAGGGCAAAGAGCTCCCAGAGGGCAGAAATTAGGTCCCACTGAGATGGGTGGCATGTTAAAGAGGGTATGGGAACTGTCATAATGGCGCATACCTATAGTCGCAGCTACTCTCAGGAAGCTGACGTGGGAGGATCACTTGAGCCTAGACGGTTGAGGCTGCAGTCAGCTATGATCATGCCATTGCACCTGTCTGGAAGACAGAGTGAGACTCTGTCTCTAAAAAAAAAAAAGAGAGAGAGAGAGAGAGAGAGAGAAGGCACAGAAGGCCAACAGATTCAAGTTCAAATCCCAGCACAAGATTTTAAGATTGGCTGGCTGTGAGCGTCCACGCAAACCACTGCAGCTCATGAGGCCTTAGTTTCCCCTTTAATAAGTGACATGAAATATCACCTCCCCAGAGCTGTTGGGAAAATTAGATGTACTCACTCTTCAGACAAATATTTCCTGAGTATCCACTATATGCCAACACTGTCCGAGGATATGATGGTGAGCAAGAAAGAGTGACTCCCTGCCCTCAGGGAGCTTACACCCTAGTGTGATGAGAAGTAGAGATGGGGTTTCACCATCTTGGCCAGGCTGGTCTTGAACTCCTCATCTCATGATCCACCTGCCTCAGCTTCCCAAAGTGCTGGGATTACAGGTGTGAGCCACTGCGTCCATCCGCATTTCTCTTATTTTTATTTTTACTAGAGATGGGGTCTCGCTATCTTGCCCAGGCAAGGGAATAGGGTCTTTACTAG
The DNA here is from genome assembly GCF_000951035.1 of Colobus angolensis palliatus. NCBI lineage: Eukaryota > Metazoa > Chordata > Mammalia > Primates > Cercopithecidae > Colobus > Colobus angolensis. Next base: position 3,580,238 of record NW_012113141.1, read on the forward strand.
AGATGGGGTCTTGCTATCTTGCCCAGGTACATGAGGGAATGGCAAGTAGTGATAACTGCCCTCAAGAAAACAAAACAGTGTAATGGGAGAGCAGGTAACTGAGGCAGGGGCAGGGGCAACCCTCACTAGGGTGATCAGGAAGGGCTTCTAGGAGGAAGTGACATTTAGCTGAGACAAGAATAAAAAGGATAAGATCTGAGAGGTACAATGTTAAAAGAAGCAAACAAGTAAAAAAGAACAAAAAAGAGCAGGGCGTGCAAAGATTTGGGGAAAGGACAATCAAGGCGGAAATCACAGCAAGCGCACAGCCTGATGGCACACCTGCCGGGGCCCAGCCATTGGCTCCCTCCCCCTGCCCTCACCCTCCCATCCCATCCTCTGCAGAGCGGTACACAGACACAGGACATGGTAAATACACATCTGCCAGAGTGAACACGACAAAACCAGGAATCTCAGGGATAAACTGGAGCACGACAAAAATATGCATCTTAGCAAAAAACAGCCAACTGAAGTTGAGGCAGATGCCAGTTAAAAAGATCTTAAATTCGGCCGGGCGCGGTGGCTCAAGCCTGTAATCCCAGCACTTTGGGAGGCCGAGACGGGTGGATCACGAGGTCAGGAGATCGAGACCATCCTGGCTAACACGGTGAAACCCCCATCTCTACTAAAAAATACAAAAAACTAGCCAGGCGAGGTGGCCGGCGCCTGTAGTCCCAGCTACTCGGGAGGCTGAGGCAGGAGAATGGCGTGAACCCGAAAGGCGGAGCTTGCAGTGAGCTGAGATCCAGCCACTGCACTCCAGTTTGGGCGACAGAGCGAGACTCCGTCTCAAAAAAAAAAAAAAAAGATCTTAAATTCAGGTCGGGTGGCTCACACCTGTAATCCCAACATTTTGGGAGGCCAAGGTGGGTGGATCACATGAGACCAGGAGTTCAAGACCAGCCTGGCCAACATGGTGAAACCCCGTCTCTACTAAAACAAAAAACTAGCCAAGTATAGAGATGCACACCTGTAATCCCAGCTACTCAGGAGACTGAAGCATGAGAATCACTTGAACCCAGGAGGCAGAGGTTGCAGTGAGCTGAGATCGTGCCACTGCACTCCAGCCTGGGTGACAGAGTGAGACTCCATCTCGAAAAAAAAGAAGCATTTAGGCTGGGCCTTAAAGTATAAGAAGGGCCCAGACACAAGAAGAACAGGGAAGAGCATCCCAGGCAAAGGGAATAGCATGTGCAAAGGCCTGTGGCCAGAAAGGCTTAATAGTTCAAAGGACTGATAGTCTGGGCTGTAAAGATGAGGGAAGCCCCAAGCTACTCAAAGTGCAGTCAGAGAATTTGGCAAGTGTCAGGCCATCCACAGCTTTGTGGTACGAGCTTGGGTTTTACTCATTGCGTAGAAGAAGCCAATGAGGGTTTAATACAGACAGAACTGTTAAAGGTCAGCGCCGGAGTCCCACATTTGACAGATGAGAACCTGGCCCTGCAATGGGGAGTTAGAGCGAGGACCAGAACCCCAGCTTCCTAATTTCTGGACCACAGCCTCCTATAAAACAGAACTCTCATCTTTTCACATCACCCAACTTCACTTGGCGTGAGCCCTGTCCTGACAGAGCTGACTCCACCCAGCGCCAGGCTTGGCCCCCTACAGGCATGACCTCCCAGAGCAGTGGGCCTCAACGGGGGCAGTTTTGCCCCCAGGGGACATTCGGAAATGTCTGGAGACAAACTTGGCTGTTACAACTGGGGGTGGAGTGAGGGCAGCGGGTGCTACTAGTGTTATCAACTGAATGTATGTGTCACCCCAAAATTCATAGGTTAAAACCTAATCTCTAATGTGATGGCATTTGAGGTGGGGCCTTTGGTAGGTGATAAGGTCATGAGGGTGGAGCCCCATGGAAGGGATTAGTGAGTGTCCTTATGAAAGAGACCCCAGGCCAGTGCAGTGGTTCATACCTGTAACACCTATAATCTCAACATTTTAGGAGGCTGAAGCAGGAGGATCACTTGAGCCCACGAGTTCGAGACTAGTCTGGGCAAGATGGCAAGACTCGTCTCCAATACAAAAAAAAAAAAAAATTTAAATTAGCCAGGCATGGTGACATGTGCCTGTAGTCCCAGCTATTCAAGAGGCTGAGTCGGGAGGATCATTTTAGCCTAAGAGTTTGAGCCACTGCACTCCAGCCTGGGCAAAGGGAGGGAAGGAGGGAGGGGAGGGGAAGGGAGAATAAACCCCAGAACGTTCTTTCAAGGAAGGAAGGAAGGAAGGAAGGAGGGAAGGAAGGAAGGAAAAAGAGAGAGGAAGGGAGGAAGAAAGAAACCCCAGAAAAGTCTCTCCCTGGACCCCAACCACAGAGGACATGGCGAGAAACATCTGTTAATGAACCAGGAAGCAGACCCTCACCAAACACTGAGCCTGCCAGTGCCTTGATTTTGGACTTCCCAGCCTCCAGAATTGTGAAAAATAAGTCTCTGCTGTTTATATTTTGCTATAGAAGCCTGAATGAACTAAGGCATCTTGCCTCAAGTAGGTAGAGGCTGGGATGTTGCTAAACATCTTACCAAGCACAGAACAGCCCCCCAGAACAAACAATTATCCAGCTCAAAAACCAAAGGCGTCAAGACGGACAAGTGCCCACCCAGGGATACAAAGCCTTCATTTTAAATAGGTGCAGAGCCCTCAAGGGAAGAAAGCCCTCCCCAGGGGGCACAGGAGAGAAGAGGGAGAAGGGTCATTCTTGGCCTCTCAGGAACCCCAATCCAGAGAGAGCACGTCTAGAGGTGGCATGCTAGGCAGAAGGCTCCAAGTCCCCCCACACCACAGCACACCACAGAGGAGGCAGAGTTGGGAAAGGTCTGTCTCCTTACAGAGGAACTCAGTCCCCGTAGAAGAGCAGCACAGACCCTGCAGTGGGGACCTCTAGCCCCCTCTCCTGCCTGACAAACTCCCACCTGCTTCCCCCAAGAGGCAGGGAGCCAAGGATGGCAGATCTGAGGCCTCAGCCCTTGCGGTAAACACAGCCAGGCAGCCCCAGCCGTCTGGGGGCTGCTGTGTGAGAGCCCACTCCCTCCCCTACGCTCTCAGAGTGACTGTGCCAGGCTGACCCTCAGGACTCGCCAGGCCAGGAAACATCACAGCAAAACACACTCCCCTCAACCCTACCAGGTGCTGGCCTCAGCTACGGGCCAGGACTGTAGGCCTACAAGCCCTGGTGAGGGCCAAGATCACCATCCCACCAGGCCAGAAAAGCAGCTCCCACTCCAGTCCCTGGCTGCCCCCTTTCAGTGTAAGAGTGTGCTAGAGAGATGTCTGTCTCCCCTCCAGACTGGGCACTCCGGGCACATGCACTGCCCTTCAGGCAGGGCACACAACAGCTGCTAAATGTGTGTTTTTTTTAAAAAGGAGCCAGTGGCAATTTCTGAACCAAGAAAAGGTTGGGATTCAGTGAGTATCTATTAAGTGTTTCCTGAGTACTCTTGTTCAGCAAAGGGGTTACAACATCGGGTCCCTGCAGGGGCTGGACAGGAACATAAACACAAGAAGGGAGTGGAAGCCTTGGTCAGGACACCCAGCAACTGCTCACCCAGTCACAGCCTGGCCAGGTCCCCGGGCTCGGCTTCCGGTCCTTGGTTTGGCCTGTGACAGGGCGCCATCTGCCGGCTAGTACAGAAGGAAGCAGGCGGTCAGCCAAAGTGCAGGAGGGCCTGGGAGGGAGAAAAGGTGGACACACCCCTCGCACTAGCCTTGGTCTCCCTGTTTTGATTCCACAGCTCCCAGCCTAGCTGCTCAGGTCCCTCCCCAGGAGCACATCACATCCATGTCCGTATTTATTCATCATCTCCCACACGCACACATCCAGAGCCCTGCCAGGCAATGCCCCTGTCTCACCCCATGGCAGTCACCAGGACAGGAAACTCCAAATTGTAAACAGTAAGCCAGTGATTCTCAAAATACAAGGCAAAGAAGAATCAGACACAATTCATGTTAAAATGCAGATCACCAGACCCTCTCTGAGATTCTTTTTTTTTTTTTTTTTGAGACGGAGTCTTGCTCTGCCGCCCAGGCTGCAGTGGCACGATCTCAGCTCACTGCAACCTGCACCTCCCAGGTTCAAGCAATTTTCCTGCCGCAGCCTCCTGAGTAGCTGGGATTATAGGCGTGCGCCACCATGCCCAGCTAATTTTTGTATTTTTAGTACAGACGGGGTTTCACCATGTTGGTCATGCTGGTCTTGAACTCCTGACCTCGTAATCCGCCCACCTCAGCCTCCCAAAGTGCTGGGATTACAGGCATGAGCCACGGTGCCCGGCAAGATTCAACTTTTAAAGCTCTAGAGCAGGGTCCATGACTGTATGCTTAACCAATACCCAAATGATCCTGATAGGAGAAACTCTTCGTGACCTTGGGTTAAGCAGACTTCTCACATACAATACCAAAAATACCATCAATAAAAGAAAAAACGATAAATTAAATTTCATCAAAATTAAAAATGTGAGACAGGCAGGTGGCACGCACTTGTAGTTACAGCTACTCTGGAAGCTGAAATAGGAGGATCTCTTGAGCCCAGGAGTTCCAGGCTACAGTGTGCAATGATTGTGCCTGTGAACAGCCACTGCACTCCAGCCTGGGCAACATACCCAGACCCCACCTCTAAAACACTAAAAAAGAAAGAAAACCCAATGTTTTTTAATGAGCAAAAGATTTGAATAGAGATATAATCGAAGACAAATGGATAGCCAACAAGCACATGAAAAGTTGTACAACATCGGCCAGGTGCATTGACTCACACCTGTAGTCCCAGCACTTTGGGAGGCCGAGGCAGGCAGATCACTTGAAGTCAGGAGTTCGAGACCAGCCGGGCCAACATAGTGAAACCCCATCTCTACTAAAAATACAAAAATTAACCGGGCATGATGGCAGATGCCTGTAATCCCAGTTGCTTGGGAGGCTGAGGCAGGAGAATCGCTTGAACCTGGGAGGCGGAGGTTTCGGTGAGGCAAGATTGTGCCACTGCACTCCAGCCTGGGTGACAAGAAGTGAAACTCTGTCTCAAAACAAACTACAAAAAAAAGATGTTCAATATCATCAGAGAACTCTAAATTAAAACTACAACAATATACCTCTTAATACTATAAAAAAGAAAAAATAAATCAAACTACAATGAGATACGTTACACCCTACAGAATGTACAGTTAAAAAACACACTGAGTGTTGAAAAGGACGTGAAGGAACTGGAGCTCTCAATCTCTTTGGAAAAGAGTGTGGCAGTTTTTTATAGTCAAACATATACTTAATACATATAGTTGGCTCTCTATACCTGTGGGCTTTGTATCCATGAATTCAACCAAACACAGAAAATATTTGAAAATAAATAAATAATACAAATTTTAAAAAGCAATACAACTATTTACATAGTATTCACATTGTATTATGTACTATAAGCAATCTAGAAATGATGTGAAGTATACAGAAGGATGTGTGCAGGTTAGATGCAAATACTATTGCACTTTATATAAAGGACTTGAGTATCCTTGAATATTGGTACCTGTGGGGCTCCTGGAACCAATCCCCACAGATACGGAGGGGCAACTGTACAACCCAGTAATCCTACCCCTGTGTGTTTATCTGAGACAAATGAAAACCTTACTGACCAGATGCCGTGGTTTGTGCCCATAACCCCAGCACTTTGGGAGGCTGAGGCAGGAGGAATGCTTGAGCCCAGGAGTTTGAGACCAGCCTCTCCAACACAGGGAGACCCCATCTCTACAAAAAATACAAAAATTAGCCAGGTATGCTGGTGCATACATGTAGTCTTAGGTACTCAGGAGGCGAGGTGGGAGGACGCTTGAGCCCACGGGGTGGAGGCTGCAGTGAGCCAAGATCATACCATTGCACTCTAGCCTGGGCAAAAGAGTGAGACCCTGTCTAAAAAAGAAAGAAAAGAAAAGAAAAGAATGTTAAAAAACTGGAAACAGTCTAAATGTCCTTCAGTAAATGAAAGGATAAATGGATCATGGAACACCCACACCATGTAACGCTATTCAGCAGTGAAAGGAATGAACTACTGATTCCCACCAAACACGGATGAATCTCAAATGCATGATGCTAAAGCGAAAGAAGCCAGGCTCCAGAGTTTATTTACTCTATCATTCCATTTCTATGAAACCACAGGGATGGAAAAGAGATCAGTGACTCCCAGGTACCGGGGATGGGGAGGGTTTGGCTGCACAGGAGCACGAGGTGATAAAAAGGTTCTGAGTCTTGTTGTGGTTGGTTATAAAAACATATGTTTGTCAGAACTCAACTATATACTAAAAAGGGTAAATTTTATACATATATATATATATATACAAATTATAGCAATAAAATACATAAGGTCAAGGCACAGCAGAACCATCTGGGAGGTTTGCTAAAATCCACACTACCAGCCCCCACCGTCAGAGATTCTATTTTCACAGCTCTGGAGTGGTGCCCATAAATCTGCCTTTTTTTTTTTTTTTTGAGATGGAGTCTCTCTCTGTCACCCAGGCTGGAGTGCAGTAGCACAACCTTGGCTCACTGCAACCTCCACATCCCAGGTTGAAGAGATTCTCCAGCCTCAGCCTCTCAAGTAGCTGGGACTACAGGCGCCCACCGCCACACCCAGCTAATTTTTTGTATTTTTAGTAGAGACGGGGTTTCACTGTGTTAGTCAGGATGGTCTTGATCTCCTGACCTCGTGATCCGCCCACCTTGGCCTCCTAAAGTGCTGGGATTATAGGTATGAGTCACCGTGCCCGGCCATTTTTGCATTTTAGTAGAGACGAATTTCACCATGTTGGCCAGGCTGGTGTCGAACTCCTGACCTTAAGTGATCTACCCACCACAAGGATTATAAGCATGAGCCACCACGCCCAGCTTGAGTCTGCATTTTTTTTCTGAAATTAACTGAGGTTTTATTTTTATTTATTTTTGGCAGCAGGGGGCACCAAGTCTTGCTCTGTCACCCAGGCTGGAGTGCAATGGTGCGATCTCAGCTCACTGTGCAACCTCTGCCTCCCAGGTTCAAGCAATTCTCCTGCCTCAGCCTCCTGAGTAGCTGGGATGACAGGCGCATGTCGCCAAGCCCAGCTAAGTTTTGGTATTTTAGTAGAGATGGGGGTTTCACCGTGTTGCCCAGGCTGGTCTCGAACTCTGAGCTCAGGCAATCTGCCTGACTCAACCTCTCAAAGTGCTAGGATTACAGGCATGAGTCACTGTGCCTGGCCTGAATCTGCATTTTTAACCAGTACTCCTACAGTCCTGATGTTGGTTACCCAGGATCTACCCTTTAGAAAATCCTGCAGGAGTGAAGGAACTGATGGAGGGACATTTGCCCATGAAAGCAGTACACGGGGGCTGTCCCTATCGTTTCATTAACTTGAGACAGCCTAATAATAATGTAAATACTAGATACAAAAGTAGATGTTCACCTCTGATTATTTTCCTCCTTTTCAAGGAACAGTGTGGGCTCACTGTGGTTCCAAGACGACCCGGGAGGAGAGGTAGGTGTGTGGGTGGGAAGAGGCAGGAAGAGGGAGGTTCACATCATTGGCTTAGTTCTCTCAGGCCTCCTCCTCATCTCCACCCACATCCCTCAGGCAGGCAGCAGGGTGGATGGGGAAAAACAGGGCTGTGCACTACGCTGACCTATGAACTCTGCTATCCCTCCAAACAGCTGTGTCACCAGCAGGTCACCTACACTCAGCCTAGCTCCAGCAGCTATAAAACAGAGGAAAAGTACTGCAAAAGCAACGCAGGAGATGAGGGAAATTGAATACCCTTGTATGACAAAACACGTAAAAACACCAGATAAAATGCTTGAACCTGGGAGGCAGAGATTGCAGTGAGCCAAGATGGCACCACTGCACTCCAGCCTGGGTGACAGAGTAAGACCTTGTCGAAAAGAAAAAAAAGAAGAAAGAGAGAAAGAAAAAGAAAGAAAGAAGGAAAGGGAAGGAAGGAAGGAAGGAAGGAAGGAAGGAAGGAAGGAAGGAAGGAAGGAAGGAAGGAAGGGAGGGAAGAAAGAAAGAATACACTGGATAAAAGATGTTTCTCACACCTTTGTTTCCTCATCTGTAAAATGGGGGTATTAACATCACCTCTGTCATAGGGTTATCACGGAAGATTAAATGGGGTAAAACCAGCAAACTGTTTACCATGATGCCTGACATTTAACAAGAGCAAGTCCAAAAGATAAAAAATAGAGAACCTGAGTCCGGGCGTGATGGCTCACGCCTGTAATCCCAGCACTTTGGGAGACCGAAACAGGTGGATCACTTGAGGTCAGGAGTTCGAGACCAGCCTGGGCAACATGGTGTAACTCCCGTCTCTACTAAATATACAAAAATTAGCTGGGCGTGCTGGCAGGTGCCCAGTTGGGTTTTGGGGAAAGCTGAGGCAGGAGAATCACTTTGAACGCAGGAGGTGGAGGTTGTAATGAGCCAAATCTACTACTTGATAACAAAAAACAATAAAATCATAAAAATCTACTACCTGATAAGACAAAAAGCAGTTTCATCTTTGCCTGGGCAATGGATTTTTAAAAAACAAAAATAAAAATCTCCACTAAGATTCTGAAACCACAGACCTGTTCTTACTTAGGGTTTGAAGATTCACATTCCTTAATTCATATGCAGAAGCCCTTAGGGCTGAAACATTGACAGAAGATGTGCTTCTAGGCTGGTCACGCTCAGGCACCTGACCAAAGTAATCACTAACCCTCCGGAGGACACAGCCCCGCAACCCAGGATTACACAGACAGTCCACCAGGCAGGAGCACAGGGTCCAAATTATTATATAAAGTCCGCCCAGAATAACCTACTGTGAGCAAGAGTCAGCAGGAACAATAGACTCAAACCCTCAAGAATGTCCTGTTATAGAAAAAACAGGCTGGGCATGGTGGCTCAAGCCTGTAATCCTAGCACTTTGGGAGGCTGAGGTGGGTGGATCACTTGAGGCCGGGAGTTCAAGACCAGCCTGACCAACATGATGAAACCCCGTCTCTACTAAAAGTACAAAAATTAAAAAGTAACCAGGTGTGGTGGCACATGCCTGTAATCCCAGCTACTTGGGAGGCTGAGGCAGGAGAATTGCTTGAACCCAGGAGGTAGAGGTTGCAGTGAGCTGAGATCACGCCACTGCACTCCAGCCTAGGTGACAGAGCG
>NW_012113141.1:3589518-3592711 GCF_000951035.1 Colobus angolensis palliatus
GCCACTGCACTCCAGCCTGGGTGACAGAGCGAGACTCCATCTCAAAAAAAAAAAAAAAACATTGTATAGCTGTAGCCAAATTTATTTAAGCAATTTTCTGGTGCTGGATGTTTAGGATGCTTCAGATTGTTAGCAGTTTTACATGAGAACCATATGGAGTTACTTTATGATTCAATTCAATTACCATCTCCTGCAGAAAGCCTTGCCAGACTACTTCAATACCCAGCAATATCTCCCACCTCTGAACTAGGACAACCTGTGTTCCATCCGACACACCTTAGCATGGAGCCTGTGTGTCACTGCTCTCTGAAGACTGTCTTGTGGGTGGTGGGCTGGTCTCAGGTCCAGGACTCTACTACACACATTCCTAGGAGCCCCCAAGCAACCAGTATACAGCAGGTATTCAATACATGCTGACTGCTTAGACCCAGCCCCCTTAGATTATATGAGCCTGGTCAGCTCCATTTCCTAAGGGTCAGGATTACAGGTGCCCACTATGGCCAGGTTGGAAATTTTGCTTCTTCTCTGGCCACACTACACAGGTACAAAGGATCCCTGTTATTCAGCCACAACTTTAAGACCCAGTCCCGGCCGGGCACAGTGGCTCACGCCTGTAATCCCAGCACTTTGGGAGGCTAAGGCAGGTGGATCATGAGGTCAGGAGATCAGGTGGATCACTGGCTAATATGGTGAAACCCGTCTCTACTAAAAATACACACACAAAAAAAAAATTAGCCGGGCGTGGTGGCCGGTGCCTGTAGTCCCAGCTACTCGGGAGGCTGAGGCAGGAGAATTGCTTGAACCCAGGAGGTAGAGGTTGCAGTGAGCTGAGATCACGCCACTGCACTCCAGCCTAGGTGACAGAGCGAGACTCCGTTTCAAAAAAAAGAAAAAGCAGTAAAGATTTAAAACAAGTATAGGCTAGGACAAGAGGATAGCTTGAGGCCAGGAGTATGAGACCAGCCTAGGCAACATAGTGAGACCCCATCTCTACAAAAGATTTTAAAAATTAGTCGGTGTAGTAGCAAGTGCCTGTAGTCTCAACTACTCGGAAAGCTGAGGTGGGAGGATCACTTGAGCCCAGGAACTGAAGGCTGCAGGGAACTATGATTGCGCCATTGCACTCCAGCCTGGGTGACAGAACAAGACCTTATTTCTAAAATGATTAAAGAAATAAAAAATAGAGCATAAGAAAAAAATAAGATTATTCCCTTAAATCGGATTTTTTTTCAGTAAGAAGCAAAAGATTTATTAGATCTGAAGAGAAACCAGAGTATATTATATCAGATTTTTAAAATAGAACTTTTTCTCACCCAGGCTGGAGTGCAGTGGCCCAATCATGGCTCACTGCAGCCTCAACCTCCAGGACTCTTGCAATTTTCTTGCCTCCGCCTCCCAAAGTAGCTGACACTACAGGTGCGTGCCACTGCACCTGGCTAATTTTTTAAGTTTTATTTATGTATTGAGTACCTGCTGTGTACTAGGTGCTTGGGGGCTCCCAGGGATGTGTGTAGTAGAGTCTCGGGCCTCAGGCCTTTTCAAATCCTGCTCCTCTGCATCACGATCATTGTTTAAGAGCTAGCCCCCATGCAAACAGCAGAGCTGGGAGCCTAAGACCCAGAGAGGAGCAGGGTGCGGGGAAGCCTGGCCCACAACCACAGGCTGCGGTCAGACTGAGGCCCCTCAGGGGTCCAGGACCCATGGAAGCCCAGATGGAAAAGGGGCAGGGAAAGAGAGCCTGGCTCAGGGGAGGGAGACTACCTAAGGGGCAGTTTGCAACTCTGCATGCTCCTTAGAAGCATCTAGAAGATGATGCTGAGGAGGGGTGAAGGGCTGGGAGGAAAGCAGCTTCAACTCAAGTTGAGGGCCTCCCAGGGGACAAATGGAAAGGAGCCCACATCTCCAGGGATGGAGAAGCCTGGAGTGGAGTGAGAAAGGCTGGGATCTATGCCTCAAGTTACAGGAGGAAGCAGGCCTGGCTCCAGCTCTAGCCAGCGGTGCCCCAGGAGCACTGGGGGAGCGTGCAAAGTGCTTACCAGGGTTACTTGCCTGAGTAAGGTGAGAGCAAGCCTGTAACTGAGCTCTTTCAGCCCAGTCTCTACAGGCGATCTCCCACTCTGCAGCAACACCTGTGGCTCTGGAGCACCACCCCGGGAGGGAACCCAGCAGGAAGGGAAAAGCCAGGGAAGCCTGTGCCTCTCCCTGGGGCCTTGGCTTTGAGAATGAGTTACCCCTGAACTCTCATCTGTTGTTGAGATGTGTGTTTTATTTCCATAGTGGCAGGTAGCCCTTTCCCTAAAATCTGTTCTCTAATTTTAAGAGTAATACGTTCATTATAGAATATTTAGAAAATGCAAAAATAGTATTTTCTAACTCCCATTTGCATACTGGTTATTTCCTTCCATTTTCTTTCCTACATATATGCACAGGTTTAACATAATTCGTATCTCACCCTACATACAGTTTGGCATTCTTGATTTTTTCCGATTCACGTTATATATGAGAATGTGCCAGTCATTTTTTGTTTTGTTTTGTTTTTTGAGACGGAGTCTCGCTGTGTCGCCCAGGCTGGAGTCCAGTGGCACGATCTTGGCTCACTGCAAGCTCCACCTCCCGGGTCCACACCAGTCTCCTTCCTCAGCCTCCTGAGCAGCTGGGACTACAGGCGCCTGCCACCACACCCAGCTAATTTTTCTGTATTTTTAGTAGAGACAGGGTTTCACCATGTTAGCCAAGATCTCGTGACCTTGTCTCCATCTCCTGACCTCGTGATCCGCCCGCCTCGGCCTCCCAAAGTGCTGGGATTACAGAGCCACCGCACCTGGCCGAGAATGTGCCAGTCTTTATTCAATCATACAATGAAATATTATGCTCCATTGTTGATGGCTACGTAAATAGCATTATATAGGCAGGGTGCGGTGGCTCACGCCTGTAATCCCAGCACCTTAGGAGGCTGAGGCGGGTGGATCGCTTGAGGTCAGGTGTTCAAGACCAGCTTGGCCAATGTGGCAAAACCCCATCTCCACTAAAAAATAAATTAAAAATTTAGCCAGGCATGGTGGCACACACCTGTAATCCAGGTACTTGGGAGGCCGAAGGAGAATCACTTGAACCTGGGAGAGGGAGGTTGCAGTGAGCCAAGATTGTGCCATGGCACTCCAGCCTGAGCAAGCAAGATGACTCCATCTCAAAA
>NW_012113141.1:3597281-3612676 GCF_000951035.1 Colobus angolensis palliatus
TTGCACCACTGCACTCCAGCCTGGGTGACAGAGTGAGACTCTGTCTCAAAAAAAAAAAACAAAACACCCAGTCCCCTCCATATGAAAGTCTTGAGCTTCAGGCAAGATCGCCATGGCTAAAGCCTCTCCCAACTTGACTAGAGCTTCACAGCAGTCATGACCCTGGCAATCACCAAAACCTGCTCCCACCCCAGGGCTGCATGGTAGAGACATGGCCCAGACTCTGGTGCTAGACAGCCAGGGTTCCAATCCCAGGCATGGCAGTGGTCTGGTAGAGTGGCCAGAGAACTGCTTGGGTTCCTTGGTGGGTATGGCCCCCCGGCAGTGCAGGGGAGCTGGTCGCAGCATGCCCTGTCCTAGCCGGCCTGCACACTTCTCCTGATGCAGGGTGCCCACCCTTCAGCTCACAGAAATGCCCACCTGGCCACCTGACCTTGCAATCTCCAGTCCACAGAGGTTGAAGTTCAGGGGCTCCTCAACATGACCTTCCAGGCTCTCCGCTTGCCAGGCACCATCCCTCAACACCTGCCCCGATGCTGCTGTGGTAAGTGGGCAGGGTCGCTCCTCCAACTCAGGCACACCCCTGCCACTGCCTGGAGTGCCTGTTTCCTCACCGCTGCCCCCTGAAACAGCCTCTCTCAAACAGCACCCACCCCCAAGCAGCTTCCCCAATGCCCCTGGTAAGAATTGTTTTCCCTCCCCTGCGGCCTCTCCACTCTCACCACATCTGAGTGAAGTGGAGCTGCTGTGTCCCTATCCCCTGTGACGCTTTTTTTTTTTTTGAGATGGAGCCTAGCTCCATCACCCAAGCTGGAGGTGCAATGGCAAGATCTTGACTCACTGCAACCTCCACCTCCTGGGTTCATGCAATTCTCCTGCCTCAGCCTCCCAAGTAGCTGGGATTACAGGCATGTACCACCACACCTGGCTAATTTTTTGAATTTTTAGTATGCTTTTGTATGTTGGCCAGGCTGGTCTTGAACTCCCGGCCCCAGGCGATCCACCTGCTTCGGCCTCCCAAAGTGCTGAGATTACAGATATAAGCCACCATGCCTGGCCCCCTGTGACATTTTGAAGCAGGGGTAGGTTACTCACCACAGACATCTGTCAATTTGCACTGAATCCTCCACTGGAGGGAGTGAGAAGCACACCCAGCACAGACCTGGCTGGCTGACACCCGTAGAAGGTGCATTTGTGAAAGGAAGGGCTTAGGTCCCACTGCCAGCTTTTGGGAATGAACAAAAATTAAAAATAATAGCTGCCATTTATTGAGTTCCCTATGTGCCAAACACCTTACAGACATTCCAATTACTCTTAACTGCCCTGATGAGGTAGACACAATTACCATTCCCATTTTATAGATGAAGAAACTGAGGATCTGAGAGGTTAAGCAATCTACTACAGTACCAGGTAAGTGGGTGGCAGACTAGGGATTCAAATCCAGGCCCATGTGACTCAAAGCCTAGCTCTGAACTGCAGTCTCAGTGGTAGAGAGCCTTAAACAGCCATGTTACTGACCACTACAGGATTCTAGAATTCCTTCAATGAGGGCTCACAGTCATCAGCTCACTAGCTTAAGGCTCCTTCCAAAGGCTTCCCTCCAACACCAATGACAATCTTCAGTGAACCTGCTGATAGAAAAAATGCCTCTCGCCTTAGCTAAGCTTAGCAAACACTTGCACATGTTTACAAAGTGCCTGACACTGCGCTGGGCTCTGGGGCAGGGCAGGGGGAAGCAAACAACCACAGGGTCCCTGTGCTGTACAGATGCTGAAGGGGTGCTACAGAGGAGGAAGGGAGCAAGGAGTAGATGAGGTAAGGCGGAGGGCTTCCTGGAAGAGGCAGTGATCAAGCTCATCTTGAAGGCTGAGTGTCTCTCCACTTCCTGGACCACCTCTCTCTGCCTCTGACTGCCTTTCCAGTCTCTGTGACTTTGCTGAGGCAGTAACCACCATGGAAGGAAGCACTCCTTTGTGAGACAGACAGGCAGACACACACACACACCCCTACCTGCCTGTGAAATTCCTCTCCGTGTACCTAACTCCAATTCTGCCTGCCTATCTGTAAGATCATCCCCAAGGCAGGACTGTGCTCCAGGCCTCTACAGTGGTGCCTGCATTCCAGGGGTGAGATACATGCACACAAACACACTCAGGCATGTGCATGCACACACAGGCACACACACAGGTAACTGCACCGTATCCCCTGCTGCCCCCTGCACTTGGTGGACAGTCAATAAATATCTGCCGAATTCAATTAAATGGGATGGTTTGCCTAAATGCTTGGGAGTCTTGGGGTAATTGATGGAATAAAATGCCCTGGCCAATTCAAAGCAAAAAATATATAAGACACAATTCAAGAAAAATAGTGGAGTGTAAAGGGGTCTCCTAGCTGGGCAACCTCAAAGAAACCCATTTTGCCATCACCTTTCTTCACGGGATGACTGAGGCTTGCCACGCCCAGCTGGCTTCATTCACCCCAGGAAGCCTGTGACGATTCAACAAGATAACATTCAGGAGGCGCCCAGCACGGGGCCTGGCACACAGATGCTACTTGGCCAGGACCAGCTCTGTTTTTTCACCTAGTCCAAGGGTACACACACTCAGTCATTGGCAGTCAAAGGACAAGCAGGCAGGCCCCATCACTCAGTGGTTTTCAAACCTCTTTGACCAGGACCCACAGTAAGAAATGTCTTACACAAACTACACACTGTTGCAATGAAAGTTCTACAAAACACTTATTCTCAGGAAGAGGTTGCGCACTGACACTTGTGTCTTTCATCTCTATTTCATTTCTAAGTTGATCTCACAACTGCTTCCAGGGAAGTTGGGAAAAGCCCTGCCCTCACTCACCCAGAGTGTCAGAGCCGCTCTCCACCGTCTCGTTGACCTTCCTTGCTACTCTGGCCACAGCCTCACCCATCTTCTTCAGCATGCAGACACAGGTGTCCTGCCGCCAGCCCCCAGGCTGGTCTGCTGCTCACAAAAGGACCTGAGCCTGGGGAAGATGCAGTGCCATGAAGTGCCTGCCTGTCAGCCAGGGACCCACCCAGGCATCCCCCTCTAACATCCTTCTCCCCCAGGACCCAGGCTGCCAGGAAGCCTGCAGGGAGGGCCCCAGGCCACTCACCTCCTCTTGCAGGGCCAAGAGCTCAGGCCACATCCAGCTTGGCCTTTGCACAGCCTGGTCTGCCAGTCAGAGGGTGGGGACAGCTGGGTCCTACTGGTTTTCGGGGAGGATCAACATGTGTGACCTCACCAGACATGAGGACCAGGCCTGAGCCAGCAGCCAGGGAGGTGTGAGGACTCAGGGGTGTGTTGGCCTGTGATTCACTCTATAGGCGGGGCATTGGGAAGGAGGTAGGGTGCAGCCAACTGCAGGAGAAAGACACCTGTCCCTCCATCCCACAGCCTCTAAGCTAGTGCCCTGTCCACATCCCACCCAGGACAATTTCCCAAGCTCCCCTGTTCACCCCACCCATATTTGCCTTGTGCATGGCAGGAAGTGGGGACATGAAGGCAAATCAGAGCCCTGTGAGCCCATCAGAACACACGGACTGGCAGTGGGCGGTCTGTAAGAATTCCTTTCCCACGTGTCAATAGGAAGGAGAGTTTACAATACTAGCCTGTGTGATTATCAGCCCGATGCTGCGTCTTGCGGAGGCAAGAAGAGCGGGTGGCGGGGGAGAGGGGTGGGTGGAGATGGAAATGAGAGAAGAGAGATTGGATCACTAGAGGAAAAGAGGCTGAAAGAAAGGTGAGGAGGACAAAATGATAAGGTGTTAAGACATAAGGACTTACAAACACCCTCAACTCCCGGTTTATTACAGAGAAGGAAATGAGCATAGAGAGGGGCTAGGTGACCTGGCCAAAGTCAAACTACAAGTGGCAAGAATCGGGTCAGCCCAGCTCCATATCCAGTGTTCACTTCTTTATAAAAATAGCAGCACCCTGGCCGGGCGCAGTGGCTCACGCCTGTAATCCCAGCACTTTGGGAGGCCGAGGCGGGCAGATCACGAGGTCAGGAGATCGAGACCATCCTGGCTAACACAGTGAAACCTCATCTCTACTAAAAATACAAAAAATTAGCCGGGCGTGGTGGCAGGTGCCTGTAGTCCCAGCTACTCAGGAGGCTGAGGCAGGAGAATGGCGTGAACCCGGGAGGCGGAGCTTGCAGTGAGCCGAGATCGCGCCACTGCACTCCAGCCTGGGCAACAGAGCGAGACTCTGTCTAAAACAAAACAAAACAAAACAAAACAAATAGCAGCACCCCATGGAGAGAGGAATGAGCTCAAGTCCAAGGTCAGCACCCTGCTTTGCCCCCAGACCCCAGTCCCAGCTTCACAGACAGCTCAAAGAGCTCCAATGAACTCACTCCAAGGGCCAAAGGCAGAAGAAGGTGAAGAGCAGAGAGAAGGGGCATAGGGACAGTGCTAAGAGCTAATAATCACCAAGAAAAAGTTCCCACGTGGTCAACTGGACAAGTAGGGCAGGCAAGACCAAGCCAGGGTTGGCCAAGCCCACCCATCTGCTTCGGGGAGTTACTGTGAGTTTAGTATGTGTGTGCATTTCCACTAAGGAGGCTGGCACTAAAGGTTTGAGACACACGCATACAGAGCAGTGGGAAAACACTGATTTTGGAGACAGGTCAAATGCTCAACTCCATTTATTAGCTGAGAAGACTTGGGAGAGTTTCTTAACTCCTCTGAGCCTGTTTCTTCATGTGAATAGGAGATCTAGTAATACCCAACTTGTTAGGTTAATATAAGGATTGAACAAAACATATATACTAGCTAGCTCAGAGCCCAGGACACATAAATACTCAATAAAAGTTAAGAAGATAAAGCAGTGCACATGTGGATGTAACACCAGCATCTAACCCCAGTTTAATACTCATGTGACTCTGAACAAAACAGGGAACTCATCTTTGAGGAATGAGTGGAATTTCTATCTCTCCCATCTCCAGGAAATCTCCTCTGATTGCCTCAGTGTTCTCTGCTCCCTCTGAGTTTCAGTAGCACTTAATGACTTAGCACAAGTCACCTCGATTATTTATGAGCTTTTAAACATACACTTGTCAGCCAGGCGCAGTGACTCATGCCTGTAATCCCAGCACTTTGGGAGGCCGAGGCAGGTGGATCACTTGAGGTCAGGAGTTGGAAACCAGCCTGACCAACATGGTAAAACTCCATCTCTACTGAAAATACCAAAAAAAAAGAAAAAAAATGGCCAGGCACAGTGGCTCACACCCGTAATCCCAGCACTTTGGAAGGCCGAGGTGGGCAGATCACCTAAGGTCAGGAATTCAAGACCAGCTGGCCAACGTGGTAAAATGCCATCTCTAGTAAAAATACAAAAATTAGCCAGGCGTGGTGGTGGGTGCTTCGGGAGGCTGAGGCAGGAGAATCACTTGAACCCAGGAGGCAGAGGCTGCAGTGAGTGAAATTGTGTCATTGCACTCCAGCATGGGCAACAAGAGCGAACCTCAGGCTCAAAAAAAAAAAATTAGCGAGGCATGGTGGCACATGCCTGTAATCCCAGGTACTCGGGAGTCTAAGACAGGAGAATTGCTTGAACCCAGGAGGCGGAGGTTGCAGTGAGCCGAGATCGTGCCATTGCACTCCAGCATGGGTGACAAGAGCAAAGCTCCGTCTCAAAAATAAACAAACAAACAAACAAACAAACAAACATACACTTGTCTCCTCCATTGGCCTGTGGGCAGCTTGGGGACAGGGAATAGATCTATACTGTGCTTCTCCCCACACACTGAACACAGGTGCTTGGTTAGTATCCCCTAATGGTGATGATCAACAGACATCATTTGTGTTTCCAATCTGAATACAGGTCAAGAGACTCTTACAACAAATCTAAGACACTATCTAAATTGAGAAGGGTCAAAAACCAAAAGGCTAACAGTGCCAGGTGGCCAATCTGCATTAGGTGAGCCAGTGCAAGGCAGAAGGGAATAGAAAGGACTGTGGCAAACTGGACCCAACAACTTCACCATGCTGCCTCGAAGACTGTACCCCTAAGCCTAAATCATAGCCATGTTGCTAGCATCTTCGTGACTTTTTCTAACCTCTTTATG
This sequence comes from Colobus angolensis palliatus, assembly GCF_000951035.1. NCBI lineage: Eukaryota > Metazoa > Chordata > Mammalia > Primates > Cercopithecidae > Colobus > Colobus angolensis. The sequence continues at coordinate 3,603,369 of NW_012113141.1, forward strand.
AATGGGAAAGCTGAAGACCCAACAGGGGAAGCAAATCAGCTAGATGAAAACAAAAAACCTACGTATCCTAAGTCCCAGCCTCGGACTCTTCCCACCGTTCCATGCTCCCTCCTTTCTCCATCTCCAATTCATCATCAATAATCATAAACATTTACTGAGTATCTCCTAGGTGTGAGGGATAAGAATGAAGAGGGAGAAAGAAATGCAGGAAACAGTTCCGACTTGTGATTCTGATGAGGAAGAGCTTTCTGAAGAACAGCACTGAAGCAATCCTGGCCTCACAGGAGAAAGGGAAAGGAAGGGAAGCCACCAAGCTGCCCAGGGTCTGGGGTAGCCCTGGTGGGATCGCCTAGGCTCAATACCTTCTATCAGGCACTATGCCTGCAATTCTACTAGCTGCCATCGGTTGGGGGAGGTGGTGCCTTAGACCACCATCCCCAACCTTTTCGGTTTCCTGGAAGACAATTCTTCCCACCACAGGGGGAGAGGGATGAAACTATTCCACCTCAGATCATCAGGCATTAGATTATCATAAGAAGAGCACAACCTAGATCCATCGCATTCACAGTTCACAATAGGGTTCAGGCTCCTAAGAGAATCTAATGTGGCCACTGGTCTGACAGGAGGCAGAGCTCAGGCGGTAATGCTCACCGGTGCTCACCTCCTGCTGTGCAGCCAGGTTCCTCACAGGCCATGGACCTGTACCATCCACAATCCATGGGTTGAGGACTCTTGCCTTAGACCACTGAAGAAAACTAGTCAGATTAAAAATTTCACCACTGGTGGCAAGTTCAGACATTCTATTATGTGGGTCATAGTGGACACAGGCACAGGGACAGAAACATGTAAAGTCTAGGTGTCAGGGCAATTCAATAGGAAGAAGGGCCCCTTCTATGCTAGAGGATGGAGGATGCTCTGAGTACGGCACAGATGCTCTGGACCCCCAAAAGGTTCCTGCTGCCTAAAATCACCATGCTTATTAACTAGCTAGGAAGCCATCCTCCCTTCACCTAAAACTGCTCCTTCCTCCACAAGGAAGAATTGTTTCATGAAGTCCAGCTGACAGGCCTGGGCTCCTCGGGGTACCTGGTCAATGCCATCTGCAGGGATGGTGGTAGTGGAGAGTCACAGAGTGTCCCGAAAGGGAGAAACAGACACCATCAGCCCACATGGGCCAGATCTCTGCTTGGGGCACCCCAGCCAGCTGGCACTACTGGTCCCAGCCAGTCCCAGGCAATAGAGGGTAGGCCTTAGAAAATGTCAAGGAAAGTACTCCAAATCCCAGAGACGCTTCAGCACAAGGTCAAAGCTCATACTCACACTGCCTACATCCTCAAAGCAGGGCCCTCTCCACACACCCCCAACCCCGTTCCTCAGAGTGAGCATCCTGGTCCGGTGAAATGTTTAAATCCAGCAAACGTCTCCAGGGCACCTTGCATAAGGCCCCCACTGTGGGAGTAAAGGGGCAAAGATGGGGTATGGGCTAGAAGAAGCTTCCCACTGGGAGGCAGGATGAGCCTGATATTAGTAAGGCTACAGGGCCAGGCCTAGGGGGGCATGAAGGCACATGACATGGCCAGGGGGAAGGGACGGGGGTGAGCAGCAGGTGCACAGAGAGATTCAGGAGAGAGAGACAGGGAGCCAATGGGCTCTCAGATTACTGAAGAAGGGAACTGCAGCCCTCTTACAAGGCTGTCCTCTGCTTCTCTGTAGTGAACTAAGAGAAGTTTTTTGAGGAAGGCAGCCGAATCCATAGTTTTGCAAAGTTAACAGTGTTGTGAGCAGTCCCATTTGTAAAATGGAAATACCACCTTCCTCACTGGATTATTGTGAGAAGTAACTGCTATGTAACTTTTGGGAAAGGACTTTGCAAACCATTACATGTTTCCCACACCGAGGCATTACCAGTAGGTAATTAAACAGGTGCAGAGAGGAAGTTTGGATGCAATAAATTCAACGCCAAACAAAAACGTTGTCCTGCTTTGTGGGAGCTGGCAACACAGCCCTCTTCTTCCTATAACCTGGTTTCACCTGGACTCAGGCTGGCTGGGGGAGGGGCGATTTTTGCTTAAACCCTGACCTGGCCCCCTGACTCCAGCCCTTATCATCAAGAACTCTACCTTATCTGCAGTCCGGAGACCTCTGCAAAGGAGACGCTGCGACAGCCCGTCCCCACCATCTGCTCCTATATTTAGTTACTGGTGTTGTCAGTTGGGAACGTTAGAGCCTGGCAGCGGCTCGGATGGGCAACCGGAGCCTCCGGAGCCATGTGTGCAAGCTGGCCCTACCGCTGGCTCCAGCCCGGGCTCTGGACCATGCCAAGCCGGGGAGCGGGTGAGGAGGTGAGGAGCGACCCAAGCAGTCCCAGACCCCCCTTCAGGTCAGAACGAAGTTGACCCACTTTCCCACCCCAGGGTAAGAAGCCCGCTGGGACGTGAGCGGGACCTGCTGGCGCCTCGTTTTTGTGGCATGGGGTTCGCGAAGCTAAGCGCGTGCTCCCTCGCTGACATCCTAGGCATCCTTGGACTGAGCCTCCAGCACTACGCGCGGTGGCCAGGCAAGGGTCCCCCCGCCCCTCGTGCCAGGACCCGCCTCACCCCTGGTGCCTGCAGCCAATGGCACCTCGTCCGGCTGGCCCGGCAGGCGGGGACTGGGAGAATAAAGCAGGCAGAGGGAAGAATGCTAGTGATCGCAGAGGGCCCGGGACTCCCACGCTGCCCAGAGGCCGAGAGGCACGTTCTGGAGCAAGCGTCTGCAGCTCCCCAGAGCGGAAGCAAACTCCGAAAGTGTCGCTTCGGGGGCGAAATGCACAGCAACCTCTCCCAGCAAGGGCGCCTCCCGCGAGGAATGGAGGCCCGCCCCGGAGCGCTTCTCCGAGCTCCCTATTCCCTGGCACCGCTGCACCCACTGCCGCGAACCATCGGAGTCCAGCTGCAGTGAGCAAGCAAGAGCCCGCGTATGCCGAGCGCCTTGGCACCGCCAGAGCCTCCGCTGGTGCAACCGCTGCTCTTTTCCACTGGGTAACCTGGGGGAGGGGAGGGGACGCTGCAAAAATCGGGACACTTCTCGCCCTCTCCCCCAGCCCCTGCAACGCTTGGCCTTGGACTACGTTTACTTTGCGGGGCAAGAAGCGTGTGGTCCCGCTCCGGGCCGCTTTTGGCTCCACTTACGGCGACAATGCCTCCTAGCGCCCTGCGCCTCGCAGTCACGCTCCCTCAGCCGCCGGCGGCGCCCCAGGCGAGTTCCGAACCGGCGGGGCGGGGCGCGAGGGGCTGCGGGATCTGCGAGCGCCGCCACTTCGCCAATCCCCGCGCCAGGACCGGTGCCGTAGCAGGGGTAGGCTGGGCCCGGGCTGCGCGCAGCCAATCAGCGCGGGAGCGGCGCGCGCGGGGGAGGCGCGCGCGGAAGGGCAGCCCGCGCGCTCCCGCCCGAAGGGAGTAACCGCTTTGTGTGCTGCCTCTGGAGGGAGAACGCCAGAGAGGGCGGAAATACAGAGTGGGACGTGCAGTACATCCCAGGATCTATAGGACCAGGGCTCCAGATTGGGTTTTCTCGAGAGAATGGAGTTGAATTAACCAGATCAGGGATACTTCGAAACACGTGAACATGGAGCATAGGGAACCTTTCCTATGATGACTTCGGGTGCCCATTGTTTTTAGTATATGCAAGCCTCTGTATCTCGGCCCTGTGTCTCCAAAGCCTAATGTTCTCATCTATATAATATGACTTGAGGGCGGGGCGCGGTGGCTACGCCTGTAATCCCAGCACTTTGGGAGGCCGAGGTAGACGGATTACCTGAGTTCGGGAGTTCGAGACCAGCCCGGCCAACATGGTGAAACCCCCGTCTCTACTAAAAATACAAAAATTAACCGGGCGTGGTGGCGGGCACCTGTAGCCGCAGCTATTCGGGATGGTGAGGCAGGGGAATCGCTTGAATCCGGGAGACGGAGGTTGCAGTGAGCCGAGATTCACTACAGCCTGAGTGGAGAGAGTGAGACTCTGTCTCAAAGAGGGGAAAAAAATATTTAATTCTGCCTCTAGGGGGTCTAGGCAGTCAAGGAATGCACATTCCCTTGGGCCTTGATGGATATTTAGGGTTTACTTATGCCTTCTCCACCCCCAACAATATGTTAAAGTTCACCAGAATGTGATCTTATTTGGAAGTAGGGCATTGCAGATGTAATGACTTAAGGTCATGCTGGAGTAGGGAGTAGGGCGGGCCCCTAATCCACTGAGACTGGTGTTGTAAGAGAAGAGACCTAGAAGAGACGCACAGGGAGAACCACCGGTGGTGATGGTGACAGGGATCAGCTGATGCATTTCCAAACCAGGAGTGCCAAGCACTGCCAGCAGGGACCAGAAGCTAGGAACGGGCAGGGAATAATTCCTCCTTCAGAGCCTCCAAAAGGTAACTAACCCTCCAGACACCTTGATTTTGGACTTAATAGCTTCCAGAGCTGTAAGTGAATAAATTTTTGTTGCTTTACACCACCCAGTTTATGTCCATTTATTATAGCAGTCCTAGGAAAAATCTACAATAGGTTAGTAGAAATAAAGAGAAGAGGATGGTAAATATCTCCAAACTAAGTCTTTTGAAACTGAATGCTTAGTATATGCAAGGCCCTGCGTCTTGGGGTATACTGACGTGAATCAGACACAGACCCTGCCCTCAAGGAGTTACCAGTCAAGTAGATACTTGAGCAGCCATGTTTTCTGAGCCCTTGTGCCTCCCCAAGGAAGACTATGGAGACCTTTCTCAACCCATCAGTACCACATCCCTGCCAGATATATACCAAGTACCAGATACAAATAACTAATGGGTAGAGTCCCATTCTGCCCAAGCTGAGATGCTGCTTGTCACTGTAGACAAAGCAGACATAGTTATTTCTGTTTTCACTGAAAACCAGCATGACACTTCTACCCAACTTTTACACGTGGATGTCTTCTTTCCCCCGGTAGTCCATATGCAGACCTGAGACAGCCAGTACAGTGTTTCTGCACCCATGGTAAGGGCTCAGTATATACTGCTGGCTGATGGCCCCAGCCTGGGGTTTCCAACATTCATGCTTTCTCTCAGCCAGTCCCCTGTCCCAGGCAGTTCATCCTGGACCCTCTAACTCCACAGAGACAAGATCCCTCCCTGGCTCAAATCTATCGCTTCTATTCCTACTGTTTGCTTCTCAGAGCACTTGGTGCATTACACCCATTATTGTATCATCTGTGCACAAGTCTTTACTCCCAAGAGTCTGGCTGATTGCAAATACCAGAGCTTGATGCATGTTCAGTGCTTGTATCCATCAGTGATTCCTGTATATTAAAATACCCCAAAACTTAGATGTGGCTTAAAACAACAACTACTTATTTAGTTCATGATTTTATGGGTCAGTATTTTAGGCTGGGCTTAGCTGGGCAGTTCTTCTGTTCTCAGCTGGACTCCCTCATGCGTCTGGGTTCATTGCCAGGCAGTCAGAAGGCTCTGCTTCTGGGAAGTAGCTAGCTGCCAGCTGAGGCAAGTAGGTCGCGTGTCTCTCATCTACTAACAGGCTAGCCTAATTTGTTCACATGGAACTGCAGGGCTCCAAGAGCAAGAGTGGAATCGTGCAAGGTCTCTCAAAGTCTAGGCTCAAAATCGGCACTACTCCACTTCCACGGTTGTATTGACTAAACCAAATGGCAAGGCCAACCCAGGTTCGAGGGTGAAGAAATAGACTCCATCTCCTGATGGGAGGAGCAGCAAAGTCACATTGCAAAGAACATGAGTACAGCGATGAGCAGAGAGTTGGGGCTAATTTTGTAATCTGTCACAGGACTCAGTAAGTATTCTTGGGCTGGGCACAGTGGCTCTCACCTGTAATCCCAGCACTTTGGGAGGCTGAAACGGGAGGATCACTTGAGCCCAGGAGTTCAAAAGCAGCCTGGGCAACATGGTGAAACCCCATCTCTACAAAAAATATAAAACGTGTCCAGGAGTGATGGCATGGGCCTGTAGTCCCAGCTACCCAGGAGGCTGAGGTGGGAGGATAGCTTGAGCCCAGGAGGAAGATGAGGTGTCAAAAAAAAAAAAAAAAGTATTCTCACGATACCTAGCATGTAGTGGGTACTCAGAAAATATTTATCAACAGTGGTAAGATTTTCAGTCACTATGTTTACTGACTCCATTCAATGCAGTCAATTGGCAAAATATTATCCCTCACTGCTGGGGTCTAGAAGCCTTATGCCATTTGTGGCCATTTTCAGTTTCAGAACAGCAAGTGAGGGAATCAGGGAGGTAGGGCTGTGCAAGGGAAGCCCCTGAGGCTTCTCAATGAAGAAGCTCAACTGGCCCCTAACAAATAGGCTCCTCTGAAGAGATCCGGAGTATCTTTGGAGGCCTGGACCCCTTAACGAGGTTTAGTCAATACAACTGTGGAAGTGGAGTAGTGCCGATTTTGAGCCTAGACTTTGAGAGACCTTGCATGATTCCACTCTTGCTCTTGGAGCCCTGCAGTTCCATGTGAACAAATTAGGCTAGCCTGTTAGTAGATGAGAGACATGCGACTCTCATCATGCATGGATACATGATGACCTTGTATCCATCAGTGATTCCTGTATATTAAAATACCCCAAAACTTAGATGTGGCTTAAAACAACAACTACTTATTTAGTTCATGATTTTATGGGTCAGTATTTTAGGCTGGGCTTAGCTGGGCAGTTCTTCTGTTCTCAGCTGGACTCCCTCATGCGTCTGGGTTCATTGCCAGGCAGTCAGAAGGCTCTGCTTCTGGGAAGTAGCTAGCTGCCAGCTGAGGCAAGTAGGTCGCCTGGCCACCTGAGTCAGAAGCTGCACACCCTGAACAGACTCGGATGTTTGCCAGAGCTTGGCCACAGCCTCTGGAGATGTCTGAAATCCTTGCAAATTACTTGCAGATAGGAAAAATCTTGTGCTAAGAAAAAATTGTTCTATGGCTATTCCCTGAAGGGTCTGCCCTTCACTGGGCAGGATAAATTCTCAGGGCACTTGTGAAAGGGACACTATCCCATTGACAGAGTCAGCATCTCAACTCCTGTGACTGAAGACCCTGATGGAGTCTACTTCTCATCAAACAACTTCTAGGCCTGCTAATTGGTTAATTTGTGCGCCCGCCCCCCACCCACCAGAAAAAAAAAAAAAAGATATGTTGTAGTCCTAACCCCTAGTGCCTCAGAATGTGGCCTCATTTGGAGATACGGTCTTTACAGAAGGAATCAAGTAAACATTGAGGTCATTAGGGTGGGTCCTAATCCAATATGATTGGTGTCCTTATAAGAAGGGGTCATTGGTACACAGGCAGACATGAATAGAAGGAAGATCATGTGAAGAGACACGGGGAGAAGATGGCCATCTACAAGCTAAAGAGAAAGACCTGGAACAGATCCTTCCCTCACAGCTCTCAGAAGGACCCAACGAATACCTTGATTTCAGATTTCTAGACTCCAGACTGTGAGACAATGAATTTCTGTTGGTAAGATACCTGGCCTGTAGCACTTTGTTGCGGTAGCTGTAATACAATGTAAAACTGTAAATCTCTCCTTTTCCATTCTATTCTCCTCATATTGACCCTTATCTCACACTTCTTGAAAGAAGATCACCTTTGTCAGGTGCGGTGGCTCATGCCTGTAATCCCAGCACTTTGGGAGGCTGAGGCGGGTGGATCGCCTGAGGTCAGGAGTTCAATACCAGTCTGGCCAACATAGTGAAACCCCGTCTCAACTAAAAATACAAAAAATTGGCTGGGTGTTGTGGTGGGTGCCTGTAATCCCAGCTACTAGGGAGGCTGAGGCAGGAGCATCACTTGAACCCAGGAGGCGCAGGTTGCAGTAAGCTGAGATTGTGCCATTGCACTCCAGCCTGGGTGACAAAAGCAAAACTCCGTCTCAAAAAAAAAAAAAAAAAAAAACCAGGAAGCAGGGAGGGAGGAAAGGAAGGGAGGGAGGGAAGGAAAAAGGAAAGAAAAGAAAAGAAGAGAGGCCGGGCACGGTGGCTGATACCTGTAATCCAGCACTTTGGGAGGCCAAGGTGGGCAGATCACCTGAGGTCAGGAGTTCAAGACCCACCTGACCAACCTGGTGAAACCCCGTCTCTACTAAAAATACAAAAATTAGCCAGGCGCGGTGGCGGGCACCTGTCATTCCAGCTACTTGGGAGGCTGAGGCAGGGGAATCGCTTGAACCTGGGAAGCGGAGGTTGCAGTGAGCCAAGATTGGGCCATTGCACTCCAGCCTGGGTGACAAAAGCAAAACTCCGTCTCAAAAAAAAAAAAAAAAAAAAACCATGAAGTTCCTTCCATAGGTGTGAGTCAGACCCTGCCCCCACACATCATCCTGTTTCTTACTGTGTCCTCCACCTGGGGCCCCACCTCTCTCTGGAGCTGAGCTACCAACAGCCAGGAACTGGAGGTCACTCCAAGTCACTGCCATCCTAAGACAGAAGAGTAGTTCCCCCAGTACCTCTTCCAGAAGGTTCAGCCTGTTGAGAGGTGCCCACCCCTCTTACCCTGCCAGGTACTGCAGGTTTACGAAAATTAGCAAGAAGTAGTCAACGCCCTCAAGGCAGTTGTGCTCTGCTATGGAAAAATACGATTCTAATCAAAGGTGACTCAAAAAGCATTTCTCAAGCTTCAGTTGTTGCCATACCACCTTGCTGATTTTTGCTATATCTGAGCCCCACCCAGTGGTGAGCTGGAGTCACTTGTGCAGACTTGGAGCTTGCTCCTTCTGCCCATCTTTTCCCAGCTCTGGGTACAGTGCCATCACCTGGATTACTAGAAATAGACATGGCAGGAGAACTTAACACCTTAGAAATCAGCACACACCACAAATCATGACCTTTTTTTTTTCTGAAGGAAATATTTTACCAACACACTATGGTATTATTTACTTACATTTGTCCTTTGACTCACTTTTTAACTTAAAAAAAATTTAAAAAGAAATTTTATGTCATTCCACAAGTGGAAAATAGTATCATTTGCCATAGATAAAAAGTAACCTTAAAAATAGGGCCTTGGGGCTGGGCCCAGTGGCTCACGCTTGTAATCCCAGCACTTTGGGAGGCTGAGGCGGGTGAATCACTTGAGATCAGGAGTTTGAGACTAGCCTGGCCAACATGGTTAAATCCTGTCTCTACTAAAATTACAAAAATTAGCTGGGGTTGGTGGCATGCACCTGTAGTCCCAGCTACTTGGGAGGCTGAGGCATGAGAATTGCTTGAACCCAGGAGGCAGAGGTTGCAGTGAGCAGAGATCACACCACTACACTCCAGCCTGGGCAACAGAGCAAGACTCAATCTCAAA
>NW_012113141.1:3613011-3615398 GCF_000951035.1 Colobus angolensis palliatus
AAAAAAAAAAAAAAAAAAGACTCCCTTCTTGACCAGTCTGCCTTTGCAGGACTAACAAATTAGCTACAAGATTAGAAATTACAGTTTAGGGGTCATGCAACCTTTGGCTCCAAGAGTCTGAACCTTTCAAATTGCTCCTGGGGATAACATCACTATGGTAAAACCTAAGATCAGTGCTTGAGAGATTTTCCAGCCCCTGCACTCATGGATCAGTCGACACCACCTAGACCCGCAGTCTGGCTCAACCAGTTCTGCCATTGCACCCAGGAACAGAAGACAGCAAGAAAACCTCACTTCAACACCTTATGATTTCATCTCCATGCTAACCAATCAGCACTCCCCACTTCCCAAGCCCCTACATGCCAAATTATCTTTAAATACTCTGATCCCCCAATGCTCAGGGACACTAATTTGAGTAATAATTAAACTCTGGTCTCCTGCACAGCCAGCTCTGTGTGAATTACTCTTTCTCTATTGCAATTCCCCGTCTTGATAAATCAGCTCTGTCTAGGCAGTGGGCAAGGTGAACCTGTTGGGCAGTTAAATACTCTTGTCATATTCTATTCAACAGAAGCAAGTCACTAGGTCCAGCCCACACTCAAGGGGACTGAATTACACAGGGCAAGAATACCAGGAGGTTGAAATCATTGGGAACCATGTCAGCTAGTGCCAATCACAGTGGCTAATACCAACATTTCTTATAAATGGAATAGACTAAGGCCACGCGTGGTAGCTCACGCTTGTAATCCCAGGACTTTGGCGGGCCGAGATGGGTGGATCACTTGAGGTCAGGAGTTAGAAACCAGCCCTGCCAACATGGCAAAACCCCATCTCTACTGAAAATACAAAAAAAAAAAGAAAGGAAGGAAGGAAGGAAGGAAGGGAGGGAAACAAAGCACAAAAAACCATTTCCCCTGTGCATCCATTGATCCTTTCCCTTTTGCCTGTTTTGTTTTGTTTTGTTTTGTTTTGTTTTGAAGCCATACAGAGCCAACAGATACATCACAATCTTTCAGGTTCTCCCTATGGGACTAAGAGGCAGAAAAGACAGAAACAGAGAGAGGCACGTAAATATTTAAGAGAAAGAAAAGACAAGTCATTGTAACTGATTAGATATGAGGAATAAGGAAAAAGAGGAATTGAGGTTGACCTTTAGTTTTTGGCTGGAATGATTAGAAGGATCGTGATGTTATGTACCAAGAGAGGGCATGCAGGGGAGTGGGGAGCTGGCAGGGGGAGACAGCAGGCTTTGTTTAGGAGACATCCAGTTAGAGGGACACCTGGGGGAAGTCAGATATCTGAGCTGGGGCCTCAGCGAGGAATCTAGGCTGAAGCTACAGATTTGGGAACCATTGGAAGAAGCTGAAGCAATAGGAGTGCGTGTGTGGCTGAGGGAGGTGTGGACTGAGAAAAGAAGAAGACCAAGGGCAAAACCTGGGGAACATCAACATTTCTGTGAGGGGCAGTAGGGCAGCAGACTGGAGATAAACACCAGAAAGGGTAGGGCATGGTGGTTTATGCCTGTAATCCCAGCATTTTGAGAGGCCAAGGCAGGAGGATCATTTTGTTGCAGGAAACAGGACCAGAGAGACTGATAGGGGAAACAGGAGGATTTATTTATTAACAGGACAGTTAAAAGACAACAATTTGTGCCCAGGAGTTCGCTGCCCAGCCTAGGCAGTATAGTGAGACCTCGTCTCTACAAAAACAAAAGGAAACAAAAAAAGATCTTTTTTTTTTTGAGATGGAGTTTCACTCTGTCACCCAGGCTAGAGTGCAACAGCATGATCTCGGCTCACTGCAACCTCTGCCTCCTGGGTTCAAGTAATTCTCCTGCCTCAGCCTCCCAAGTAGCTGGGACTACAGGCATCCGCTACCATGCCTGGCTAATTTTTGTAGTTTTTAGTAGAGATGGGGTTTCACCATTTGGCCAGGCTAGTCTTGAACTCCTGACCTCAGGTGATCCTCTCGCCTTGGCCTCCCAAAGTGCTGGGATTACAGGTGTTAGCCACCACGTCTGGCCTCTTTTCCTGTTCTTAAAAGGGCACCAGTCCTATTCGATTAGGGTTCTACCCTCATGGCCTCATTTAACCATAATTAACTTTTTATGGGCTCCATTTCCAAAGACAATCACTTGAAAGGTTAGGGCTTCAACATGAAAATTTTGAGGAGAATTCCATCCATAGCACCCCATGGACTCACCTTTCTATCTATCAGCTATTTGGCATTTTGTGGGCTTTATTACTGCCAAGCTGTAGCTCCCTCCTCCTCACTGCACCCCTCTCTTCTCCCCCTGCATTTCCCTTCTCTGACCATGAAGGTAGAATTCATAGGGAGGATATGGTTAAGAAAGTTATCTGGAGATCAGAATACAAGATGTTCTTCTA
>NW_012113141.1:3620503-3625163 GCF_000951035.1 Colobus angolensis palliatus
TTATTATTATTTTGAGATGGAGTTTCGCTCTTGTTTCCCAGGCTGGAGTGCAATGGCACAATCTCCGCTCACTGCAACCTACGCCTCCCAGGTTCAAGTGATTTTCCTGCCTCAACCTCCTGAGTAGCTGGGATTACAGGCACACACCACCACACCAGGCTAATTTTTTTGTATTTTTTTAGTAGAGACAAGGTTTCACCACGTTGGCCAGGCTGGTCTCAAACTCCTGACCTCAGTTGATTCACCCACCTTGGCCTCCCAAAGTTCTGGGATTACAGGTGTGAGCCACTGCACCCAGCCCAAAACAACACAGTTATTATATTGCAGTTTCTGCAGAAGTGGGTCCCTCACAGTGCTTCAATTAAGATATGAGCCAGGGATGAGTTCTCATGTGGAGGCTTAATTGGGGAAGGGTCCACTTCCAAGTTCTCTTGGTTCTTAGCAGAGTTTATTTCCTGTGGCTAAAGGACTCATGTTTATTTAAAGCTAGTGTGCATGACAGAAGAATCTAGAGTGAGTCTACTAGCAAGATGGAATCTTATATAACTTCATATAAGCACAGGAGTGACATCCCATCACCTTTGCCGTTTGGAATCACAGGCCCAACCCACACTTAAGGGTGTGAGCACCAGGATGTGGGGATCATGAGGGCAACCTTAAAGTCTGTTCACCACAGAGAACAACAAGGTAAAGGGAATAGCATGTGCAAAGACCTTAGAATGGGAGGAAGCATGGCCTGTTTGAGGAATCGGAGCACAGAAAGTGTGAGAGAGAGGGTGGGAGAGGAGGATAGACCATGCAGGGCCTTATTCAAGATCCCAAGAGTTATGGGGAACCATGGAAGAAAGAGTGATGATGCAATCCAATCTACATTGCTCGTTATTGCTACCCCACAGCTTCTGAGTCCAGTTCAGTGTGGATGGATGAATTACCCATCCAAACCCAGCCAGAAGATACAGATGCAAGGAGCTGTCACCAAGGCAGGTGGTTCCCATGGCTAGATGGGAACCCCATGAAGTCTGCCCTTGTTCACCCCTGAGTCCAAAGCCAGGGCCATACCAGGAGCTGGACAAATACTTCTGAATGAATTCATTGATGGATAAATGGAAGCCAAGTAGCTTGTCTAAAGCCTGCATGGAGAATCAGATGCCCAAGAGTCAAGTCAGCATCTTCCACCCTGAATCCAACAGTGCCCACCCAGTCATCGTAAAAATCTGGGCTCCACCCAAGAGAGGTAAGAGGTTCCCCTGGGCAGAGGGAGCCTCTTATCTCTTGCCTCAACTTGGTGAGGACTTGGCTCCCAGGATCTGTACGCAGTGTTCTTTGCCTTGGGCTGTGGCTGGCACAGAGCAGGGCACACCATTCACTGTTTGGATGACAGTGCATTTCCATTTCGAAAGTGCTCTCTCGGGTTGAGCTCAAGCTATGAAAACCAGCACATCCTACCAGGTATGGTGTGGCATTAAGCATCCTACCCACTTTGATGGTTGCTTTCACCTGAAGTCCAGGGGTTATAGGGAGTGGTACCCATGAAGAATCTTCTACTAAATATCAGGATCAAGAGGAAGAAAGACATGAATGACAGGTGTTGAATTGTAGTAAGTAGGCAGAAAATAATACCGGTTTCAATAGATGACTTTATTAGGCCTATGTAACACTGAGCAAGCTGTACCTCATTTTCTGAAGTCTACAGCTACACACAAAAGGCATCACCTGACAAGATCTCCAAATGAGGGAAATACTAAAACTAAAGCCTGGATCCCTCCAGCATACTGGGCAGACAGACACACTGCTAGCCTGCTACTCCTCTCCAGCCCTAATGCCCCTGGCACCTTCCTGAATCCAGCGTGGTGCTTAATTGCCTTTCCCATCAGCCATGCCTTGGCTAGGCCTGATAGTCAATCCTCAGTAGAGCGGTCTCTGAATGAAGGGTTTTTCCTCCTATTTTTTTGGACAACAGGCTCAGAGCTCATGGTCATACAGCAAGCTGGTGTTTAGAGCTAGCATTTAAACCAAGGTACGCCTGATGTCAAAGCCTAGGCAGGTACACCTGATGTCAAAGCCTAGGCACAGTGACCTGTTCCAAACAACTGTGAGAGGCCAGAGAAATTTCTAGAGATACAGCAGATCATTCTGGACAAGCTAGCTACTCTGAGGCTGCTTCCTCATTTGTAAAATAGGCATAATAATGCCTACTGTGTATGGCAGTAGTATTAGAGATAACATCTCTAAAAGACGCCTAACACAGCACCTGACACAGCCTGGACACTTAAACATGCTATCTGTTATTATGATCACTTTCTCAACACATTCTGCCTTATATTTCAGGAGCTCAGGAGATGGATGCTGCTCACCCCACAAAGAGTTAAGCAGATGTGCTGATAAAGGGTGGGTGTCCAAGGGACACCTTGCATTCTTTAGGAGTGCAGGAAGCCAACAGGTGCAGGAGAAAATGCAGAGGGCCACTAACCAGAATCTTGTGTTCTAGTCCCAGCTCCACCAGGTCCTGGCTATAGGACCTCAGGGAAGTCACTCAACCTCTTTGAGCCTCAGCTTCATCTGTAAAATGTAGATAAGAATAATAAGCAGGCTGCCTCCATCACTGGGCTGTGGCTCAGCTTAAATGAGGGTAATTGTTGTTAAAGTGCTTTGTGAAGTGGAAAAGTGTTATCTAAATGTAAGGGGCTATTATCCTTACAATGATACAGATCCAGCATGAGTGGCTACATCACAGAGGATGGAAACCAGCTTCCCTCTCCCCCTGGGAAAGACACAACTAGAGGGAACAGGGGCAGCAGATGATTGTAGGTGATTAGAAAGAATGGGTTTTGGGAAGCCAAAGTGGCTGAACATTGGAATCGATGACTGCAGAAGGGATACCCCTAGGTCAGGAACACTGGACCACTTCCTTTTTTTTTTTTTTTTTTTTTGAGACAGTTTCCCTCTTTTGCCCAGGCTGGAGTGCAATGGCACAATCTCGGCTCACTACAACCTCCACCTCTTGGATTCAAGTGATTTTCCTGCATCAGCCTCCCAAGTAACTGGGATTACAGGCATGCGCCACCATGTCTGGCTAATTTTGTATGTTTAGTAGAGACGAGGTTTCACTGTGTTGGTCAGGCTAGTCTCAAACTCCCAACCTCAAGTGATCCACCCACCTCGGCCTCCCAGAGTGCTAGGATTATAGGTGTGAGCCACTGTGTCCGGCATTCATTTCTTTCAAACTCCAGTAATATCGATTAATTTAAAAAATTCAGAGACTGGGTTGCCCACATGTGGGATATCTTTCATGTTTGATCCTGGAAGTACATCAGGTATGAATCTAAAGGTTCCTGTGTCTGTGGGGTCACAATTGCATCAGCAGCTCCCCAGTCCCCACCTATTTAGATAAACTCATTCAGAGATAATATCCACCTGTACATTTGAGGCCATGTAGAGGGCCTCCTTGTCTCCCATGGTAGGCTCTGGGGATGGGGAAGAAATAGATTTATCCTTTAAATTCTCACCTGAGGCTGGACATGGTGGCTCACACCTATAATTCCAGCACTTTGGAAGGCTGAGGTGGTGAGAGGATCACTTGAGAGGATAATTTGAGACCAGCCTAGACAACAGGGTGAGATCCCAAAAAACGTTTTAAATGGGCAGGGCACATGCCTGTAGGGTCCCATCTACTCTGAAGGCCGAGGCAGGAGGATTGCTTGAGCCCGGGAAGTTGAGGCTGCAGTGAGCCGTGATCATGCCACTGCACTCCAGCCTGGAAAACAGAGCAAGACCCTGTCTCAAAAAATCAATCGATAATAAGTAAAAAATATAAACTTGACTGGGTGCAGTGGCTTGCACCTGTAATCCTAGCACATTAGGAGGCTGAGCGGGGAGGATTGCTTGAGCCCAGGAGTTCCAATTTGCAGTAAGATATGATCTCCAGCTTGGGTGACAGACCAAGAGACTGCCTCAAAACATATAAATAAATAAATAAATAAAAATTCCTCAGCATAGGCTCCATCAAGTTTAAGACATTTTGGTGAAAATGCAACTGCTACGTGCCTGGGCTATCTTTTGGGGGCAATAAAAATGTTCTGGAATTAGATAATGGTGATGGATAAACAACTTTGTAAACATACTAAAAACCACTGAATTGTACATTTTAAAAAGGTTGAGTTTTGATTGGGCACGGTGGCTCATGCCTGTAATCCCAGCACTTTGGGAGGCCGAGGCGGGCGGATCACGAGGTCAAGAGATCGAGACAATCCTGGCCAAGATGGTGAAACCCCGGCTCTATGAAAAATACAAAAATTAACTGGGCATGGTGGCACACGCCTGTAAACCCAGCTACTCAGGAGGCTGAGGCTGGAGAATCGCTTGAACCCAGGAGGTGGAGGTTGCCGTGAGCCGAGGTTGCGCCACTGCACTCCAGCTCAGAGACAGAGCGAGACTCCATCTCAAAAAAAGAAAAAAAGTTGACTTTCATAGTAGATAAATATATCTCAATAAATCTGTTACCAAAACAAAAAAAGCAAGTTTTTAGAAAGTGTGAAAAAATTAGTTGAGCGAGTTTTTTTTTTTTTTTGAGACAGAGTCTCGTTCTGTCGCCCAGGCTGGAGTGCAGCGGCGCTATCTCAGCTCACTGCACACTCTGCCTCCTGGGTTCACGCCATTCTCC
>NW_012113141.1:3630967-3635936 GCF_000951035.1 Colobus angolensis palliatus
CCTCCTGGGTTCACACCATTCACCTGCCTCAGCCTCCCAAGTAGTTGGGACTACAGGTGCCCACCACCACGCCCGGCTAATTTTTTATATTTTTAGTAGAGACGGAGTTTCACCATGTTAGCCAGGATGGTCTCGATCTTCTGACCTCATGATCCGCCCTCCTCGGCCTCCCAAAGTGCTGGGATTGAAGGCCTGAGCCACCGCGCCCAGCTGTAATCTTTGAATTTTTAACATGAGGGCTTACCTAATATCTTTATAAGGACATGGTACTGTTGCAGTTGGATTGAATCACTATTACAGCAATGAATGCTGTTTAGGTGTTCTTTACTTACTGATTTAACTTCCCACTCTGATGGTTTGTGTATGTCTAATGCTACATTCATCTTCCTGTCACCATGAAATTTTATTTCCCTCAACCAGGGTGCAATAGTTTGTTATCTGGCCACCCCCAGACGCCTGGATTAATGTGGTTAGGTATCATTAGTAAATTTTGTGCACCCAGGGCAGTGGTTTGCACAAAAGGGGACAACAGACAAAAGTAGGAAATACAGTCCTTGGTCTGAACAGGTTTAAATTCTTGATTTGGGGGTAGGGGCAGACAGATAAGATTTTTAGTTCTGAAAGGGTAGAGTCAAGTGCTAACATGTATTTCAGACTTGAAAACATTTAGAAAAATGAGTGGTAGGTTTGTATTGGAAATCTCTGTTTAGTATTAACATTTCCTGCCTCAAACTTCTGGAAACCTTCTGGAGGGTCGCGTACATGTCAGAGCATTCCAGCATAACAACAGTTGATGGATCGAATGCCCTAAATGATCAGACTAAGCAGGGACATTCACAGCCTAGCAAATTTAGAGTTTCTCCCTCCTTGAAGAGTCCTTTATTCATTGGGGATCAGAGGAGATACAGCTTACCCTTGAGGTTTCTCAAAATTGCCTTCCTGTGGTTTGGGAAATGAGAAGTGGGTGAAAACACACTTGCTGTAACCTCTTGGATTTCTCATATTGCTAGAAGAGTACGCTTTCTCATTACAAAGGAAGAAGGGATTTTGTGTTGGGCAAATTTCAGGCCAAAAAAAAAGCTCTTGGATTTTATTTTATTTTTTTTCTGTCCGCCTGTGGAGGAGTGGGTGGATGATATTTGGTTCTTCCATTGAGAAGCTACTTCTGCCCTCAAAAGAAGGTAAAGTTACTATAGTCGGCTCCACTTTTAAGTGACCTGGAAGAAACCTAATGCTTTCATTTTGTTATTGAGAGAAACTGGGACCCAGAGAAGTTAAGTAACTTGTTAGTATTAAACAGCTAATTATTGTCCGTGGGTCCCTCAAATTTAATATCCTGATCACTATTCCATTTTTTTCCTCCACTATTTTGAGATGCTTATCTTACTAGGAAAGGAAGTTTGCAAACTTTTTTTTTTTTTTTTTGAGACAAAGTCTCGCTCTGTCTCCCAGGCTGGAGTGCAGTGGCACTGCAACCTCTACCTCCCTGGTTCAAAGATCCTCCTGCTTCAGCCTCCCAAGTAGTAGCTGGGACCCAAAGTGCACCAAGATGCCTGGCTAATTTTTGTATTTTTGGTAGAGATGGGGTTTCACCATGCTGGCCAGGCTGGTCTCGAACTCTTGAGTTCTTAAGCTCAAGTGATCCACCTCAGCCTCCCAAAGTGCTGGGATTACAGCCATAAGCCATTGCGCCTGGCCTGACTGTTGACTTTTAATTGAGGAAAAGGTGCAGGAGACACCAGAGGTCCTAATGGGAAAATCTAAAACCTCAATTACCAAGGCAGGAGGATCACTTGAGTTCAGGAGTTTCAACATGGTGAAACCTCGTCTCTACTAAAAATACAAAAAATTAACTGGGTGTGGTGGTGCGTGCCAGTAATCCTAGCTACTCGGGAGGCTGAGGCAGGAGAATCACTTGAACTGGGGAGGCGGAGGTTGCAGTGAGCTGAGATCATGCCATTGAACTCCAGTCTGGGCGACAGAACGAGACTCTGTCTCTAAATAAATAAACAAATAAAATTAAAACCTCAGCTGTGCGCGGTGGCCCAGCACTCAGCACTTTGGCGGGCCAAGGCGGGCAGATCATGAGGTCAGGAGCTCGAGACCAGCCTGGCCAAGAGACTAGCCTGGCCAATATGGTGAAACCCTGTCTCTACTAAAAATACAAAAATTAGCCAGGCGTGACGGCAGGCACCTGTACTCCCAGTTACTTGAGAGGCTGAGGCAGGAGAATTGCTTGAACCCAGGAGGTGGAGGTTGCAGTGAGCTGAAGATCACGTCACTGCACTCCAGCCTGGGCAACAGAGCAAGACTCTGGCTCAAAAAATAATAGTAATAAAAAATAACACCTCAATTAATTTCAGTATGACTTTGTCAAGAGGCAATTATTTGCTAAGCACTTTATATGCTAACTCACAGGGCTACCAGATGAGGTAACATGGTTATTGCCACATTACAGATGAGGCTCAGAGAGCATAGGTACCCTGCCTGGGGTCACACAGCTTGTAAACGGCAGAGTTGGGATTCAAATCCAGTCTCTTTGTTCCGAAACCTGTGCTCTCTTCACTTCCCCCAGGCTGCCTGGCAAGATAAATAAAAAGCCACCTGTCCCCAAAACTTCCAAATTGTACTTTGGTTCCTTTATTCCATTTCATCCCATCTTTAGTCCTAGCCTCTGTGTCTTTTTTTTTTTTTTTTTGAGATGGAGTCTCGCTCTGTCACCCAGGCTGGAGTGCAGTGGCGTGATCTCGGCTCACTGCAATCTCTGCCTCAAGGGTTCAAGGGATTCTCCAGCCTCAGCTTCCCAAGTAGCTGGGACTATAGGCGCATGCTACCACGTCCGGCAAATTTTTTTTTTTTTTTTGGTATTTTTGTAGAGACAGTGTTTCACCATGTTGGCCAGGCTGGTCTTGAACTCCTGACCTCAGGTGATCTGCCTACCTCGGCCTCCCAAAGTGCTGGGATTACAGGCGTGTGTCACCACACCCAGCTTAACTTTTTTGTACCATCTTCACCCTTTGCTCTGGCCAGAAGGGTCTCTCCTCACTGTCCCCAGAACACCCCCGGAATTTGTAAATAAAGACAGTTCAAAGAGTGATACACTTTATTTTTTAATTAATTAACTAATTTTTTTAGAGACAGGGTTTTACCCTGTTAGGCTGGAGTGCAGTGGCGCAATCATAGCTCACTACAGCCTTGAACTCCTGGGCTAAAGAGATCCTCCTGCCTTAGCCTCTTGAGTAGGCTGGAACTATAGGTGCACACCACCATGTCTGGATAATTTTTTATTTATTTTTATTTTTGCAGAAATGTGAGAGGAGGGTCTTGCTTTGCTATCCAGGCTGGTCTTGAACTCCTGGCTTCATGCCATCCTCTTGCCTGAGCTTCCCAAATTGCTGAGATTATAGGTGTGAGTTACTGTGCCCCTACTGGACTGATGCACTTTATAAACCACACACTGTAAGCTCTACACAAATGTAAACTAGTATCTTCTCCTTTCCTTCCACTAGAAGCGTCTCTGTTGGCATGTCCAAAGTCTCAGAGTTTTTCAAGGTTAAACTCAGTCCTCTGCAACTCTGGCAGCTTCCAGATGGCAGGATAGGCAGGGGACTGTTTTTTCTGGATTCTTGGGACACTCACCACAAAATCAGTACCATGTAATGCCCTGGCCTGCCCTGGGCTGCGTAAGTTCTTTTGTCTATGTTCTTGCCAAGGACCTGTTTGACCCTCTAAGCAGTGAAGCAATAGCTGTTTTCCACTCAACCTCTCTTACCCTTATTTTTCTCATTTGCAAAATGAGAATGATGGTAGCTATGTTGGCCTTACCCATGACTCTCTTACCAGTCCCACCTTGGGCATGTTGTGAGCAGAAGCAGTGCTGCCCTAGTGCAGCGGTTCTCAAAGTGTGATCTGCAGAGCCACTCAGGGATCTGAGACAATCTTCTTTTCTAACTACATACCTGTGTGAGGCTGGGTTTTCTTCATATACTTGAATCAACACATTACAACAGCTTGAACACAGAAACAGATATGAGAATACAGCTGTCTTCCATTAAGCCAGATATTAAAGCATTTGCAAAAATATAAAATAATGCCACTGTTCTCACTATTTGTTTTAGATAATTAAAAAATATATAATGTCAACATGTAATAGATTATTATTTTATGAATTAATAAACATTTAAAACATTCTCAGTTTTAATTTCTTTTTTTTTTTTTTAGAGATAGGCCTCACTCTGTGGCCCAGGCTGGAGTGCAGTGGCTATTCACAGGCACAATCCCACTACTGATCAGCAGGGACTCAGTTTTAATTTCTAATACAATAATTATCAATACATATAATCCACACAAATAAAAGCTCTTGGAAATCCTCAATAATTTTCAAGAATATAGAGGTACTGAGACCCAAAGTTTGAGAACTCCTCGAGGAAATAATAGAGTTCCAGATCTAGATTTTTTAGGTACCTCGTGGTCTAACCCTCTCCTATGCCTCAATTTATCTCTAATACAATAATACTCATTGTTGTGGCGTGGGTGCCTCTTGGTTTCTTCCGTTTCCTAATGTTTAGATCTTGCTTTATGTGTGTATACAGGGATGGTCTTTGGAAGGATACACAATTAACTGGTACAACGGTTGAGGGGAGTTCGGAAACTGGGAGAAAGTGGCACCATAAACCTTTCTGCTCTGTTTGATTTTAAAATATAGTACATCGTGGATGCAGTGCCTGAATTAATAATGAACAATTAAAAGTAAAATTACATTTGTAATGCATAGGAATGCATGAGAAACTCAAGTCTGCTCAAGTAAAGTGGTGTTAAACGACAAAGACAAACAATAAGACGAACAAAGTTATCCTTGTCTGCCTTCACCGGACTCACAAACACTTAGCTCAGGTTCCCTCTGGCTCCGCTCCCGCCTGCTGGGGTTAAGCCACTCTCATCCTCAGCCCCGTCCCTCGGCCCCACCCCC
>NW_012113141.1:3637511-3644245 GCF_000951035.1 Colobus angolensis palliatus
CATGCCCGGCTGATTTTTGTGTTTTTAGTAGAGATGGGGTTTTATCATGTTGGCCAGGCTGGTCTTGAACTCCTGACCTCAAGTGATCCTCCCGCGTCGGCCTTCCAAAGTGCTGGGATCGAACCACCATGCCCAGCCCTGTTTCTTTTGTTAAGATAAAAATTGTCTCTGTTGATTTATTAGCACTTCAGGGATTTGATGGTTGTGCACACTGAATGTGGTTTGGCCACCACCCGTCTCCCTGGAGAATAGAGTTGGCAGCTTTTAGTTTCCTCTGGGTTATTTGCCATAGAGCTTTTCAGGAGTCTGTCTCTTCATCCACAGTCTCCATGAAGAACAGATGTTTAAAACTGAAGTTCATTCATGAATGTTCTATAACTCAGTCAATAAAACATGGACCTTGTTTCTACCTAAGTTGAAAGAATAAAAAGCAGAGAAAACGCTTTGTTAGGTCCTTTCTGTTTTTTTATTTCTTGTTTTCCCTTTTTATGGGGGTGGGAGAGAGAGAGACAGGCTTAGACTTCTTTTCTGAGTGCATTAGAAGCACTTGCTGCTTGTTCATCTTTTATCTGTTTCTGATCTTTTGGTGGGCCCTTAACATGAGGCATAGCTGGAGAATTGTCAAGAATTCCTAGTAGAAAATTGAAGTTACATGCCAAATGCTTTGTCTAGGCCTGAAGGATACCTTCCTCCTCATGGTCCCTGCTGCCCTAGCAGTGTTGGTCTGTATGTATGTATTTATAAGATATTTTGTAAGCATCTTTTTTCTTAGTTCCTTATAATGATTTTTTAATATACTATCTCTTGATGTTTTAAACATACATAACAAAAATTTCCATTTTAGTCATGCAGCTCAGTGGGATTAAATATATTCACTGTATTTTGCAACCATCACCACCATCCATCTTCAGAACTTTTTTCATCTTCCTAAACTGAAACCTCATACCGATTAAACAATAACTTCCCATTAAGCACTGCCACCGCAGCCCCCGGCAACTAATCATCCTACTTTGTGTCTTCATGAATTTGACTACTCTAGGAACCTCAGTTAAGTGGAACCGTGTAGTTGTTGTCCTTTTGTAAATGAACATTCATCAGTGTTCATGCTTTTTTTCCTCGCCATTTTGCTTTTTTTTTTTGACATTTTTTTTTATACCTATGAAAGCAACAAAGTTTTAAAAGTCATATAGTCTTATTGGCCACACAACAAAAAGCAACATTCCAACATCCCATTCCTTTATCTCCATTTCCACTCCCAGAGAAACCATTTTAAATTCATTTAGCTAATGTGCACTGCAACTGCAGCCTTGACCTGGGCTCAGCCTCCTGGGATCACAGGAGTGCCACCAAGCACGGCTAATTTTTGAAATTTTTGTAGAAATGATTTGTCACCATGTTTCCCAAGCTGGTCTTGAACTTCTGGGCTCAGGTGATCCTCTCGCCTCAGCTTCCCAAAGTCCTGCCATTATAGGTGCGAGCCCCCACGCCCAGCCTGTTTCTTAGTTCTGGATATTAACAATTCGTTTTCTGCTATGGCAGATGAGGATTTAGTTGCTATATACAACCTTCTTGCAATGTATATACTTCTGTCCCCTATCCTCTTAATTTAACTTTCTTACCCTTTTTGGTTAAACTAATATGTATGTAATATTTACTAAATTTAGGTAAATATTGAATGCAGATCTGGCTGACATTGTTGGTTTCCTGCTCAATAGCCATTCCCTCTTCTTGCTTGCTGCCAGATTCCTTCAGTTTTTTAAATGGCAAGGTGCTAAGCCCTGGGATATACACCGTGATAGCTCTAAGCCAGTGGTAGTTTCCCCAGTGTTTGGTCTGGTGTGCATCTGAACCATTTCTGGCCAAATGAGATATAAAGGAAGTCTGCTGGTGGCTTCTGAAATTTTCCCCTTTAACAGAGAAAGTCCCAGGAGGAAAGCCCTGTTTGACTTCATGTTCTCCTTTCCTGCTCGGAACTCTATTTTATGAGGATGTAGGTCCATCTCAGCCTTTTTGGAGGGCTTGTGGGCAAGTTACTTAATGTTTCCTTCTCCAGGCCATCTATTTGCATGAGTAAATGCTTAATTCTAATTCTGGAAGCAGACTTAGTTAAATAGAATTTTATGATGTGGGGGGTCGTCTCTGTAAAAATACAGTCAACAACTACCCTGTAAGTTAACCATGTTGCTGGGCGCGGTGGCTCAGTCCTGTAATCCCAGCACTTTGGGAGGCCGAGACGGGCGGATCACGAGGTCAGGAGATCAAGACCATCCTGGCTAACACGGTGAAACCCCATCTCTACTAAAAAAAAACAAAAAAACAAAAAAACAAAAAAAAACTAGCCAGGTGAGGTAGCGGGCGCCTGTAGTCCCAGCTACTCGGGAGGCTGAGGCAGGAGAATGGTATAAACCCAGGAGGCGGAGCTTGCAGTGAGCTGAGATCCGGCCACTGCACTCCAGCCTGGGTGACAGAGCGAGACTCTGTCTCAAAAAAAAAAAAGTTAACCATGTTATAATGAATTTTCTCTGTAGTGATTTTATTTCAGCTTACATAGTTTCTTAAGTATATAGCTTACTGCAATGGATTATTTATCGTTTAAAGTACTTGATATTGAAAGAGGCCCTTACGCTTGAATGACCTTGTTTCTATACTAGCCATCTTGGCAAGCATAACTTTGGGCTTTATTCATTGACCTTCTTGTTTTCTGCAGTTTGAGAATCACTGGTGTTTAGATTCAAAGGTAGATAGGGTTTTCCCCCTCTCTATCAAAGGGACTTAGTTTTACTCTCATATTTCCCTAGTAATGTTAGTATCTAGAAAGTCCTGGATGAAAGTATTAGATTTATCCTAATATCTGGTCACTAAGGGATGAAAAATTTATAAATAGCTAATGTTAACCTAGATCTAAAGCTTCCTATTCTGAAATCCAAACAGGAAGACTAAGAAAAATATGTACATTTTTGAAACAAAACAGAAAAATGAAATTTAAACAGTGTAAAAGAGCATAAAATGCCAATAGACTGCTACTTTCAATAGTTTCTGTTTACAGTGCTTTTGCTGGCTACCATTGTTGCTGTAAATAATATATGTATACTGTGATTTCTTGATTTTTTTTAACATTAGACAATACTGTTAACTCCCCGTTATGAAAGATAAGGAATCTAAGATAAGATACTTTTATTACTTTCTGTCTCATTTCTCATCCTTTCTCAATTTACTAATTTCTATAAATTGTATTATCATTTTTGGCTCTTCTAGTAGTTATCTTTAAAACTCTGAATAATATGTGTGTCAGCCTGTCAACTTTAGCTCTCCACTATATAAAAGTACACCATTCATCTGTCTTCCTGCTTTTACTTTGCTGATATGTAACATCATTATTTTTATAATATCAGGGTTTGTGGGCAGGCATGGTGGCTTACACCTATAATCCCAACACTGTGGGGCCAAGGCAGGAGAATTGCTTGAGCCCAGGAGTTTGAGACTGGTCAGGGCAACACAGTGAGACCCTATGTCCACAAAATATAAAATTGGTTGGACTATAGACCCAGTTACTTGGGAGGCTAAGGTGGGAGGATCACCTGAGCCCAAGAGGTCAAGGTTGCAGTAAGCTGTGATCGTGCCACTGCACTCAAGCCTGGGTGATAGAGCAAGATCCTGACTCTGAAGGAAAAAAAAAAAAAAAATTAGAGTTCGTAACATTTACATACTCTTCCTTAACTGTAATTCTTCTATGCTTTTACTGTAGTTTGATTGTAAACGTTGAAAATCAAACAGCATATACAATATTGTGATTTTTTTTCACAACTTTCCAATATAAGACTAAGGAGCATGATTATTTTCATAGAAAAGGAATGGAAAATTGTTTTTTAATTTTAGTAACACTCCATCAATTGATCACAATCATGCCCCATTTTAATATTGTGTTATATGAGCTATGGATTTCTTGTGTAGTCTGTTTTCCTTCTTCAGTAGCTTAAGGTTAGCTTGTTTCTGGTTACTTATGGCTGCACTGGTTGACATTAAATTGAGCTGACATAGTGTTGGAGGGAGTTTGGGTGAAATGTGAATTGCTAGGAATTCCTTGCTTCAGAAAATGTACATCTGTGCATGCATATGTATAAGAGACCTTAAATATTTTAGATTTTTTAATAGATTGTCTTGGAATTGATGTAAGTTTGTAGTAAACATAATATTCAATAAAGGAAATAAAGGGTTTTTTCCTGCGATTTTATCCATGATTGAATCTTAATTTTTTTCTTTGAATAATTTTGGTTTTTTAAAAGTTCAGTTTCTTTTGAATTACACCCTAAAATCATTAGTGATTAACAAGCTGATTCCCTATTTTTGCTTTATACCCACTACAATTAAATTTTTTTTAGCTTGCAGAGATTACTAAAATTCAAAAACTTATAAATACTATACTTTCATAGTCATATTTTCCCTGGCTATATTTGAGAACATTTACAGCATTAAGACACTACTTCTTCAGTGTGTCTTGTTGTCTGAATTATTTACTGTGTTGGCATTCAAAATCAAACATATCTTAGGAATGCATTAAAAAACTATTAGAAATCATAGGTGAGTTTGCCAAGGTTGCAAGATAAAAGAGCCATATAGAAAAACCAGTTCTGGGCCCGGCACAGTGGCTCACGCCTGTAATCCTAGCACTTTGGGAGGCCGAGGCGGGCAGATCACTTGAGGTCAGGAGTTTGAGACCAGCCTGGCCAACATGGTGAAACCCCATCTCTACTAAAAATACAAAAATTAGCTGGGTGTGGTAGCACATGCCTGTAATCCCAACTACTCGGGAGGCTGAGGCAGAAGAATCACTTGAACCCAGAAGATGGAGGTTGCAGTGAACTGAGATCACGCCCTGCACTCCAGCCTGGGCGACAGAGGGAGACTCCGTCTCAAAAAACAAAAAACTGGCCAGGCTTGCGCCTGTTATCCCATCATTTTGGAAGGCTGAGGTGGGCGGATGGCTTGAGCCCAGGATTTCGAGACCACCCTGGGCAACATGGTGAAACCCTGTCTCTACAAAAAAATACAAAAAAAAAAATTTTTTTTTTTTTTTTTTTTTTTTTGGGTGATGTGTGCCTGTAGTCCCAACTGCTAGGGAGGCTGAGGCAGGAGGACTGCTTGGGCCCAGGAAGTATAGGTTGCAGTGAGCCAAGATTGCACTTCTGCCCTCTAGCCTGGACGACAGAGCAAGACCCTCTCTTCAAAGAAAGAAGGAGAGAAAGAGAAAGAAAGAAAGAGAAAGGAAAGGAAGAAAAGAAAAAGCAATCCCACTTACAATAGCATGAAAACAATCTGATAGGAATAAATTTAGTCACAAAGCATAAAACTTTTACTCTGGAAACTACAAAGTATTGTTGAAAGAAATTAAAGAAGACCCAAATAAGTGGAAAGACATTTGGTGGTCATAGATCGGAAGATTTAATATTGTTAAGACGGTAGTACTCCACAAATTGACCTTCACATTGAGCACCGTCCCTATTATAATCTCAGCTGACTTCTTTGACAAACTGACAAAATTCATATGGAACTTTAAGGGACCTAAAATAACCAGAACAATCTTGAAAAAGAAAAACTAAGTTGGAAGACTTACACTTCGTGGTTTCAAAACTTATTACACATCAAGGCAGTGTGGTACTAGCGTATGGATAGACATATAGATCAATGGAATAAAATTGAGATTCCAGAAATAAACCCTCACAGTAATGGCCCATTGATCTTCAACAAGGGTGCCAAGACAATTCCATGGAAAAAGAAGAGTTTTCAACAGATAGTGCTGGTACAACTGGATATGCACACAGAAAAACTGAAGGTGGACCAGATGGCTCAAAGACCTAAATGTCAGAGCAAAATCTATTAATGTACAACCTTTAGAAGAAGACAGAGGCAAATCTGTATGACCTTGAATTAGGCCGTGGCCTAAGATACAACTCCAAAAGCACAAACAAAAGAAATAAAAAAAAATACATTGGATATCATGAAAATTAAGAACTTTTATGCATCAAAGAACGTCATGAAGAAAATGAAAAGATAACCCACAGAATAGGAGAAAATATTTGCAATCATATAAGAGATTTATATCCAAAATAAAGAACTATCATAATTTAGTAATAAAGGTTCTGAATAGACAGTTTCTTCAAAAGAGGATAGCTATATGGTGGAATGGCCTGTAAGTACATGAAAACAGCATGTTCAACATAATTAGCCATCAGGGAAATACAAGTTAAGATCAAACCACAGTGAGAAACCACTTCATATCTGCTAATGTTGGCTACAATATATAAAAATTAGAACTCTCACACACTGCTGATGGGAATGTAAAATGGTACAACCACTTTGAAAACCAGGCAGTTCTGGTTGGGCACCGTGGCTCACGCCTGTAATCCCAACAGTTTGGGAGGCCAAGCCGGGCAGATCATGAGGTCAAGAGATCGAGACCATCCTAGTCAACATGGTGAAACCCCGTCTCTACTAAAATACAAAAATTAGCCGGGCGTGGTAGCATGTGCCTGTAGTCCCAGGTACTTGGGAGGCTGAGGCAGGAGAATCGCTTGAACCCAGGAGCCCAGAAGGCGGAGGTTGCAGTGAGCCGAGATCGCACAGTTGCACTCCAGCCTGGTGACAGAGCGAGACTGTCCTCCCAAAAAAAACAAACAAAAAAACCGGCAATTCTTCAAATGGTTAAAGGTAGAGTTACCATATGACCCAGTAGTTCT
>NW_012113141.1:3645724-3649830 GCF_000951035.1 Colobus angolensis palliatus
AGCCAGGATGGTCTCGATCTCCTGACCTCGTGATCCGCCCGTCTCGGCCTCCCAAAGTGCTGGGATTACAGGCTTGAGCCACCGCGCCCGGCCCCTCATAAACGAACTTTGAAGACATTATGAAAGTGAAAGAAGCAGTCACAAAAGACCATATATTGTATGATTCCATTTATATGAAATGACCAGAATAGGTGAAAAAAAAAACATATAGAGACAGAAAGTAGATTAGCGGTTGCCTAGGGCCAGAGGGTGTGGGGAGATTAGGTGGCACCTAAGGGGTTGAGGGGAGGTTATGGAGTAATGAAAAGGTTCTAAAATTGATTATAGTGATGATCGTACAGTTCTGCAAATCAACTAAAGCTATTGAGTTATACACTGTAAGTGGATGAATTGTAAGTGAATGCTATTTCAGTAAACTTGTAAAATACCGTATCTTATCAGCTCTTTAAGATCATAGAGGTTCTTCAGAGTTTCTCTTATATCTCACACATTTAGGCAGAATCTCTACTACCTATATCCTAGTTGGTTTAATTGCAATTCTTTAATGTATGTGTTATTGCTGATACGTAATTTAGAAAGCTTGCTTCTGTGCTGTGCTTTTTCACCACCTCATCTCCACAATTTCCAGGCTTGATGTACTACAGAAGTAAGAATAATCTTGTTCCAATTTGCACGTTGACTCATCTGACAGTGAAACCTCACCCTTCTGAAATCTAACCATGAACAAAAATGGGGTAACTCAAACAGATAGGCAAAGTCCATCGATAAAGCTCCTTCCCTTTGTTCATTGGAAGGCCATCAGACCCCCTTTCAGCCTATTTGCCCTTATTTTACATAGCATGCTAATAAGCAAGTTGCTGATTTCCAAACACAGCAGACTAGAAACACCAAGTTAGAAAGGGTGTTAAAGGTGTGCTATACAGATTGAATTGTGTCTCCCCAAATTCTTATGTTGAAACCTTAATTCCCAACATGATGGTATTAGGAGGTGGTGCCTTTGGGAGTTAATTAGGTTGAGTTGAGGTCATAAAGGTGGGACCCTTATGATGGGATTAGTGCCCTTATAAGATGGAACACCACTAGAGCTGTGGCCCCCTCACCCCCATGTAAGGGACACAATGAGAAGGCAGCTACCTACGAGCCAGGAAAAGAGCCCTCACCAGAAACCATCCATGCTGGCACCTTAGTGTTGGACTTCTAGCCTCCAGAACTATGAGACAATTTCTGTTGTTTAAGTTGTGCAGTCTGTGGTATTTTGTTATGGCAGCCTGAGCTGACTGAGTCATAGTAGTAGCCTGGAAAAAAGGCAGCTCTTAGTCTGACAAGAGACAGGGGAAGGGTGCACCAGCACAGCCTTGACCACCTGAACTCTGTATAGTGATGTTCAGCTCTACAGAGCATTAGCTTGATAGGGCTTGAGACTTCTTAGGTCACAATATAGTATAATAAACAATTTTCATAATAATGACTGTGATTCCTTAAGAGGGTTGAATTGTTTTCTGTTGAAGGCCATAAAGGGCTTTAAAATCTGTATTAGAAGTATTTCCATTCAAGATAATTGAAGTTATTCACCCTTTGAAAGTTGAACTAAGTTTTGTGCTACCCAGAATACCTCGTTCCTCGTAATATCTAGATGCCTTTTTGAGTGCTACTCTAGTTTTTGTTTTTCAAAGCAAGGAGGATGAAGGTAAGTTTCTACTTTCCTTGTCCTAAAATTATATTTGATTTAAATTTTGAGGCAGGATCTTGCTCTGTTGCCCAGGCTGGAGTGCAGTGGTGCAGTCATAGCTCACTGTAGCCTCGAACTCCTGGACGCAGGCTATTCTGGCTCAGCCTCTGTGGTAGGGAGTTCAGACCAACAACACCTCATTTGGCTCTTTTTTAAATGATTTTTTTGGAGACAGAGTCTCCCTATGTTGCCCAGACTGGACTCAGACTCCTGGGCTCAAGCAGTCCTCCTGCCTTGGACTCCCGAAGTGTTGGGATTACAGGCATGAGCCACCATGCCCAGACTCTCTTGTCTTTTTGATAATAGCCATCCTAAGAGATGTGAAGTGATCTCTCATCATGGTTTTGATCTGCATTACCTTGATGATTAGTGATGTCGAGCACCTTTTAATGTACCTATTGACCATTTGTAAGCAGCGTTATTGTTTATCAGTTAAAGTGTATTCTTCGGAACTGTTGTTTTTAAAACATTCAGGTAGTACTTACTGGTAAGCAGATTGTTTTGTAGAATAGAGAGGGACTGCCAGTTTCAGCTTTGACAGTAGCTGTGAGAAGAATGTCAGTCTCCGTCCTTCTTTGGAAAGCCTTTAAAAGGGGCTGTTTATTTTTTCTCATACTTGTTTATTCTTTCATTTAAAACTTTTTTTTTCTAGTATCATAAATTTAAAACTTTTTTTTCTTAAAGATGTTAATGTTAGGGCCTAGGTCACGTATAAATAAGACATAGCCCTGACATAAGAAACTCAGAGTCTAGCCGGACGCGGTGGCTCAAGCCTGTAATCCCAGCACTTTGGGAGGCCGAGACGGGCGGATCACAAGGTCAGGAGATCGAGACCATCCTGGCTAACACAGTGAAACCCCGTCTCTACTAAAAAAATACAAAAAACTAGCCGGGCATGGTGGCGGGCATCTGTAGTCCCAGCTACTTGGGAGGCTGAGGCAGGAGAATGGCGTAAACCCAGGAGGCGGAGCTTGCAGTGAGCTGAGATCCGGCCACTGCACTCCAGCCTGGGCGGCAGAGCAAGACTCCGTCCCAAAAAAAAACAGAAACTCAGAGTCTATAAAGAGAGACAGATGGATAAACAGGAGTCCTGTAATACGTGATGTATGTAAGAGAGAGAGAAAGAACCTTTTAAAAAAGTGAGGGGTAGGGATGGCTTCATAAAGGAAGTGATGGTTGGAGCTGAGTCTTGGAGGATCAGCAGGAGTGTCCCTGGCAGAAGAGAAAGAGGGCATTCCAGATGGCAGAGGAGCCTGTTTACAGGCAGGGAGGTTAGAGATTATGCTTTTGACTTCAATTGTAAAATCCTTAAAAATTAGGATTACATGGGATTTAAATTAAATTGCTGGATAGTATTATATGGTGATAACCCCTTAAATTGTTTCAAACTCTTTTTAACCCTATTTTCCAGGAACTCGAATCATTTATGACAGAAAGTTTCTGTTGGATCGTCGCAATTCTCCCATGGCTCAGACCCCACCCTGCCATCTGCCCAATATCCCAGGAGTCACTAGCCCTGGCACCTTAATTGAAGACTCCAAAGTAGAAGTAAACAATTTGAACAACTTGAACAATCACGACAGGAAACATGCAGTTGGTAAGAGAATGGTGGTAGTGGGGACCTAGAGCGTGGCTCTTAGAATTTGAATGTCTGTTTGCTGTAGGTTAAGAAGCTATTGATTCTTCAGTTGTTTTTATTTTTTGTTTTTTTGTTTTGAGACACAGTCTCATTCTGTCACTCAGGCTGGAGTGCAATGTACGATCTCAGCACACTGCAACCTCCGCCTCCTGAGTTCAAGTGATTCTCCTGCCTCAGCCTCCCGAGTAGCTGGGATTACAGGCGTTGAGCCATCTTGCCTGGCTTCCTTGTGGTTTTAATTTGCATTTCCCTGATGATTAGTGATGTCGAGCACCTTTTAATGTACCTATTGACCATTTGTAAGCAGCGTTATTGTTTATCAGTTAAAGTGTATTCTTCGGAACTGTTGTTTTTAAAACATTCAGGTAGTACTTACTGGTAAGCAGATTGTTTTGTAGAATAGAGAGGGACTGCCAGTTTCAGCTTTGACAGTAGCTGTGAGAAGAATGTCAGTCTCCGTCCTTCTTTGGAAAGCCTTTAAAAGGGGCTGTTTATTTTTTCTCATACTTGTTTATTCTTTCATTTAAAACTTTTTTTTTCTAGTATCATAAATTTAAAACTTTTTTTTCTTAAAGATGTTAATGTTAGGGCCTAGGTCACGTATAAATAAGACATAGCCCTGACATAAGAAACTCAGAGTCTAGCCGGACGCGGTGGCTCAAGCCTGTAATCCCAGCACTTTGGGAGGCCGAGACGGGCGGATCACAAGGTCAGGAGATCGAGACCATCCTGGCTAAC
>NW_012113141.1:3650850-3661826 GCF_000951035.1 Colobus angolensis palliatus
GCCGACCTTGTTTCTTATATGAATTTCTTTTTTATAGTATGAGGAAAAGCAGTGTGGTTTATTTCCTCTATTTTCCAGAACTGCCTTTAAGATTTACCTAAATTACCCCTCCTCCAAAACATTCTTTTATTCTTTATCTCTGTAGAAGCAGAATGGTGAGGTAGGAGTGGCCAACTCCTGAAATACTCCTCAGGGACTGTACTTAGTGACCCCTAGATGTGGGCCAGCATTCTGCTTTGTGATATTTCAGATGAGTTTTTTAATGGACAAAGTGTCAGTTTGGAGCAGGGCCAAAGTCCAAAGCCTCCAGAACAATGTGCTCCCCTGAGAGACAGCAAAGAGCTCCCCAGGAGCTGCTGTTTATTCAACCTGAAGACAAAGAGACACTGGGGATGTTTTCACTTGTGTCCTTTTCCCCAAAGCTTCCCCCCATGGGCAGTGGAACTGCCATTCTTCTTTTTCAGATTAAGACCAGCCAAAGCAAAGCAGAGTAATTGTTTCAAGGCAGCAGAGAGTGGGACGGTTTGAATTATTTTTTGTCTCTCAGATAGAGGGAATGACAGTTAAAACTGTTGTGCTTTTTTGCGTATGTGCTAAACTCTTCATTTTATTTGTCCTAACTAGGGGATGATGCTCAGTTCGAGATGGACATCTGACTCCCCTGCAAGGATTAGAAGAAAAGCAACACTGATACTTGTGTGCACCTGATTTGGCCAATAGGATCAACCGTGAAAAGACAGAAGAGGCAATACCAGCAGTCCCCATTAGAGTCTCCACCTCCCTCTCTTCCTCTGGGTGCCAAATGGTGGGAAGATGAGCTTCATCTGACCATTTCTTCTCCCTCTTTCCTGTTCCCCTTCCCAGTTAAACAGGTTAGATTGAAGGCTGTGTTTCTGTAGAGCTAAGCAGCCCTTAGAGGACAACAGTTCAACTCTGATTTTCCTAGTTGTTTTTTTATTGAGAGCCACCCTCCTACCCTGTAATTTTGTCCCACATTGAATCTCAACCTACCAATAACTGCCTGTCTAGGAAGGGATACAGAGGCTTGATGGGCCTAACACCATTCACGTTCCTTACCCTCTGTCTCTCCTCCATGTATCCCACCTATGGTTCAGTGTTGCAAGAGTCTGGGCCTGGGATCTTTACAACCAGCAGGGGGAAATGATAAAAAAGAGAGCTGCTTTCCCTTTTACCTTGAGGTATTTGTCCCTCGGGACAGAGCACAGCTTGTGCAACTCTGGTAGCATTACCCTGTGACACTGTTTTGAGGTCCACTTTCTTTCTTTCCTCTGGGAGGAATGTCTTCTGTCTTTGGTATTATAGTTCATCTTCCCATTCTTTTACTTAGTGTATTTGTGCAGATATTTTTAACTCTGTACATCAGAAGAGAGCCCTTGGTAACCACTTTTGCTCTTCTTCTGCCACTCTTCCCTGCTTGCATCTTGTTGCTGGCAGAGTCCTCTTGTACTTTAAGAAAGCGAAGTGATTTTGTCTGCTCCTAAAGCAGGTCCATACCAAGTAATAGAGGCACTTTAGCCTCCACTTGGTGGGTAAAGCCTGATCATAATATTCTGTCAGATAATGCCTAAGAATGACCTCTGAAGAACGTTGACCCATTTGAGTACCCGGTCTCAGTCGTCATTTTTAAGTCCAGTGAGCATTGTGATAGTTGTTCTTAGATTGCAGTTTCTTATGTTTTGAGTTTGAAGTTGATTTTCAGAATGTTCTTAGAAAAGAACTGCATTTTTTCCTTTGTGGATCTGCTTTGTTTGGCTATTGGGATAGATAAGCATGGGCTTAAAAAATGTGTTCCTCCCAGTTTTCTTGCCTTTCCTGTTGTACTCTGAATTTCTCTCCCTACCTTCCTCGCTGTCTTCCTCTCTCCTTCCTTTCCTTCCTTTCTCTCTACCAGGCCATTTCAAATTTACATCAAAGATACCTCAAGTGTTGGTATCTGAGAATATCTGTCACTCCTCTTATCTGAGAAGTGACCTTTTATTTTTAAGATGACTACAGACCTATTTTTAGATATGTTTTCAGTACAATTTTGAACAGCAACTTTTTAATTAAACATCTTCCAGTGTTAGGAAGATGAGAAATGTTCATAGGCGAGTCTGCTGTTCTATGTCACCATCTTTTGTCTCCCCTAGTCCCCCAGGAGCTCTGTCCTTTCCCCTCTAGTTTTGAGTGTGCATGTTTGGAGTTTGTAGTGGGTGGTTTGTAAAACTGGACCATTCTGCCTTGCTATGGGTTGTTCATGAAAGCCTCATTCTTTTCTCTGACCCTTTAGCTTTTGCATTCACCCTCCTTCCCACCTACCTCTCCTGGAACTATTGAGCAGCATAATAATCCCAGGAGAATGATTCCCCTCATAGAAAGACTAAAGCATCCATCCCCTTATAGTTAAGTAGCCACTGGTGTCCTGGGAATTTCTGGTTGGATTTGGTGCCCTGAACTTTTTATTAAAAAATCAGATCCCAGGGTGAGAGTAACAGCCATTTGGCCAAGAAAGAAACCTGTTTTTCTTTTGAACTATGAAAAGACCCTGTTTGTGAATACATTTTAGAAAGAAGAGAGGAATGATGTCTGCAGAACTTTGTTCTGTTTTCTGCTACAAAAATGTGAATAGTTCAGAGTGAAAATCTTTTGTGATGGTTGATGTCTCAGGAATAAGCTGGATCTCCAATGTTTTGGGGATGCTTTGAGTCTCAAAAAAATTGATAATCAGAAAAGTATTTTTTGTTTGTTTGTTTAATGTATCCCTGTTCTGTTTAATTAAACTCCAAGTCTCATTTTACATATTCTTGGAAAAACCTAAGTTGCGCTGTAATTTACATAAGAAGCATGCTCAGGACCTCTTTGCACCCTGGGGAGCCTGATTCTTTGGGAATGAAGCTTTTCGTTCTTCATACACTGGCCTTGGCATCCTGTGGAATTTGACCCAACTAGCAGCTAGTCAGTCAGTCCGTCAGTGAGCAGAAGAGTGAACTCTTCTTGATCTTTATTGCTATGTGTGAAAACTTGGCTTCCTCACTAAATGGTGGGGAATGGATTTAAAGCATGAGCTTTAGTAGTATCAAGATGCCATTTTCGTTTTTCTTGCCGTCTTTGGGAGCTTCTGCATGTGACCCCCTAATCAGAAGGCATGTTTTTAGTATTTCTTGGGAGTGTCAGCTGTATAATGCGGCAGCTGTTCAATCCCTTACCCTTCTCTGCAAGGACCTCCTTAAGGCTTGGTGCAGTTCTTCCCCAGAGGCCACCACTACTAGACAGTCTTTGACCTCCGTAAGTTGGCATTTAAAAAATAATTTCACAAGGTATGAGATAAACTTCCAATAGATGATACCTTTGTGTCATGCCTCATAGAATTATTTTTAGAACAGGCCAGAGTCCATTGGGTGGTTTGCCTCTGCATGTTTGGAGGGAACCTCACAGATGAAACCCTTAATGAATATGTCCTGGGTTTTTTAGAGGGAAGGAATACTCAAGTTACCACTTTGACTGAGACAGCTCTTAACATCTTAGTTCCCATTTGTGGTTTTCTTTTTACGAGGAACCTATGCTTCTATACTTGTGGGGACAATTGATCTTAATGAGAAGTGACTTTCCTTCAAATTCCAACAACAGACATGCATTGTCATGGTTCTGCCTTCTTTATAGTGTGGTTTATTGAGTTCAGCAGTTCTCACATGCTGTTTAAATAGGTACAGCATTTTCAAGGGCACAGATACAGAGAAGCTGACTTTCTAGGTGCTGGGCTTCCAAGCCAAGAGTTTTGTCCTTCCACCTGTATTAGTTATCTGTTGCTGTGTAACAAATTACCCTAAATTTAGTATGTTAAAATAGTAAACGTTATGTGTCAGTTTCTGTGGGTTAAGAATTTGGGAGTAGTTTAACATGATGGTTCTGGCCCAGGGTATTATGAAGTTACAGTCAAGATGTGAGCAGGGGCTGCAGTCAGCTGGAGCTGGAGATACCACTTCCAAGTTCTCTTTTTGTGGCCGTTGGCAGGATGCCTCAGTTTCTTCCCATGTGGGTCTCTGCATAGGGCACCTGGCTTCTCCCTGAGCAGCTGATCCCAGAGATCGTGGGGCAGGGCCAGGAGAAAGCTGCAGTGCCTTTTAAGACATAGTCTTGGAAAGGACACACCATCACTTCTTATCCTAGTCTTTAGAAGCAAGCCACTAAGCTCAGCCTGCACTCAAGGAGAGAGGAATTACACATACCTCTACCCCAGTGGAGCAGTAGCAAATAATTTATGGACATATCTTAAAAGCACCACACCCCAACTGAGGATGAAAGTAGGTCAACAGGGAGGTAGGTTTAATGTAGATAGGCTGAAAGATAGATTGCTATCAAAAACAATTCTCCAAGATGTGCGTAACCAAACTGGGACAGAAGGCAAACTCCCCAAAGCCACCTGCTGGTTTTGAGAGAGTGGTAAGAAATGGCAATTCCTAGCAATAGTAGAAAATAATATGCCTAACTACCAACAGCTCAAGTATGCTTATTTGCACGTCCTAGACTTGGTGTCCGTAAGACTTATTTACCACTTTTTTTTTTTTTTTTTGGAGACAGAGTCTAGCTCTGTCGCCCAGGCTGGAGAGTGCAGTGGCGCGATCTCGGCTCACTGCAAGCTCCGCCTCCCGGGTTTACGCCATTCTCCTGCCTCAGCCTCCCGAGTAGCTGGGACTACAGGCGCCCGCCATCTCGCCCGGCTAGTTTTTTGTATTTTTTTTAGTAGAGACGGGGTTTCACCGTGTAGCTCAGGATGGTCTCGATCTCCTGACCTCGTGATCCACCCATCTCGGCCTCCCAAAGTGCTGGGATTACAGGCTTGAGCCACCGCGCCCGGCCATTTACCACTTTTATTTTCCTGTAGCTAGGAATTAATGAAAGGAACTGGGGCCTTCCAGCTGAGCCACTAAACCTGTCTTGTTTGGAATGGGGACTGTCCAGCAAAGGGAGCAAACATGAATTAGATGTTAAGCTATTGAGCTGAAGAAAAGAAAGCAGTTCACATTTAGGTGAAATAGATGATGTTATCAGGAAGCCAGGTTCCCACCAGAGTGGGTGCTTGGTACCTGGTCTCTCCAGTCTCAACAGACTCAGGTCAGGTCTCTCACCCAGGAAGCAACCACTCAATAAAGTAGGGAACATCTGAGAATGACAAATGTGAGTGCTTGATTGCTTCTCTAAATCCAGTGCACAGGTTAACCCTGCATGCCCGCCCATCTCTTCCTGGGCTTCTTGATGGCAATGTGTTCTTAAAGAACTGGTCTTGTGTTCTCCCTCAAGGCAAACTTAAGTTTTTCAGTTCAGCACATTCTAGTGAATGGCTACTATGTGTTTCTGGCACTCATTCCTAACCAAGTCTTCTTTCTTTTCTTTTCTTTCTTCTCTTTTCTTTTTTTTTTTTTTCCTGAGGCAAGAGTTGCGCGCTGTCGCCCAGACTGGAGTGCTGGAGTGCAGTGGTGTGATCTGGGCTCACTGCAGCTTCTGCCTCCCAGGTTCAAGTGTTTCTCCTGCCTCAGCCTTCCGAGTAGCTGGGATTACAGGCATGCACCACCACGCCTGGCTAATTTTTAATTTTTGTATTTTTAGTAGAGATGGGGTTTCATCATGTTTGCCAGGCTGGTCTTGAACTCCTGGCCTCAAGTGATCCACTCACCTCAGCCTCCCAGAGTGCTGGAATTACAGGTGTGAGCCATCGCACCCGGCCAAATATGCAAATTCTTGTTTGGATTTGTGCTCTGCCTCTTCCCAGCATTTTCTTATCTGTAGCCCTGATTGCTTGAGAGTATACTTGGATAAGAAGTACTGCTGTTGAGGGAGCTGTAAGAAAAGGATACTTCTTCCAGAAGTAAATAACTCATCTTTAGAGTACCTTTAAATGAATTTTGTTTTTCTTTCTTATTTTGAGGTGGATTGGTCTTCTCTTTTTTTGGGTTTCCAGCTCTTTGAGACTCTCAGACCTTATCTTTCCAGCTCAGACACCATTGGTTAAATTCCCTCATTCTCATTAGAATGCAGCCTGCTGAGTATGTGGGTTTCACTGTCGGAGTCCATCCTTTAGCCAGTATACATAGAGGGCCTGCTTCAAATCAAGGCAACCGGTGAAGGGCTCAGCATGTTGGCAGCAGTATCCAAGAGATTGAATCTGTTTCCATTTTCCTCATCTAGGATAACAGCTGCTTGAAGCCAGGGCTCTTAGCCCTTTGCATTCCCCTTTAGAGAGGAAGCCACACTGCCTTTCTGTGTCTGGTTCAGAGCTCTTCCTTCTTGGCATGTTTTCTGGACTACATGCACATGGGCAGCTATTGATTAATCTGCAAAACCCAGTCACTTGCCTACCCATAATATCTGGGAAGGCGTGGTATTTGTTTTAAAGAAACGTTTCTTTGGGAGGGCAGTTTCTGTCTAGACTTTGAGGTGGACTTAGTTATCCCTACAGTTCTTTAACTCTCAGTTTTTAATAAAAGATGAAATCAGATATTGATGCAGTTGGGTCACAATTCTTTAGAATGCTTCTACCCCAGGGCTGCTTCCTGTTCCTAGTCATGGTTTTCCAGTTTAGTAGTGGAGTTTCTTGAGGCTAACTTACAGAAATTTCTAACTGAAAACTTTAAGAGTTATTGATACTTACTTGTTTTTTCAGTTAATCATTTACATCACCTTTCCTACTCTCTGGAATTTAGATTTACTTCTCTAGGCTGGTCCTGGAAGTTGATAACCTTTTGGCAAAGCTTAGATTTAGGAGAAGGCTTATGAGTCCCTGTCCAGAGGGTCTGTAGATTCTCTTTGCTTATGACTCTCTGCCTGCAGCCCTGGCAGACCATACTGTATGTCATGGATACCCAGTGGAAATATTACTGAGATGAAACACATTTCCCAGGGTATTTAAACTCTCACTCTGCCACCTTTCTAAGGTGGGAGGCTGGCAGAGAGATGCTGCAATGCTTGATAATCATTTGGCCACACTGAAATTTCCAAAGGGAGCTCTTGCCGGTGCTTAAAACCAAAACACCTGGACACTTAGAAAATTCCATGAATCTAGCACAAAATATCCATTCTTGCCCAAGTGTATCCCCTTTCTCTCCAGCTTAATCTTTTTTTTTTAAAGCCCAGGCCAAGGGTACTTTTAACTGGAAACCAGGGGAGGAGGGAAGAACACTAGCAGGGAGCTTGGAGGCAGGTTGCTGGGTAAGCCATCCTGCTCCTACCTGCTGCCTGCATCTGAATTGCTGAGTGCCGTGCGCCAGTGCCTTTCCTTCACCTGCAGATGGAGCCCATCTCTTTCCACCTGGGTGAGGAGACCCTCTGCTACTCCAGGGGTAAACCTTAAAGAAGGTGTCTTGAAGAGCCCAAAGGACACTCACATGCTAAGGTGTCCGTTTTATGCATCTTTAAAATATTTTATTTAAGAAAAAAAATAGCCCTGCCCTGTCTTAGTGCCACTAATGGCCCAGTTCCATCCATTCTGAATGGAAGAGCAGAGACTGCCAGCACTTTCCTTGGTCTTCCCTTTGTCTCCCATGATGTGTTGTCCCCTCATCCCTCCCATCCATTTCACTGTGTGTGGATGGATAGCAGAGGGTACCACGCAGTCCTTGAGGCAGTCCTGTGTGATTCCATGATCAGTTGTTTTTGTATTCTAACTATCCTTCCAAACCAGCAGATGTTTGGAAATTAGGGAAAAAATTAAATTCTCATCAATGGTTGCTGTTATAGTTAAATCAATAAAGATCTTGAGTATCAACTTGGTGTTTTAATTTTTAAAAAATATCAGGTGAAATCCTGCTAAGATTATTTCATTTTTCAGGAGTTTAAGCTGGCGGAGGAGATGGGCAGAGGTAGTTGGCTCTTTATCTGTTAGTTCTCCACACTTGCGGAGCATGCACTTTGTCCATGTGGACCTGTGTATGCAGAGGAGATGGTGGGACTCTCAGGGAGCATGACCCGGGTCCTGTGCTCAGGAGCTTGGAGGCAAACATGTATATGCTGGGCTGACGGCACCCAAGCATGTCCTTTTAAGTACCAGTCCTGAGGAAGCCCAAACAACTTTTCCTTTCTCAGAAGAGGGGCTGCCTGTGTCCCCGGGAGCACTGGTTAGACGTCCATCATGCCTGGTATCTCAAACCAAGCTGTGCTGCATGAGCGTCAGATTCCCTGCTGTTACTAATCCAGCAGGTCTCATATATTAGTCCGGAGAACAAGAATTCTTTCATGTGAACAGAGGTCCACAGAATAAAACTGGACTGGAGGAAGCTTTCCCATTGGAACTGTGTAGAGGTTTGGGGCACAGGCTTTGGAATGAGGCAGCTTCAGTTCCAGCTGTGCAGCTTAGTAGTCGAATTACCCAGCAGAATTCTTACTCTACAAGCCTCAGTTTTCTCTAAACTAAGGTTAAGAAATAACTTTGGCCGGGCGTGGTGGCTCACGCCGAT
Source organism: Colobus angolensis palliatus (assembly GCF_000951035.1). NCBI lineage: Eukaryota > Metazoa > Chordata > Mammalia > Primates > Cercopithecidae > Colobus > Colobus angolensis. The sequence goes on from NW_012113141.1 coordinate 3,659,298, forward strand.
AATCTCAGCACTTTGGGAGGCCAAGGCAGGCGGATCACGAGGTCAGGAGATCGAGACCATCCTGGCTAACACAGTGAAACCCCGTGTCTACTAAAAATACAAAAAAGTTAGCCAGGCGTGGTGGCGGGTGCCTGCAGTCCCAGCTACTCGGGAGGCTGAGGCAGGGGAATGGCGTGAACCTGGGAGGTGGAGCTTGCAGTGAGCTGAGATCGCGCCACTGCATTCCAGCCCAGGCGACAAGAGCAAGACTCTGTCTCAAAAAAAAAAGTAACTTTTCCAGGTGGTTGTGAGGCCCAGTTGATGTCATAAAGAGCCCAGTGCCTAGTACACTCAGTTCAGTAAACAGCAGTTAAGGGACTCAAGCACAGCCTGGTTGACATGGACACCCAAAATTATTCAGCCCCCTCTCCCCTTCCCTCCAAGTGTGTAAGTTTAGAAGTGGAACAGGTTTGAGTACTGCAGCTACCACGTACTCATGGAACCTGTAGAAGAACTAAAGAATCTAAGGGAAGATGGGACCAAAACCTTAAAAGCCCTTTCCTACATCCTTTACTGTGCCCTAAAGGCAATTAGGATAGATAAGGATCTTACTGCTAATGACAGGGAAGACTTTTTTTTTTTTGAGACTGAATCTTGCTATGTCGCTCAGGCTAGAGTGCAGTGGTGTGACCTCGGCTCACTGTAACCCCTGCTTCCCAGGTTCAAGTGATTCTCCTGCCTCAACCTCCTGAGTAGCTGGGATTACAGGCGCGTGCTACCACACCCGGCTAATTTTTGTATTTTTAGTAGAGACGGGGTTTCACCATGTTGGTCAGGCTGGTCTCAAACTCCAGACCTCATGATTCGCCCGCCTCAGCCTCCCAAAGTGCTAGGATTACAGGCATGAGCCACTGCGCCGGCCCGAAAAGACTTTTAAAGATGGAGACAAACCCCAGGTTAGGGGTGCTATCCCAAGGTCACAGCCACTCCCCACATCTCTATGGATCCTGTGCTTCCGTTTCTTAAACAATGTTTCTAATTTCTCCAGGCTTACATACTGCCAGGCCCACCCACTTGCCCAGCCAAGGAGTGTAATGTGTCCAGTTTTTCTCACAACTGACTTGGCACTGCTTGAGAGCTAAAATAACTCTTGAATACTCTTAAAACCCTAGGTTCAGGCCAGGTGCAGTGGCTCACATCTGTAATCTCAACACGTTGGGAGGCCAAGACAGCACCATAGCTTGAGCCCAGAAGTTGGAGACCAGCCTTGGCAACATGGTAAGACCCTGTCTGTACAAAAAAAATCTAAAAAATTAGTTGAGTATTATGGTGCATGCTTGCAGTCCCAGCTACTTGGAAGGCTGAGGTAGGAGGATTGCTTGAGCCCAGGATGGCAAGACTGCAGTGAGCCATGATTGTGCCACTGCACTCCAGTGTAGGTGACAGTGAGATCCTATCTCAAAACAACAGAAAACATCCCAGGTTCAGACAGGACACAATTCTCCTAGGTAGTATTTCCTGTGACTTACAGAGCCTTCAGCAAGCACATGGCCTAGAGCATGGAGCTATTCCCTAGACTCCAGTACGTAGGCTTTGCCCCAATTACTTCTGTCCAGGCAACAGAATGACTCTGCTGCTGACGTAGCAAACACTGGGCTTTCAGCAGGGGTCAGCAAAACACAGAGTTTCACTACTTTGTGCACTACTTTTGTTTGACATGAGGCAATGCCCTGTCGTCAAGGGTTTGTTCTTGGAGTCAATAGAGCCGCTGACTGTAAACACTCCCACAAGCTGTAGCTACAAATAGCTTGACCTTTCGCTCTCTGGCACCAGCCATGTAAGAAAGTCCTGGGGTGATTTTCGCTTCTAAGAACTAGTTCAGTAGTATAATTGGGTTCAAATTTTTGGTTCTAAAGGCTAAGGCTTGGATCCCAAGATAGGTGAGCACAAACTTCTAGTTGCTATTAAGCAGTAAGTGCCCCTAGGGCTCAAGAGACCAGAGCTCAGCTCTTGGCCCTGCCACCCCTAGCTGTGTGGTCAGGCCCTGAGGTCTCACTGGGGTCTCATTTAGGAATGGGGATCAGACAAGCTGACCTCACAAGTTTGCCCCTGCTCGGCTGTTCTGTACATGGTCAAATGCAGAATCCTGTTGTGATTCTGAATTGTTGGGTCTGGGCAGTCTATTTCTAGTCCAGGCAGTGAACAGCTGGATCAGCTTTGTTGTGGAATCAAGGCACTGAGGTTTCTCAAGCCCAGGCCTCGCTCTAGCAAATCCAGCCCCTTTCTGGGCCACAGCTATGGTATTGACTCAACCAAAGCCTCAGTTGAGTTCGTCTGAGCTCAACAGGGTTCACAAATGATTGGAATCATTTTCTTAAGGCTGTAGCGTAAGTGGGTAGGCTTCTTGGGAAAGCAGGATCTGGTAGATATACTGTGGGCTCACATTCCCAATAAAGTGGCCCCTTTGCTCCATGAAACTACAAAAAAAGTGCCTCTGCTTTGGCAGTGTTCAATGAGTATCAAGCTGTTAAGAGCAGAATTGCTTCTTTT
>NW_012113141.1:3662896-3664372 GCF_000951035.1 Colobus angolensis palliatus
CCTCAGCCTCGCAAAGTGCTGGGATTGCAGGTGTGAGCCACCGTGCCTGGCCCACACCAGCATTCCTTTTACAAGTGGAGTCTGGACAGTGAATTGCTCACCTGAGGTCACACAGCTTCCAGTGGCTGAGCTGTGACCAGAGCCAGTATCTTGCCACCCAGGACAAGGCCTTCACCACTGCTGGATAGGAAGCTCAGAGGCCTCGTTAATAGCACACATTGAGAGATTGAGGTGAATTGTCACCAACTTTAATAGATTCAGGTTGTGTCTGCCTAAGCAGACTGACATGGGGATGTCTGAAGGCTCCAGCTTCTGTAACGCAACATGGCCAGTCCTCTTGGATGAGTTCCTGCCTCTGCCTTCACAGGCACCAGCTGGCCCAGGAGAACTAGACAATGGCTTTATTGTTGTACAGCTCATTAGCAGAAACCCACTCCAGTGAGCCTCTGGACATGGCCAGTAGATTGCCACTGGCCAGCCAGAAAGCTGTGGGGCTCCCCCAACCCAGCCTGAGGCAGTGGAGTGACGGACTCTTTTTAATCTATACAGCGATCCTTAATCTTTGGGGAGGGGCACAGGTCACACACAGACTACTTTGGAGAATACATGAAAGCTATAGGTGACCTCATCCCACCTCCAGAATACATGCACGTATGTCTCAACTTTCACATACAGTTTCAGGGGGTTCACAGGTTTTTTAAAAATCCAGTAGAGAACTCAACGCACTTGTACTTTTCCTCGCCACTGTCTTTTCAGTAAAGAGAACATACAGCAAGCCCCCTGCACGGGCTTCTTCCTCCCTCTTCCTGACAGCGGCCTCTGTGCTTGGCCAGACTCCACTGAGCCCTTCATTTACAGAGTGGGTAGCCCTTCCTCTTCAGTTCCGGTGGGCAGAGCAACTTTGCCCCTCTCTCTTTCTCCTCACTGGATTAGATGGTTATCATGTCTTCCAGGAGCTTCCCGGTCTTCTAGAGTGCAGGTAAATCCAGTCTCCCTCCAGGATGTCATCAGAGGCACCCACATTCTTCCACAATCATGTCTTTATGGTGATCTAGGAGCACTCTGCCATTGTCCACATACAGCATGCTCAGCGGCTTGGTCTTCACTGGGGCACAGCAAGTAGAAGGGACTCGGTGGGGCTGGTAACGTTTCAGCAGACTCTGTAAAGGAAAGGAAAGGAATGTCAATTCACATCCTGATGGGCAGGTCAGAATAGTAGTATTTCTGGGTAAAGAGTAAAAAAGCTATGGAGTTAAAGTCATTTCCTGAGTGCAAAAATAGAAGAAAATTATTTTCATAAAGAAATTAGCTTGCCAATATATCATCAACTCTAAAGTCTAAACTAACTTTAGCTCTGTGCTTGTTTTGTGAAAACAGCCTTTAAACAGATTTTTAAAAATCACATGTATCTGGGTAGAGTAGTAGCTAATTTTTTTTTTTTTTTTAGTAGTAGCTAATTTTTATGTTCTCCTGTTA
>NW_012113141.1:3665472-3668008 GCF_000951035.1 Colobus angolensis palliatus
CAACCTCCGCCTCCTGGGTTCAAGTGATTCTCCTGCCTCAGCCTCCCGAGTAGCTGGGATTACAGGCACGTGCCACAATACCCGGCTGATTTTTGTATTTTGTGTCACCGTGCTGGTCAGTCTGGTCTCGAACTCCTAACCTCAGGTGATCCACCCACCTCAGCCTCCCAAAGTGCTGGGATTACAGGCATGTGCCACCGCACCTGGCCGGCCTTGTCTACTTCTGTAGAATGAGTAGTCAATTCTCAACCAAAATACTGTAGCTGGAACAGTGTGATTCCAACCATGGCCCCATAATGCAGCCAAACGTGCCTGTTACCTACCAACTACTTTACATGTCATATGCATGTCATCTCATTAACCCTACAGCATCCCTATGAAATATGGCATTGCCCTCCTCATCTTACAGGTGGAAAAACTGAAGCTTGAGAGAATAAGCAACCTAATCAGTATCACACAGCTAATAAGGAGTCAAATGCAGGCCTGCCTGTCCCCAAAGTCCAGATTCTTCCTTTCTTAGAATGTCAGGGCTAGGGAAGTGCTGAGACCCTCTGGTCTACCCCCACTCCCTAATTTTATGAAAGACAAGGATAAAGTCCCAGGGAAACAATGTGTTCAAGGCTACCCAATGACGCATGACCCCATACAGGCTTTATAAAGATGTTACACTCAGTCATCTCTACATCCCTGGTACCTAGCACAGGATCTGGCGCATTGGAGATGCTTGAATAACTGTGAATGCAGGAACATAGTCATTTAATAGCTAAGCTAGAGCCCTGTCCCCCAAGGCTAGCTTACTGCCTCCCCTTCCCCTCATGCCTGGCATCCCACCTGGATGTATGCATGGTTGGTTGGATGAAACTCCTCCCCGACAGGATTAGGACACTCGCCCTCGCAGCGATAGGCGTTGTACTGCTTGGGGTAGATGATCCAGGAGCCCCATCCGATCAGGTTGAAGTCCACCTGGAACTTGACCTTCCGACACAGTTGACTTCTGTCTGGCAAGTGATGTCGACGGTGCCTCTTGCCCCACTCCCAGGACAGCTGTCCCTCCTGGGCCCGCCAGGAGCTCTCGGCTTCCCACAGCAAGGTGGACCCACCCAGCTGTCTCTGCTCCTGCGAGAGGTTGGAGTAGAGCATAAGGAGCACATCGGTGGCAGGCGGTGTGGGGGGCCGCTGCCAGCACTCTCCAGCTACCCTGGACATCTGCTTCTCCAGGGTCCCAGGGCGCTTCAGCCACTTGGAGAGTGGCCTGGTCACCTCCAAGACCATGTTGCCCAAGGAAAAGGTGACCTGGGACAAAGTGACAGTGAACAGGTCCATCTGAAACCGCTCAAAGCAGCTGGCTGAAGCCTGCTCTGTGTCAGGCTTTGGCTGGTGGAAAATCTCAATGGCAAATGGGCCCTCCGTGGGGAGGTCCATGGGGCTGGACAGCTGCAGCCGGAGCTCCGCCCATGCCAGATCCTCTTGTTGGCTCAGGAAGGAGAAGTCAAAAGCTAAGGTCCAGTTCTGCCCGTCCACCTCCACATCTGGGTAGAAGAAAACCAGGAAGGAAGCAGGGTGAGTGAGGGTCTCCCCCAGCCTCAGTCTGTGTCACAACCACCATAGCTCTTGCTGGAGGCCTTACCTTATATAGAATTACCTTCCAATTCTCACCCCAACCCTGTGAAGTTGGTAAGATTTTTGAGTCCCTTTTACAGATGAGGAAAACTGAGGCTCACAGTGGTTAAAAGACCTGACCAAGGTGTCATTCTTGGAAGGTGGCAGAGCCAAGAGTAAACCTGGATTTGCCCAACTGCCAAGCCCAGACTCTGAATCACTGTTCTTCCAGTCCCCCTTCCAAGATAACTTGCAAAGCCAGAGGACAGTCAGTAAAAATGTGATGGGTTGCATCTCCCCCTCCCCTCTCTCCTCTGGTACATAAAGTCTGACCAACATGGAGAAACCCCATCTCTATTAAGAATACAAAATTAGCTCAGTGTGGTGGTTTGCACCGGTAATCCCAGCTACTCGAGAGGCTGAGGCAGGAGAATCATTTGAACCCGGGAGGCAGAAGTTGCAGTGAGCCGAGACAGTGCCATTGCACTCCAGCCTGAGCAACACAACAAGAGTGAAACTCTGTCTCAAAAAAAACCAAAAAAACAAAAAAAACAAGACAAAACAGAATGGCCTGTTTTACAGACACATTGAGTTAAATGTGAATATCATGGAAAAGCTCAGAGCTCTCAGGGAGGCACAGGCAATAGAAGCCAAAGACTGGGCTGGGCTCAGTGGCTCACGCCTATAGTCCCAGCACTTTGGGAGTCCGAGGCGGGCGGATCACAAGGTCAGGAGATCAAGACTGTCCTGTGAACGGTGAAACCCCGTCTCTACTGAAAATACAAAAAATTAGCTGGGTGTGGTGGCAGGCACCTGTAGTCCCAGCTACTTGGGAGGCTGAGGAGGGAGAATGGCGTGAACCCAGGAGGCGGAGCTTACAGTGAGCTGAGATTGCACCACTGCACTGCAGCCTGGGTGACAGAGCGAGACTCCATCT
>NW_012113141.1:3670523-3675040 GCF_000951035.1 Colobus angolensis palliatus
GGAGGCAGAGCTTGCAGTGAGCTGAGATCCGGCCACTGCACTCCAGCCTGGGCGACAGAGCGAGACTCCGTCTCAAAAAAAAAAAAAAAAAAAGAGTTCTAACATTGTGGGTGTCACTGGTGCCTGACGCAAGGTAGGAATGTTCTCAGAAAAAAACAAACACATCCAAATACAACAAATGTGATTTTAAGGTGGGTATGAGGAAGGGGGTCATGGACACCCAAAAACCCATTCATATGCTGAATGCCGACTTAGCCACACAGATGCCCCTGATGTCCTCCTGACCCACCTCCAGTTCTTTTCTTTCTTTCTTTTTTTTTTTTTTTTTTTTTGAGAGGAGTCTCGCTCTGTGGCCAGGCTGGAGTGCAGTGGTGCAATCTCAGCTCACTGCAGCCTCCACCTCCTGGGTACAAGTGATTCTGCTGCCTCACCCTCCCGAGTAGCTGGGACTACAGGTGTGTACCACCATGCCCAGCTAATTTTTGTACTTTTAGTAGAGACGGGGTTTCATCATGTTGGGCAGGATGGTCTTGATCTCTTAACCTCATGATCCGACCACCTTGGCCTCCCAAAGTGCTGGGATTACAGGTGTGAGCCACTGCGCCCGGCCCCACCTCCCGTTCTGAAGAAGAAAGTGGCTGGGCTCACGCCCTTGGGTTCTCTTCCTGTCACGGACACCACCGTCCCCAGACAGGGCTGTGAGGCAGGGCTGTGAAGGCCTGACACTGAGTGCCCACTCTACATTTTCATAAATTATAAGGGTCGTTACCACCAGTGGCTTCCCGTGTGCCAAGTGTTTCACAAGCATTCTCTAAATCTCCTCACTGTTCCTCTCATCTCACCGTTTGCAGATGAGAAAACTGAAGGTCCAAGGCGAAGGTTAAACAGCAACAGATACAGATGTAAACCCAACTGGACTCCAACATCCCTTTCATGCAACTGCGGTGCAGCTTATTCGAAATAAACCCAAGATGGAAGAAGTGGGGCTAGGACATCCCTTCTCCTCCAGTCTCCCTCCAGGCGGGCTCTTTCCACTGCTCTTAGAAAATGAGGCCGATTCACAAGGTAAATGTGCCGCGTGCCGCATGCCGCATGCCGCTGTACACTCAAAAGCAGTGTTTAGGCCCGGTGCGGTGGCTCACGCTTGTAATTCCAACACTTTGAGAGGCCGAGGCAAGCGGATCACGAGGCCAGAATTCGAGACCAGCCTGGTCAGTACAGTGAAACCCTGTCTGTACTAAAAATATGAAAAAAATAGCTGGGCACAGTGGCACGCGCCTGTAGTCTCAGTTACTTGGGAGGCTGAGGCAGGAGAATTGCTTGAACCTGGGAGGCGGAGGTTGCAGTGAGCCGAAATCGTGTCACTGCACCCCAGCCTGGGCGACAGAGGGAGACTCCGTCTCGAAGAAAAAACAAAAAACAAAAAACAGTGTTTAGCTGAAACAGAGCAGTCTCCTAATTTACAGAAGGGAAGGCAGAAAGAGAACCCAAGACGCGCCAGGGACAACAGGGAATCAGGAAGCAGGATTTGAGGCCTAGAACCCAGTTTTCCAGATGCCTGTCCATCACCGCACACATCTCGAACTTTCCAGAAGGGAGTGAACTGGAAAAGCGCTCCCTCCCTTCTTTGACCCCTCCCATCCCCGGTCGCTTTTCGGTGGAGGGGCCGAGCAATCCAGCAAATTTCTCATTACCCCGCCCCCGAGGGTGTCCCCTGGTCTGGCTGGTCCCCAGATGACCCTTCCGGAGAGGGTCACTGGCTGGCTGACCCCAGACGCGGGAGCGAGGAGCCCCCGGCACCAGGTCACAAGGGGCGGGCAGGCGGCAGGTCGGATCAGATTAGCCGATGTGGATTGCGCCCCAGCCCCGGGGAGGGCCGTCTGGCCCCCCCAGGCGGAAGGAGGCGCGGGCGGCCGCGACTGCCCAGGTGGCGGGATGTGGATTGCGGCGCGAAAGGGGCTCCCTCGCCGCAGCACCCACCTGCTCGCCGCGCTGGGTGCCCAGAAAGCGCTGCCAGGTCCTCGAGGGCGATACCCTCAGATCCCTGCCGTCCTTGACACCCACTCCCCTGCAAATCATGGCCCCGAACCCGGGGTTAACTGAGACACTTGACACCTCCCCGGCGCAGCTGGAGGACCCTAGGCTGCCACAGTTCGCGACTTCGGGACAGCCCATCCCTGATCTCCGGACCGTGAGCCCGAATCCCCGATGTTACCAGCTCAGCTGCCGATACTCCCGACGTCACACCCCGGGACCCCTTCACCCTCACTCGCAGAAAGAAAAAAAATTCGCCAAGACAGAACCATTTCAGTAATACCAACGACCATTTACTGTGCCGTGCCGGGTACTGCGCTGAGCGTTTCGCGCGCATTCCACAGTCTGATAGACGAGGTGCTATTTATTACACCTATCCTACAGATGCGCAGACCCGGGCGCCGGGATAAGCAGCATCACAAGACGGCAGCGATCAGCGCCTCCCACTCTTCTGCGCTGCACTCCGCGCAATCCCAAATCAAAACTCAGAGACTATGGTCCCCGTCGAGGACACACCCTGAACGCTAGAATCTCTACCCGACTCGGCCATGGATACGCCCCCAGCCACCGACGCTGCTCCCGGAGCCTGCTGACGCGGAGACACCGGCAGAGCCAGGCCCTGGGCTCGGGACGCCCAGGCGGCTGCATACCCGGCTTGGAGCCGCAGCCCCTAACCCAGAACACTTCCCGAGTCCGCCGGCTGGAAGCGGCGGAGGCGCCCCGGGGTGCCCAGCGGAGCGCGGCAAGCGGCATAGCCTACCTTGTGCCTGCAGGCTGCGGATGATGTCCGCCCGCGGCAGCGGGTTGCGGTAGAGGCTCAGCATATACGCCAGAGGCGACGGCGACGAGGGTTGCCCCCGCGTACGCAGGTGCGCAGTGGCCACTGTCGCATCACCCGCCTGGAGCAGGGCCCACCAGGCGTGCAGGAGGAAGGGCAGGCAGTGGGCGTGCATGGTGGGCTGGCCAGGCCTGAAAGCAGCACCTCCAGCCCTTATATCCTGGGCCTCAGCAGCCGCCCCGCCCCCACCTTTCCTCCCTCCGGGGAAGTTTTAAGATCATATAACCCCCGTCCGGAGGGTGGGAGGCAGAGAGACCTCCTGCTGGGGATGGGCGAGACCTGATCCTGGTGCGGAGGAGGCCCGCAAAGCTGACGGAGGACCTAGGTCCAGGGACGGGATCTAGGGCTCCTGGTTTGCCCGGTCTGGACACCCTGGCACCCTGCTCCTCTAGGTACCAAAGGCCTTGATGCTGAGACAGAGCAGGCTTGTCCCGGCAGACTCCCAGGTCAGAACTGCGACTTCCTTACTGGGCCTCACCTGGGATCCCTGCCCCATCCTCTCCACTTAGGCTGCAAATGGACCGCTGGCTCCTCAAGAAGCAGGAAGAGTATGCCAAGGGATCCTCGCGGCCCTCAGGCAGACTTTGGCCCAATCTAGCCGGGGCAGCCTCCCTGGCCACTGTCTAGATGGCCTCGGGGAGCACCCTTGGCCCTACCAAATACTGAAGTGCTCTCCTGGGGAAGATAGAAGGCAGGAGGGACTAGGACGATGTCTTCTTCGTCTGAAAAGGGAGTGTTCAGCAGAAGCTGGAGCCTGAAGGAGCCAACGGGATGATCCTGGTTCATCAGGCTCTTCCCCCACAGGCAGACATCACCCCAGTAATTTCAGGAGGAAAGGTGTTACCCTTGTTGCCCACATCCCCCAATCCCTGCCTGGTGTGGCAGGGCCACAGAAGACCTGGGTGTCGGCTCAGGGCCACTCACTTTGATCTCTAGGCCCTGCTTTCCTTATTTGCACAAGAGTGATCCTTGTCTGGCCTCCTCCCTTCCAGGTGCAAAGTCAAGTCAGGGCTGGAATGACTTTTAAAGAAATGTAAATCCCTGCTCCAGTGTCAGGCCCCATCCGTTTTCCTTTACACCTGAGGGCTCTTTCTCTTCCCAGCTCTCCCCACCTACCTAGCCTTGACAAGCACGTTAGCTGCTGGCCAACACTTACTGAACACTTACTAAGTGCCAGGCACAGAGCTAAGTGCTCTATACACCCGGCTTCTTTCACAGGATGCCTCTAGCTCAAAAGAACTGTAGGCTGCTGGCCGGGCACAGTGGCTCACACCTGTAATTTCAGCACTTTGGGAAGCTGAGACTGGCAGATTGCCTGAGCCCAGGAGTTCAAGACCAGCCTGGTCAACATGGCGAAACCCTGTCTCTACCCAAAACTATAAAAATTAGCCAGGCATGGTGATGTGCGCCTGTAGTCCCAGCTCCTCTGGAGGCTGAGGTGGGAGGACTGCTTGAGCCTGAGAGGCGAAGGTTGCAATAAGCCAAGATCGGGCCACTGGACTCCAGCCTGGGCGACAGAGTGAGACCCTGTCTCAAAAAACAAAACAACAACAACACAACAACAAAAGAACCGTAGGCTGCAACCTGAGCAGGTGTTAGAAAATGGAGAAAGGTCCAGCAGGCTCAACTAGGAGCTCCAATCCTT
>NW_012113141.1:3676105-3681118 GCF_000951035.1 Colobus angolensis palliatus
CCAAAGTGCTGGGATTACAGGCGTGAGCCACTGCGCCTGGCCAAAGTGTTGATTCTCAAGTCCAGACCCAGACCTTCGGATTTAGAATTTGGTGAGAGGGCGTGGTCATCTACATATTTCACAAGCACCCCAGTGATACTTTTTTCTTTTTTTGAGACAGTGTCTCACTCTGTCACCCAGGCTGGCGTGCAGTGACATGATCTCGGTTCACTGCAGCCTCTACCTCCCGGGTTCAAGGGATTCTCCTGCCTCAGTAGCTGTAATTCCTGCCTCAGGAGCTGGGATTATAGGTACATGCCACCACTCCTGGTTAATTTTTGTACTGTTAGTAGAGACAGGAGTTTCACCATCTTGGTCTCGAACTCCTGACCTCGAGTGATCTGCCCACCTTGGCCTCCATAAGTGCTGGAATTACAGGCATGAGCCACCATGCCTGGCCCTCCAGTGGTTCTGATCAGCCAACTTTGGGACCCACGTGGGCTAGGGTTCTTGCTGCAGTTTGTAACCCACCTCTCTACATTGTTTCCTCATCTGCAAAACGTGTCTAGAGATTACTCCTCCCATGTAGACTAAAGGAAATGAATGTAAAAATGCTTTACTGGCCGGGCACAGTGGCTCAAGCCTGTAATCCCAGCACTTTGGGAAGCCGAGACGGGCGGATCACGAGGTCAGGAGATCGAGACCATCCTGGCTAACACGGTGAAACCCTGTCTCTACTAAAAAATACAAAAAAACTAGCCGGGCAAGGTGGCGGGCGCCTGTAGTCCCAGCTACTCGGGAGGCTGAGGCAGGAGAATGGCGTAAACCCGGGAGGCCGAGCTTGCAGTGAGCTGAGATCCGGCCACTGCACTCCAGCCCGGGCGACAGAGTGAGACTCCGTCTCAAAAAAAGAAAATGCTTTACAAGCTCTAAAACCTGATGCCATTGTAGAGGATGATGCATGTGGGTATTATTGTGGGTGGTCCATGGTTGTCATCTGACTTCCCCAGCCTAGAGACTCAGCCTCAGCCCTCTGTATCAGACCCATCCCCAGAGGCAGAAGGCACCCTCATCCAGGTCATGCACATATAAATATAAAAATGACAGGTTGTGGTTAGTGCTGTGGGAGCCTCTGACCAGGACTCAGGTTCCAAGGATGTCAGTACAGGGAAGGCACAACTAGATGGAGGTACGGGAGTCAGACTCAGTGAAACCAATTCCAGAACCCAAGTCTACCAAATCGCCATGTGGCCTAGTGTGTAGGTGGTCCCTGTTTAAACATGCTCAGCTCAGCTCAGAGCACCCTCATCCACTGAGACTGGGAAGAACAAAAACGATGGCATGCTTTTCATCCTGGACCAGAAGCTTCTTCTTCTTCTTTTTTTTTGAGATGGAGTCTGGCTCTATCACCCAGGCTGAAGAGCAGTGGCACAATCTCAGCTCACTACAACCTCTGCCTCCTGGGTTTAAGCAATTCTTATACCTCAGCCTCCAGAGTAGCTGGGATTACAGGCATGCACCACCATGCCCAGCTATTTTTTTTGTATTTTTAGTATGTTTAGTATGTTGGCCAGGCTAGTGTTGAACTCCTGACCTCAAATGATCCGCCTCAGTCTCCCAAAGTTCTGGGATTACGGGCATGGGCCAATACACCCAGCCCAGAAGCTTTTGAAATTAGGGCTAAAGCTTTATTCATCACATGTCCCTTGCACTACAGGCACTTAATGGGTGCTCACTAACTGTTTAAGGTAAAATGAATGATAACCATAGCTAACATTTATTGAGCACCTAATGCACCAGACATTCTGCTAATAATTGCATTGATTTTATGCTCATCCCCACTTCAGACATCATGAGAAAACAGAAGCTCAGATAATTTACCCAAAGCCACAAATTTACAAGTGGAAACAGCCAGTATGTGAAGGGTCAGTCTGCTTGTTGCCCAAACCCGTTGCTTCCCCATAGAAGAGGAGTGAAAATGTGCTTTGTACTAAGACTTTTAAGAAAACTCTCAAATAGTGTCTTGTCTTGCCTTTCCCAGGGTCCAACAGCTGCAGACAGCTCATTTCTGATGTGTATTGGCTTAGAGCCCTGTGGAGGCCTGGAATTTCTCTCTGACCCGCAAGAGCAACTGTCTGACAAAGCTCATCCATCTCTGAACTTCCTTGGGCTCTGGCACTATCCCTGGAAGAACCTGAATCTCTGTTGCTTTTTTAGGACCGAGGATAACAGTCACCCTCACTTTTTAAAGATCTTAGTTGGTCCAGGATCTCTTTCATATAAGAAAAACCAGAAGTGCCCTTTTCCCAGGTGAGGAATGACACCTTCTCGTTTCCTCTGCCCCAGACAGACTGACCGTCAGATTCCCTGACCTGGGAGATAACCTTTGAGGCCATCCCAGCTGGCAGGAGGGCGGAGGCAAAGTCCCTTGAGATTCTCAGATGCTTTCCAGTGCTCTCCATCGAAACATTTGGAACCCTCCCTTGACATGAGCAGCAATGTGTGACATGGTTAAGTGCTTGGACCCTGAAGCTGAGCCTCAGGAGGCAGAATCTGGATGCTTCTCTGTCACTTCCTACCTAGGGATATTAGACCAGGCACTTAGCATCCTGAAGCTTCTGCTTGCTTAGCTGTAAAATGCAGACAAATAATATCTACTGACAGGAATGCTATAAATAGTAAATGTGTGTGAAATGCATAGTGCACGTAGTATTTAGTCATTCATTCATTCATCAAACAAACCTGCTCGTCTAGTGAGTCTCTGGCAGGCTAACTCAGAGCTAGATTCTCAGGGAATCAAGGACATGTGTTTAGTGAGCATTTCCTGTACAGCCAGGGTGACACTGGCTGTCTTTGCCTGTATATGTTGCCTACGTAAGCAATCCTGTTCACCCCTCACTGATGTTCTCTGTGTGGCAAGCCTTTCAGGGATGGAGAAACTGAGGTACCCAGGAATTAAAGCTTAAGCTTTGTGAGGGTGGAGAGCACCTGCTTCGTCATATCCCTCTGTGCCTAGCATAGCTCCTGGCACACAGGTACCACTGAGTATGTGTTAAGTGATTGAATGAACCCCGTATTCCCAAAGCAGGGCCCCCAAGCACCCTTGCCTTTCACTCGTTCTTTCCTCCTGCTGTTTGTACTTTATCTCCCCCAGTAAACTCCTAAACTCCTACTCATCTATCAAGATAAAGTTTTAAAGTCTCCTCTTCTACAAACCTGTAACTGCCCCCACAGCAATTTAGCAGAGCCTTCCTCCTCCTCCTCCTCCTCCTCCTTCTCCTTCTTCTTCCAGAGTCTCACTCTGTGGCCAGGCTGGTTTCTTCTTCTGACAGAGTCTCACTCTGTTGCCAGGCTGGAGTGCACTGGTACGATCATGGCTCACTGCAACCTCTGCCTCCTGGGTTCAAGTACTTCTCCTGCCTTAGCCTCCCGAGTAGCTGGTATTACAAGTGAGTGCCACCAGGCCTGGCTAAAGTTTGTATTTTTAGTAGAGGTGGGGGTTTCAGTATGTTGGCCAGGCTGGTCTCAAACTCTTGACCTCAGATGATCCATCCACCTCGGCCTCCCAATGTCCTGGGATTACAGGTGTGAGCCACCGTACCCAGCCAGCAGAGCCCTCTTCTAAGTAAAGCATCAGGGTGGGGTGTGGTGGCTGGTGCCTGCAATCCCAGTGCTTTGGGAGGCCAAGATGGAAGGATCGATTGAGACCAGGAGTTTGAGACCAGCCTAGGCAACATGGTGAGATCCTGTCTCTACAAAAAATTTAAAAATTAGCCAGCTTGTGCCTGTAGTCCCAGCTACTTGGGAGGCTGAGATGGCAGGAGGTCAAGGCTCCAGTGAGCCATGATCACACCACTCCACTCCAGCCTGGATGACAGAGTGAGACCCTGTCTCAGAAAAAAAAAAAAAAAGGAAGAAGAAAATCAACAAAGTAAAGCATCATAGAGAAGTTGTCGAAACTCTCTTCAGTGAAGGCCACCAGCCTATCAGACTGTGAGCTGCCTAGGAGCTCGGGGACCCCTGACTCCTTTCACTCTGAGACCCCAGCCCCTGGTTTATAACTGCTCACTGTTTGCTGGAATCTGCAACCTACGTGAATGAATTCCATCTCGTAAAGGCAGGTCTAAGATAAGTCTCTTGCTTCTACCTTTAGTCTGTACCCCCAGCTGTTGGTCTTGGAGGCTGATGCCCAGGCTGAGAGGTGCCATCCAGCGACTCTGCTGGGCACATGTGGCTGTCTGTGATCTCAAGCTAGAAATGAGCCTCCATCTTCCACCCTGTTTTCCAGAGCCCTCCCCTGCAAACCCCTTGGAGCCCAGAAGCACTCCAGCCCCATGCAAACACCTGCCCTTCCCCAAAGTTCAAAGCGGTTCTTTCTCTGCCCAAAATGAGTTTGCCTCCTTTTCATTCAACAAAACATTCCTATTTATCCCACAGATCCAGCCCAAGAGTCTCTTCTTCCATGAAGTTTTCCTTATATGATCTCTCTCCCCTCAGGCACTCTCCCCCTGAGACCGCTTCCTTATCCAGGCTCCGATCCCAGCCATTCTTTGTTTATGGGACAAGATCTTCGAGCCCCTGCGAGTTTCCCACCAGCAAGCCTGTTGCTGGTTTGCACTGTATTCTTCAAAGTGCTGGGCAAAGGGCCTGGTATACAGTAAATGGAGGTTGCAAACCATGCCTGCAGCTGGCCCTGGCTGATGCGGTGTTTTGTCTGCCACCAACTATGTTTTTAAAAGTTTTTTACTAACTGCCATGACTCACACCTGTAATCCCAGCAGTTTTGGAGGCTGAGACAGGAGGATCACTTGAGTCCAGGAGTTTAAAACCAGCCTGGGCAGCATAGCATGACCTCATCTCTAAAAAAAACAAAAAAGTACATCCAGGCCAACATGGTGAAACCCTGTCTCTACTAAAAATACAAATATTAGCTGGGCATGGTGGTGCTTGCATGTAATCCCAACTATTTGGGAGGCTGAGGTAGGAGAATCGCTTGAACCATGGAGTCGGAGGTTGCAGTGATCCCATATCGCG
>NW_012113141.1:3682903-3685245 GCF_000951035.1 Colobus angolensis palliatus
GTGATCCGCCCGCCTTGGCTTCCCAAAGTGCTGGGATTACAGGCGTGAGCCTGGCCTATTATTAGTTTTTTGAGATGGAGTCTTACTGTCACCCAGGCTGGAGTGCAATGGACTGATCTCGTCTCACTGCAACCTCTGCCTCCCGGTTCAAGTGATTCTCATGCCTCAGCCTCCTGAGTAGCTGGGATTACAGGCATGCGCCAGTACGCCCATCTAATTTTTGTGTTTTTAGTAGAGACAGAGTTTCACTTTGTTGCCAGGCTGGTCTTGAACTCCTAACCTCAGGTAATCCATCCCTCTCAGCCTACCAAAGTAGTGGGATTACAGATGTGAGCCACTGCTCCCAGCCCCCTTTGTTATATTTTAGATGAGAGAAAGACACTCTGGAGTCAGTTAGGCGTGTTTGGGTTGGGCTCATCTCATTGTCCTTCTCCAAAGGGACTAACTCATGCATTGTGGGTAGGTGGCCCAGGCTGGACAAGATAGACATAATCTATTATTCTATAAATGATTACCATAATGTGTTTGCACTCTCCTATCAATCCTATGAAGTGGATTGGATGGTTACTCCCATTTTACAGGTGAGGAAACTGAGGCTCAGAAAGGTTAAGCAGCTTGCCAAGGTGGAGAATCTAGCAGGTGGTAAAGTTGTGAGGGGCTCTAAGTCGCTGTGACTTGAGAACCCACACTGGATGCTCCCTTGTCCCAGTAGAGTCACTTATTATTACTTTCCTTACACAGAGAGGTCTTTCCCAGCTTCCCCCATCTAAACTGACATCCTGCACTCTGTTCTATCACTGTTTATTTTCTCCACAGCTCTTCCATGGTCAGAAATTACCTTGTGGCTGAGTGCAGTGGCTCATGCCTGCAATCCCAGCACTTTGGGAGGCTGAGGCGGGCAGATCACTTGATGTCAGGAGTTTGAGACCAGCCTGGTCAACATGGTGAAACCCTGTCTCTACTAAAAATACAAAAATTAGCCGGGCGTGGTGGCACATGCCTGTAAGTCCAGCTACTTGGGAGGCTGAGTGAGGTAAGAGAATCACTTGAACCTGGGAGGTGGAGGTTGCAGTGAGCCGAGGTCGTGCCATTGCGCTCCAGCCTGGGCAACAAGAGCAAGACTCTGCCTCAAAAAAAAAAAAAGAAAAAAGAAATTACCTTATTTTGTTTTGTACTGTGTGTTTCTTTTTTATCCTTTTCCCTCCCCAGCACTAGGCTGGCTATAAGCAGCTTCTCTGCTTAGTTCATTGCTGGACCCCAGTCATTAGCACAGTTCTTGACACATGCAAGTGTTCATAGTACATGTTTGTTGAATGAATGCATTTAACCCGTGTCTGCATTGCAGGACACAGAGGTAAGAAGGCAAAGACAGGGAAGGCGCTTCTTGGTCCGGTGGCCACTAAAAGGACATAAGTCCCTCAGGTCAGCAGCTTCCAATGCTTTCAGGTTCTTCCACTTCACTCTCCTGAGCACACGGTCAGGTACACAGTGGGTCTCAAATACTGGGTGCACTGCCTTGGCATGCCGACGTCTGGACATCAGCAAGACAATGCCTTCTGTGTCCCCATCTCCTTATGGACACGATTCATGTTACTGCACCTTCTGTTTGTATCACTCATGCCTCCAGTCTCTCTCGTGGTCCTTGCAGGAGCTATGTGACCTAAGCAGGGCTGGTAACACCCTCAGACAGAGTGACTGGCCCCACATTGTCCAGCTGGCAGGGCCTGGCCTGTCTGACTCTGAAACTCAGGCTCCTCCAGCTCCCATGGCCCCCCAGCCTCTTGGGGTGGAGCCAAGTCGAGGCTTGTGCTTCCCACAGGGTCAGGAGGTGAAGGCACAGCCTGGCCTTGGAACCCCTGTGGAATGGGAAGGTTTTGTGAAACAAACAGAGAGACCACCAGGAGGGTGCCCTCCCCTCCCACCCCGGAAGCTTCTTAGAGATTCCCACAGCCCAGCCAGCTGCCTCTGCCTTCTACCTTCCCACTTCCCCTCCACGGGGAGTCACTGGTGCTGAAGTTAAGCTGGAATTTGATGACCTAACTCTGAGCCTGGGGGTGGGAGAAAGGCTCTGTGCTTGAGAGGAAGATAGAGAGAGAGAGAGAGAGAGAGCAAAGCCATGAATAAGAATCAGAACTGACCGGGCGCGGTGGTTCACACCTGTAATTCCAGCACTTTGGGAGGCCAAGGCAGGTGGATCACCTGAGATCAGGAGTTCAAGACCAGTCTGGCCAACATGGTAAAATCCTGTCTATACAAAAAATACAAAAATTAGTCGGGCATGATGGTGGGTGCCTGTAATTCCAGTTATTCAGGAGGCTGAGGCAGAAGAATTGCTTGAACCC
>NW_012113141.1:3686040-3692298 GCF_000951035.1 Colobus angolensis palliatus
AAAAAAAAAAAAAAATCAGAACTAAGAATAAACACTAAATAAACTAAGAATAACACTAAGCACTTAGGGAGTGCTTACTGTGTGCCGGGCACTGACTGTGCCAGAGTTTTAGATGTGCAATTAACTCATTGTCTCCCAAAATTGCTTGATGACGGTTATCACTGGGAGCAATTATTAATCATAAAGGGAGCTCTAAAAGTCCTAGTGCTCTGTTTTAGTCATATTTAATCTTTGATAACTTCAAAAGTATAAATGATAGAAACTTACAAAACCAGCTTCTGATAATTTATTGATATTTCTTTTATACTTATTTAGTTTTGCGATCTTTGAGTAATATATTTTAAATTTTATTGTTTTGTTTCTGTCAACATGTGCTATCTTCAAAAAGCATTTATATTAAAAACGTGTTATTCAAAATTCAAAATCATCCAAAAGACCATGGATAATTCAAGTTCAAAGCTGAACAGATAATGACCAGGCATGGTGGCTGTGATCTCAGTACTTTGGGAGGCCAAGGCAGGAGGATCACTTGTGCCCAAGAGTTCAAGGCTGCAGTGAAATGTGATCACGCCACTGTACTCCAGCCTGGGTGACAGAGTGAGATCTTGTCTCTTAAAAAAAAAAAAGTGAATGAGTAAACAAATTGTGGTATATCCATATATTGAAATACTATCTGACAATAAAATGGAATGCACTATTGATACACATGAAGGGGATGAATCTCAAAACAATGATACAACAATGATGTGGAGTGAAAGAAGCCCAACAAAAAGTAGTATGCACTGGATAATTCCATTTCTATAAAATTCTAGAAAATGCAGACTAATGTATAGTGACAGAAAGCAGATCAATGGGTTGCCTAGGGATGGGGGAGAGGGAGGGATAACAAAGGGCAGAAGGAAAGTTTTGGGAGTGATAACTATGTTCATTTTCTTTTTTTTTTTTTTTTTTGAGACAGAGTCTCACTCTGTCACCCAGGCTGGAGTTCAGTGGTACAATCTCTGCTCAATGCAACCTCTACCTCTGGGGTTCAAGTGATTCTCGTGCCTTAGCCTCTGGAGTAGCTGAGGTCACAGGCGCGCACCACCGTGACTGGGTAATTTTTGCATTTTTGCATTTTTAGTAGAGACAGGGTTTCACCATGTTGGGCAGGCTGGTCTCAAACTCCTGACCTCAGGTGATCTGCCCGCCTTGGCCTCCCAAAGTGCTGGGATTATAGGCGTGAGCCACTGTGCCTGGCCTATTAATTTTCTTAATCGTGGTGATGGTTGTATATATATATATATAAAAGCTTATCAAAATGCACACTTTAAATATTTGCAGTTGTAGCCTGGTCAACATGGTGAAACCCCGTCTCTGCAAAAAATATAAAAATTAGTTGGGTGTGGTGGTGCATACCTGTAGTCCCAGCAACTCCAGGGGCTGAGGCAGGAGGATTGCTTGAGCCTAGGAGGTAGAGGTTGCAGTGAGCTGAGATCATGTCACTGCACTCCAGCCTGGGTGACAGAGTGAGACCCTGCCTCAAAAAAAAGAAAAAGAAAAAGAAAATATTCACAGTTGTGTGTTGATTATACCTTACTAAAGCTGTAAAAATGAAATTCAATGTAATAAACTTTAGAACTATAAAACTTGGCTAGGCACAGTGGCTCATGCCTGTAATCCCAGCACTTTGGGAGGGTGAGGCAGGAGAATTGCTTGAGGCCAGGACTTCCAGAGGAGCCTGGGCAACATGATAACACTGCGTCTCCACAAAAACTACAAAAAGTAGCCAAGTGTGGAGGCAAGCACCTGTAATTTCAGCTACTCAGGAGGCTGAAGTGGGAGGATAGCTTGGTCTCAAGAGATTAAGGCTACAATGAATCATGATCGTGCCATTGCACTCCAGCCTGGGTGATAGAGTGAGACCCTGTCTCAAAAAAATTACAGATATCTCTATATGTATCTTATTTGAAACTCATAAAACTAATATGTGTAAAAAATTTAAATAAACTTTGATGTTCTTTGTAAGTTTGTAGCATTTATACTTCTGAAACAGTATACTTAATAGAATATACTTCTATTAGAGCTTAAAAGTGCTCTAAAAATTTTTTTTTTTTTTTTGAGACGGAGTCTCGCTCTGTCGTCTGGGCTGGAGTGCAGTGGCTGGATCTCGGCTCACTGCAAGCTCCGCCTCCCGGGTTTATGCCATTCTCCTGCCTCAGCCTCCGGAGTAGCTGGGACTACAGGCGCCTGCCACCTCGCCTGGCTAGTTTTTTGTATTTTTTAGTAGAGATGGGGTTTCACAGTGTTAGCCAGGATGGTCTCGATCTCCTGACCTCATGATCCGCCTGTCTCGGCCTCCCAAAGTGCTGGGATTACAGGCTTGAGCCACCGCGCCCGGCCTTGCTCTAAAACTTTTAAGGATATCAGTCTTGTAGGTCTCTTGCCTCGGGCGCCCTGGAGTGGGACCCAGGAATCCTTGCTCTTTCAAAGAGTCTTAGGTAAGATGGGAAACAGAGTATAAACTCTTCTCTCTCTGTCTCTCTCTCTCCCTCTCTTTCGCTCCTGGCTTTTCACAAACACATGAGATAGGTATTTCTAAAGATGAGGGATCTGGGGCTCAGAGAGGCTCGGTGACTTGCCCCAGGTCACACAGCTCATTAACAGCGGTGCTGGGATTGAAACCCAGGCAGTCTGACTCCAAAGTCCACACAGACAGGGGTTGGGGGCACTTACATCATCTCAAACTCCCCAGTCCCTATTCCTTGTTGGCCACTGACCCCAGAGCTCTCAAGAGCCCCAGGCTGGTGCATCCCCCACTAACATCAAAGGGCCCCAGGCTTCAAAGGCAGGTGAGGAAGATGCACATACCCCATACCTGGCTGAGTATGCAGGGAAGCCTGGGAGAGCTAATACGATTAAGCAGAGACCCAGTGGGGCCGGAAGTAGCTTCCCTGAGTAGATCATTCACTGGAAGTGACTTGCATACATTCTCACCCACCAACCACCCTCAGAGTCTTTCATTCTAGGTCTACTAACAAAACCTCTGGACAATTGGGAATTAGGACAGCAGTGGGGGCTGTGCCAAGTATGTGTCCATTCCATAGATGGATAAATTTGTTTGAAACCAGTTGCTACCAAATTTGTGCCAGGCATGGTGCTGAGTGCTTTGGACATGTCTCATTTTTATCCTGAAATTAGGTACAGGGTAACCATGTTAAATGTATGACTCCAAGGAGCTCCTTTGATGTTGCATTCTCTAGGTATAATTATTCCCATTTTACTGATGAGCAAACAAAGGCGTGGAATACCTGCCCAAGGTCAAGTAGGTACTAAGTGGCTAGAATTGGAGCCCAGGACTATTTTGATTCTAACCTCCATTCCCTGCCTTGGCTGTCAGGAGGGAACAAACAGCTAAGATCCCAGCATGTTCTCCTAGCCCTTTCCCTTCACTCTGGGTGTCAGGAGTGGCAGGGGTTAACTCTGTGTCTGTTTGCCCACATATTACCCCACATATCTTTAGGGAATGGGAAATAGACAATCTAAAGCTGAGATCACCTCCTCATGATTCGAGATGTTACAAAACCACAAGGCCTCCCCGACCTTCTTCCATTGCTCCCATGTTCATGCCACCATCCCCCAATCATTCTCCCACCAACCTGCACGGCAAACACTCCCTGACAAAGGCTGCTGTTTCAGAGCCAGAAAGTGCTGGGGTTATGAGGAGTGAGGGAGGCTCCAAGCGCAGGGCTACTTCCCCCCAGCTCCTGTCTTGGCCACACTAGCCTCTTTCCCAGGGGAGCTTCCAGTCCAACCTTCCCAGCCTATTCTTGCCTACTCTTGCCCTCCCACCCCACCCCTCAGCTCTGTTTTTCTGTCCTCTTTGTCCCTGTCTGACTTTCCTTCCCCACTGGAAGATCTAAGGTCACATACCCTTTCTCTGCCGGTACCTGCCTCAGGTCCTAAGCTGCCCCAGCAGGGATGGTGGGGTCAGCAACAAAAATTTGGAGGGACCCGCCCTGCTGGGAAAATCATCCTTGCTGGGAAAGTGCAGCCAAGGAAACTCCCTGAGGGCAGAGGTGGGGGAGCGGGAGGGTTGTTTAAATTAGTACCAGTTAGGCTGGGGTGTGGGGGGCAGGACACCTAGATCCTGCTCCCAGCTCAACCCAGACCAGCACATGACCTTGTTGAGCCTCCGTTTCCACATCTAGGATGATTCCTAGCCCTGTCTCTCACTGTCTTGTGCTTGGTGGAACTCTGAGGCCAGCGGGTGGAAGTGTCTCCTAACATTCAAGGCCTGCACAGCTTCTTCACCCTCTCCTCTATGCACTCTTTGATGAAGTGCAGCCGATTCCCACACACACCACCCCCTGCTCTCCCTCCCCCGCCTGCTTAGTTCTTATTTATTGTGCTATTGTGCTTTTTTTGTTTTGTTTTGTTTTGAGATGGAGTTTCACTCTTGTTGCCCAGGCTGAAGTGCAATGATGCGGTCTCGGCTCACTGCAAACTCCACTTTCTGAGTTCAACCGATTCTCCTGCCTCAGCCTCCCAAGTGGCTGGGATTACAGGCACCTGCCACCACACCCGGCTAATTTTTGTATTTTTAGTAGAGACAGGGTTTCTCCATGTTGGCCAGGCTGGTCTCGAACTCCTGACCTCAGGTGATCCACCTGCCTCGGCCTCCCATACTGCTGGGATTACAGATGTGAGCCAGGATACCCAGCCATACTCTGCCTTTTTTTTTTTTGAGACGGAGTCTTCCTCTGTGCCCAGCCTGGAGGTGCAATGGAGCAATCTCAGCTCACTGCAAGCTCCGCCTCCCGGGCTCACGCCATTCTCCTGCCTCAGCCTCCAGACCACAGGCACCCACACCTCGCCCGGCTAATGTTTTGTATTTTTTTTAGTAGAGACGGGGTTTCGCCCTGTTAGCCAGGATGGTCTTGATCTCCTGACCTTGTGATCCGCCCATCTCGGCCTCCCAAAGTGCTGGGATTAAGGCATGAGCCACCGCACCTGGCCTTTTCTTTTTTTTTTTGAGATAGAGTTTCGCTCTTGGTGCTCAGGCTAGAGCACAATGGCATGATCTTGGCTCACTGCAACCTCCGCCTCCCAGGTTCAAGTGATTCTCCTGCCTCACCTAGTAGCTGGGATTACAGGCGCCCGCCACCATGCCTGTCTAATTTTTGTATTTTTAGTAGAGATGGGTTTTCACCATGTTGGTCAGCAGGGTCTCGAACTCCTGATCTCAGGTGATCCACCCGCGTTGGCCTCCCAAAGTGCTGGGGTTATAGGCATGAGCCACCGCGCCTGTCCTGTATTGTGCTTTTTAAACACAAAATGAATGCCTATTCGCTGTAGAAAATGTGCAGACTATATAACGGTATATACAGGAAGAGAAAAATCCCCTGTAACCCCGTGATCTAGATATAACCATGGTTAATCTTTTGGGGGTACATTCTTCCTGCCCCCTGCACTTAGGTATTGATGTGCACATGCATTTATGTGCACTTAGGAGAATCACACCATGTGAACTGTTCTGTAAACTACTTCCTTTATGAAACCTGAATATCTTTCCAGGCCATAAAGCATCCTCTCCACTACCATTTAAAAATAAACGTTGGCTGGGTGTGGTGGCTCATGACTGTAATCCCAGCCCTTTGGGAGGCTGAGGCAGGCAGATTGTTTGAGCCTGGGAGTTCGAGACCAGCCTGGCCAACATGATGAAACCTGGTCTCTACTAAAAATACAATAATTAGCTGAGCGTGGTGGTGGACGTCTGTAATCCCAGCTACCCAGAAGACTGAGGCAGGAGAATCGCTTGAACCTGGGAGGGGGAGGTTGCAGTGAGCCGAGATCTCACCCCTGCTCTCCAGCCTGGGCTACAGAGGGAGACTCCCTCTCAAAAAAAAAAAAAGTTGCTTAATTCTTTAGGCCTCCTCCTCCAGGAAGCCAGCCTGGAGGATTTCTCTAGCCCAGTCAGCCTCTCTCAAGGTCCTTACACCAACTTCTGTGTTATCCACTTTCTCTTGGACTGTGAGCTTTCAGGGGACAGAAGGCCCCTCCAGACCCTTTCACTCAGTGCCCGGTGTACGTAATAGGTGCTTAATAAATGAGGCTGGAAAGGGTACTTTTCTTGATTGCTGTCAGCAGGAGGAGGCCGAGGCAGAGGAAAAGAGCACTGGACTTGGAGTCCGCGTGCCTCCCTGTCTCTAGCTTCGCGTTCTTGTTTGCAGCGAAGGGGCATAGCGGTCTGTGCGACGCGGGGCCCAGCCCCGCTTG
>NW_012113141.1:3693118-3698255 GCF_000951035.1 Colobus angolensis palliatus
AGTTTATAAGAGCCACTGCCACCGTTTGTCCAGCGCTCACTGGGACGCTGCCTTGTTATAAACATTTTGCACAGTTACCTCAGTCAGCCCTCCCGCTGGCACTATACTGACGGCTGCCTTTTCAGATGAGGAACCAGGGCTCGGAGAGGTGAAGTCACTTGTTCAAGGTCACTGCAGTCAGAGGCGGAGTTACCCTGAGGCTAATTGAAGCTTAAGTTTCAGACCCTTGCAAGGCCCGGACCTAACTTTTGCATTTGTATTTTTGTGTTCTTTTCCTTTAGAAGTCCCCTCCCCCAACAGTAGGAGGGTCAAGCCCCTTCAAAATGGATCTCTCTGGCCGTGCCTGGTCTGTCTGCTGTCCTCTGTGGCACTGCCCCGGATGGGTGGGGATTGGGGGATTGCTAGGGCTGGGCAGTGCCAACCTGGCAGGGAGGGAAGGACGTCCAGATTTGGTCAAGGGGCCCACATGCCCTCTGCATGAGTCTTGGCAGACTCCAAACAGCCTGCTGTGTGCGGAGCCAGCTTAGGCAGAGCCCTCCTTGTGACGTTGGGATCTTCTCTGGGACTCAGCTGTCCTCATCTGAGTTAGGGGTGGTTATTATGGGGTAATTGCAGACAGGAGGTGAAAGTGGAAGGAACAGAGGCTGGAAAGCTCGGAGCCCTGCCTGTCCTGCGTTCCCCCTCCCACTCCCCCCTCAGCCACCCCATAGGTGCCTGCCACTCTGCCCTGTGCCCTCGTCTTCACAGCCAGCCCTCTCCTCTACAGCTGCCGCATCTTCTCCACAGCCAAGTTGTCCGTGGTGCCGTCTCCCTACACTCCCCGCTTCACGGTCACCCTTCACCCCGTTCCATTGTTTGCCTCCTGCCTCCACCCACCATGGCGTCTGCCCTGGCTTGGGTTGTATAAGAGAGATTCCGTGTTATCAAATTGGCTCCAGCCCTGCCTGGCCGCACAGCAGCCTTTGACACGGTTGAAATGCTCCCCACCGCTTAGCTTTTGTGCGGCTAAGCTTCCCTTTCGCCCTCTGGGCCCCTGCTCAGTTCTGTTTGTCTTCTGAGCCTCTTCCCCCTGCCCCAGGCCTCCCCTCCCCTCGGCCCGCCCTCCAAGGCTGTGCTTGGACTTCTCTTTTCCCCTGCCACTACCTGCCTCTCCTAGAGACCCTCACTCATCCTGGGGCTTAAAACCCACCAATGCCCATGGTGCCCGGCCTTTGTCTACCCCAGACCAGTTCTCAGAGCTCTAGACCCCTGCACCCACCGGCCCACTTGTGCGTCTCCCGTGGGCTCCCTCACAGTCATCTCTGCCTCCACTCATCAAGACTGAACTCCTCTGTGCCTTCTCCAGCGTTCTCTCTGCAGCCAAGCCCCTGATTGCTGATTCCTTCCTCCCCCAACACCACAACATCCAACCCCAAACCAGCCCTGTGGATCCCGCTTCCAAAATGGCTCTCTAGAATCCACCTGCTCCTCCCCATCTCCTCTGTCACCACCTGGTCCCAGCCACCATCATCTCTCTCCTGGACAACTGCAGGGGCCTCCCTGCCTCCACCCTGGCCCTCCAGAATCCACTCCTCTCAGGAGCTACTGCGCTAGATGGGATGGCATCACTCCCCTCACTGACACCTTCAGTGCCTCCTATTGCCTGTAGGATAAAATACAAGCTCCAGGCCGGGCCAGGTGGCGCACGCCTGTAATCCCAGCACTTTGGGAGGCCGAGGTGGGCAGATCACCTGAGGTCAGAAGTTCAAGACGAGCCTGACCAACATGGAGAAACCCAGTCTCTACTATAAATACAAAATTAGCTGGGCATGGTGGCGCATGCCTGCTACTCGGGCGTAGTAATCCCAGCTACTCCGAAGGCTGAGGCAAGAGAATTGCTTGAACCCAGGAGGCAGAGGTTGCAGTGAGCTGAGATCATGCCACTGCACTCCAGCCTGGGCAACAAGAGCAAAATTCCGTCTCAAAAAAAAGAAAAGAAAATGCAAGCTCCAGAACCCCGGCCGGCGGGCCTCAGCCTTCTGGGCTCATTGCTGTGCAGCTGCAGCAGCCTTCTTTCTGCTTCTGGAGTGTGATGTGGGTGTTCCCATTGTAGGGCCTTTGCCCCTGCTGTCCCCTCTGGCTGGAATGCCCTTTCTCCCACTCTTTGCCTGGCACACATCTAATTAGCCTTCAAGTCTTAGCTTAAGGATGACCTCCTTGGAGAGGCCCTCCCCACGACCCCCTGTCACACTCCCTAAGAGCACCCCGAGTACTTACTGTCAGCTGGAATTATGCCTTTATTTCTAGGGCTATGGGTTAATGTCTGCCACCCTCACCAGACTGCAAGCTCCACAGGGCTGTCTGGTTTACTGTCTGTGTTGCTCTGCCTCTCCCGTGCCTAGCATGGTGCCAGGCACACAGTGGGCACCCAGGAAACACGTATGAAGGAGAGGCGTGGAGACCCAGCTGCCAAGGTTGTCCTGCTGCCATCTGTCCAGCAGGTGGCCTCCCAAACCAGAGCTTCACCTCTGGAGATGGGTACCCAGGGCAGTCCTCAGATTTTGGAACAGCTCCTATGCAAATCCCGGGGCCCCCACTTGAGATCCACATGGCAGATGTGTCTTCAGTACCAGAGAGCCCTTGGCACTTGCTTTTTTGAGATTTATGACTTAGCATTGTGATTTTTTTTGTTTTTTGTTTTTGGTTTTATTTTTGAGGCAAGGTCTTGCTCTGTCACCCAGGCTGGAGTGCAATGGCACAATCATGACTAATTGCAGTCTCAACCTCCCTAGCTCAAGCCGTCCTCCCACCTCAGCCTCCTGAGTAG
The DNA here is from genome assembly GCF_000951035.1 of Colobus angolensis palliatus. Taxonomy (NCBI): domain Eukaryota; kingdom Metazoa; phylum Chordata; class Mammalia; order Primates; family Cercopithecidae; genus Colobus; species Colobus angolensis. The sequence continues at coordinate 3,695,925 of NW_012113141.1, forward strand.
CTGGGACTACAGGCATGTGCCATCATGCCTGGCATATTTTCTGTTTTTTTTTTTTTTTTTAGGCGGAGTCTCGCTCTGTCGCTCAGGCTGGAGTGCTGTGGCGCGATCTCGGCTCACTGCAAGCTCCGCCTCCCGGGTTCCCGCCATTCTCCTGCCTCAGCCTCCCGAGTAGCTGGGACTACAGGCGCCCGCCATCTCGCCCGGCTAGTTTTTTGTATTTTTTAGTAGAGACGGGGTTTCACCGTGTAGCTCAGGATGGTCTCGATCTCCTGACCTCGTGATCCACCCGTCTCGGCCTCCCAAAGTGCTGGGATTACAGGCTTGAGCCACCGCGCCCGGCCCATATTTTTGTATTATTTATAGAGATGGAGTTTCACCATGTTGCCCAGGCTGGGCTTGAACTCCTGATCTTAAGCGATCATCCCACCTCAGCCTCCCATAGTGCTGGGACTACAGGTGTGAGCTCCCACCCTCAGCTTGGCATCAAGATTATCTACCTACATGTCCTGCAAGGGGACTAGGGGCAACTCAAGCCAGAGACCTGATCTAACCTGTCTTTTTTTCCTTGCTAGTGCAGAGCTCAGAAAACGAATGACTAGTAGGGAAACTGAGTGACTCAGTCAGTGGAGAGACTGCTCCTGGAAGTTAACATTAAGGCTTTGGAGCCCCATGCCTGGGTTCTAATCCTGGCTCTGCGGCTTCCTCGCTGTGAGGCTTCGGCGAATTGCTTAACTAACCTATGCCTCCCCTGTAAAGTGGTAATACTACCTGTCTCAGGATTGTTGTGAGACTTGAATGAAGAAATACATGAAGAGTATTTTTTCTGGTGCCTGGCATGTAATCAATGCTCAGTAAATGGGAGCTTGTATCACTGAACAATTCTTTACCCCTACTGGAAGCCCAGTCTCAGCTGGGGAGAGGCTGCCCACTGTTGCACTGGGCACAACTGTGCATGCTTGTGCAGGGCATGCACACACATATGCAGGAACAACACACAACTCTCCCAGCTGTGGCGTGAGCTGGCCAAGGTGCCTCCCTTGCCAGAACAAGGGAGCCTGGCAGATGCCTTGTGCCCCCCGGCACTGTGCCTCCTGTGCCCAGTGCCATTGGCTTGGCAAGACAGGTTGCCATGGCAGCAGGTGATTGGGCCTGCAGGCGGGGACAGTGGCTGGCCTTGGCTGAGCTCTCTGGCTTTTTAGAAGGGGGTGGCTTGCTGCCAAGGCACAGGCTTTCCTGTTACTTGGCTGCATCCATGGCCACACCCAGGAGCCCTTGTGGGCTCCCAGCCCTGGGAACTGGGAGGCTGAGCCAGCCACTCACTCTGGGCATTCCCCCAGGCCTGGACACATGCCCCATTGTCCATCACTCACACTCCACTAGAAAGATCTGGCATGGGTCTTTTTCCTCTACCCCATGGTGAACTCCTGGAGAGTTCAGATTACACCCAACACATTGTAGGTCTCTCTGGAATGTTTGTGGGGTGAATCAAAAAACAAAAAATGAACAGGTAGAGCAGGTAGAATTATGACTTTACTCTCTACTCACCACCTGGAGGAGAAGAGGTGGTGAGAGGAGTGTAAAGTCTCCAGACATAATTCTACCTGCTCTAGACATTAATATCTAATTAATAATATTAATTTAGTACCCACTGTGTGCCAGACATTGCTCTAGGTGAAGCCAAGATTTGAACCCAGATGGATACATTCCTGCTGTCATGGAGCTAATATCCTAGTGGAGGGAGACAGACAATAAACAAACAGTCAAACAAAACCAGGAAAACATCAGATAAGGACTACAGGTGCTGTCTGAGAATTACAATAGGGGGATGCAGTAGGGAGGAACTGAGTGGCTGCTTCAGATGTGGGGACAGGGAAGGCCTCTCCAAGGAGGCGACATTTAAGCAAAGACCTAACTGGAAGAAAGGAAGATCTGGATGGGGAGCCTTCTAGGAAGACGTACAAGCTAGTGCAAAGGCCCTGAGGACAGACCACACTTGACCCGTGTGGAAAGAAGTGAGGTTGAACTTAGTAGGTGAAGGGGATGATGAAGATACGCATACAGTAAAATGTACTAATCCTAAAGTTACAACTTGATGAGTTTTCACACATGCATTTCTCCGCATGACCCCTATCCAGATCAAGCTATAGCACCCCAGCAGGTTCCCTCAGGTCCCTCCCAGTCAGTGTCGCCACTCACCCATGGACTGCTCTTCTGGCCTTGATGATTGTCATAGGCTAATTTTGCCTGTCCCTGGACTTCATATAAGTGATGAGATCTTATGTGGTATTCTTGTTTGTATCTGGCTTTTTCCTTGTTTTTTTTTTTTTTTTT
>NW_012113141.1:3698305-3707180 GCF_000951035.1 Colobus angolensis palliatus
AGCCAGGATGGTCTCGATCTCCTGACCTCGTGATCCGCCCGTCTCGGCCTCCCAAAGTGCTGGGATTACAGGCTTGAGCCACCGCGCCCGGCCCGATAAGAATTTTAAATTTATTAGTTTATTTGATCTCAAAACTCATCAAGGTAGGTATGACTATCCCCATTTTACAGATGTGGAAACTGAGACTCAGAGACAGTAAGTGACTTGCCTGAGGTAACACAGCTAAGTGGCAGAAACCAAATGAAAACTCACATCTGTCTGATGCAGAAGCCAGAATAAACCTCCGTATGTTGCTAGAGATGGCAGGGCCCTTGAATGCACCCATGTCTCCCCATCCCGAGCTGACCTGGAAGGTCCTGCATCCTGCCCTGCTGTGTGCCACCAATCGTGCTTCTCCAGCACCCTGGTCCCACCCCAACCCTGCAGGAAACACAGGGCTCTGAAATGATCCGAGACTTGTCTGCCTTTCCCACAGGTCTGTGAGCACCTCGAGGGCAGGGCAGGGTCTTACTCATCTCTGTGTCCTGAGCCCAGGGTCAGGCACATAGTGGGTACTTAAAGAGCATTTCCACACGGAGCTTGGATGTTGGAGCAGCTCTCCCTCAGACAGGGGCCAGCTGTCTATCTATGGGCCCTCACTCTCTCCCCGATAGCCCTGCAGGGACCAGAAGAAATGATCCTTCTTTTTTTGTTGTGTACTTGTTTACTGTCCTCCCAGCCCACTAAAATGTCAGTTCCATGAAGGCAGGAACTTGTCTCCCTCATTCACTTCTCAGGGGATAGAACAGTCTTGGAATATAGAAGAGGCTCCATAAATGTTTGTTGACAGACTGACTGACTAATTTTTTTTTAAATTGAGACAGAGTCTTATTCTGTTGCCCAGGCTGGAGTGCAGTGGCGTGATCTCAGCTCACTGCAACCTCTGCCTCCCAGTTTCAAGTGATTCTCATGCCTCAGCCTGCCATGTAGCTGGGATTACAGGGGCGTGCCACCATGCCTGCTAATTTTTTTGTATTTTTAGTAGAGATTGGGTTTCGCCATGTTGGCCAGGCTGGTCTCGAACTCCTGACCTCAGGTGATCCACCCGCCTCAGCCTCCCAAAGTACTGGTATTACAAGCATGAGCCACTGTGCCTGGCCTGGCTTCTTTCATTCATCATTAGCTTTTTGATGTTCATCCGTGATGTTGCTTTGTATCGGCAATTCAGTCATTTCAGTTGCTGGGGTATTCCAGGCTAAAACTGTACCTCCTTTTTTTTTTTTTGAGATGGAGTCTCGCTCTGTCGCCCAGGCTCATTACAGCCTCCACCTCCCAGGTTCAAGCTATTCTCCTGCCTCAGCCTCCCGAGCAGCTGGGATTACAGGCACATACCACCATGCCTGGCTAATTTTTTGTACTTTTAGCGGAGATGGGGTTTCACCATGTTGGCCAGGCTGGTCTCCAACTCCTGGCCTCAGGAGATCCACCCATCTTGGCCTTCCAAAGTGCCGGGATTACAGGAGTGAGCCACCATGCCCGGCCTCTACATACATTTTTAAGTAGCTTATATATGCTGGTGAAAGTTCCCCTAGTTCTCTTCCATTTTACAGGCGGGGAAACTGAGGCTCAGAGAAGGGAATAGACTTACCCCTGATTACTCAGGCAGTTAGCGGCTGACACTGGTACTGCTGACTCTGCAGAAGTCAGAGGCCCTGGGTTCCAGGGAGGGAGGAGGAGAGAATGAATATTTACTAAGCACCTACTATATATCAGGTCCTCCATAGGTATTATGTCATTTACTGTCATCCTCAAAATAACCCCGCCAATTAGGCGTGATTATGTTAGTTTTATAGGTGAGGGGCCTGAGTCTAAGAAACATATTTACAGAGTGGAGTCAGGACTCAGGCGGGCCAATCTGACTGCAAAGCCTGACACCCTCCAAGACATCACGCTGCCACTCAGGGAGGGGTAAAGCCTCCATGTGCCAAGGCTGCACAGGCAGAATGCAGAACTCACAGGTGAATGAAGAGCTTGAGGGGGCTCATTGGATTAGGCTGGTCCCTCCTCAGGATGAAGGACAGCAGGGAGAAAGGTCCTGGTCTTCTGTTTTGAACCCCTGCCAGGGTCCCACAGACATTTACCCTCTGAGGCCCCAGTTTCATGGTTAACTTGCTGTTAACTTTGGGCCAGGTACTCCCTCTCTGGCTCCTTTTAGCTCTGCTCTTCTGAGTGGGGTTTGGACTGGGAGTCTCTTGCCCTTTACTGTTCTGATCCTGCCCCATGCCCCAGGGTTGTTACCGGGGAGGCTGGAGGGGAGAGGGGCTTTGAGACCTCCAGGGTCTCCACCTCCTCCACATGCTGGTCTTCCTGATTCAGAACCGGACCTCAGGCACCCTTGGGACTTTGTGGGGAGGCCTTTTGTTGGAGGAGGACAATTATTTTCTTGCATTTGGTGGGTTGTCTTTAAAAAAAAACTGTGGTAAAATATACATAACATAAAGTTTGCCATTTTAACCTTTTGTTTTTTCTTTTGCTTTTTGAGGCAGAGTCTCACTCTGTCGCTCAGGCTGGAGTGTAGTGGCACTATCTCGGCTCACTGTAACCTCTGTCTCCTGGGTTCAAGCGATTCTCCTTTCTCAGCCTCTGAATAGTTGAGATTATAGGTGCCCGCCACCATGCCTGGCTAATTTTTGTAGTTTTAGTAGAGACGGGGTTTCACCACGTTGATCAGGCTGGTCTCTAACTCCTGACCTGGTGATCTGCCCACTTCGGCTTCCCAAAGTGTCAGGATTACAGGTGTGAGCCACCGTGCCCGGCCATTTTAATGATTTTTAATTAAACGCTACAGTGGCATTAAGTACATTCTTGTAACTGTGCAACCATCAGCACCATCCGTCTCCAGAACCTTTACATCTTCTCATCCTTACCCACTAAACAATCACCGAGCCTTTTAAAATAGTGGTTTTTGGAGATGGCAGACAGCCCTCCTTGAGAAGCGTGGGGGAAGTTGTAAAAGAACGTGAGAGAATGTGGAACACTCTGGGGAGAAGGGGCAGGAATTTGAGGGGAGAAAGCAAGGGCCCTGGGGCAGGCAGGCTTAGCAAGTTCACCTCCAGGATGCTGCCAGAGCTCCGAGAGTCCCCTGCATGGGCCCTTTCCTTCCTTCCACAGCCACCCCAGCCCACCATCCTGGACTTGCCCTCTCTCCCTGTAAGGAAACAGTGGGCATTTTAACGATTTCGCTTCCTCTGGCTAGCAGCAGCCCACTCCTGCACCCTCTTCAGAGACTTGAAGCTGAGGACAACTTCTGACGGGCAGGCCTAGTGGGTGCAGAAAGGGACTTGTCCACAGGTCTCTAAGTGTCAAACATCAAGTAGGTGTGAAGTCAGAGCCAGGAGACCAGCTTCTGGGGGGTATGGGAGGTATTGAGTGTTGAGAGAGCAGGGTTGCATTCTCTTCTTGACCCCCTCGGGAAAGAGGCCCCCTGGGGAGCTGGAGGTAGAATCACAATTAAGGCCTCTTCTGGTCCTAGAGGTTCCCACCAGCCTTTGAAAGTCCTCGGATGTTTAGCTGGAGAAGCCTGGGGGTCGGGGTATGACATGGTGTTCCTCAAATATTTGAGAGGCAGCCCCCTGGGAGGAGATAGCTATGCTCTGGTGGTCCCAGTGGCAGAGGTGGGGGGTGGGAGGCAAGGGGAAGTAAAAGACTAGCTGGAAAGTGAGGGGAGCCACTGAGAAGTGGATGTCGGGTTCATGTGTGGAGAAAGGTGAAGGACATCCTAACACCCAGCACACAGCTCGGAAGCGGATGGCCTCTGAAGGAGTGAGATCGCTGTCACTGGGAGGATTCAAGTCAGGCAGCAGTTCAGTAGCCGAACACAAGAGCTCTGGAGTCAGAGAGGGCTGGGGGACATTGAGCAAGTTCCTCAATTGCTGTGTGCCTCCATTTCTTCATTTATAAAATGAGGATAGCAATGGAATCTGCTCTAGGGGTTTTGTGAGGAGTGAGATCATGATTCTGACACAGTAGCCAGCACTGAGAACACACCCAGGACAGGACAGGAGTGCATGGAGGGGATTCTTGGATGAGGCGTACGGTTAGACTAACTCCTCACTATGAGCTCCCCTGCCCTGATTTTCATGGAAGGAGTGCCCTGGGGCTCATTGTGACAATGTCCCTGAGTTATCGGAAGTGCGCCACCTGCCACCAAATGGGCAGTTTACCCGCCCCCGCCGCCCACCGCCTCCCACGGATGGGGTCTGAGGACAGTACCTTGTGATAACGCACAAGGCAGGGGTTATTTATCCCATTTTACAGATGAGGAGACTGAGGCTGAGAGGCTCCTTGGCTTTTCCAGTGTAGACATGGGGAGGCAGGAATGAGACGAGGATTCGGGTTTCCAGAAGCCTGGTCAAGGGCCTTGACCTGTCGTGATTGCCCTTATGGAGCCTGGCCCCTGGGCTTCCCTCTGTCAGAGTAGTTGCCTGTCTTACGAGGAAGAAGGCAGGTGCAGTCCACCAAGCAAGGTTTTTTTTTGAGATGTAGTTTCGCTCTTGTCATCCAGGCTGGAGTACAATGGCGAGATCTCGGCTCACTGCAACCTCCACCTCCCGGATTCAAGCGATTCTCCTGCCTCAGTCAGCTTCCTGGGTATCTGAGATTACAGGCGCCCACGACCACACCCAGCTAATTTTTGTATTTTTAGTAGAGACGAGGTTTCACCACATTGGCCAGGATGGGCTCAAACTCCTGACCTCAGGTGATCCATCCAGCTCGGCCTCCCAAAGTGCTGGGATTACAGGCTTGAGCCACCGCACCTGGTCACCAGGCAAGGTTTTTAAGGAAACTTTCTTTCCCTAGAACCCAAGTGTGGAGCCCCCATTCCCTGCCTTTGCCCCACAAGGAGTCCCTGCCCAGGACTTCTTATGGGCAGGGTGTAGTGGGCAGAGCACAGCAGCCTCACCCTAGCCCATGAGGCAGGACTCTGTGTGTGTGTGTGTGTATGTGTATGTGTGTGTGTGTATTTTTTTTTTTTTTTTTTGAGATGGAGTCTCACTCTGTCGCTCAGGCTGTAGTGCAGTGGTGTGATCTTGGCTCATTGCAACCTCTGCCTCCCAGGTTCAAGCGATTCTCCTGAGGCAGGACTCTTATTATGGCCTATAGTAGATGAAGAGACTGAGACTCGGGGCACACAGCTGGTAAGGGACAGAGCTGGGATTTAAATCCGGCAGCCTGGCTTTAAAGCTTGCCTTTATCTACCCACAGTGAAGGGGGCACGGTACCATCTCCGAATCCATTACCTCTAGCCGCAGAAGGCACCTTGGATTAGGGGCTGCATATGTTCCTTCTGAGCCTTGGCCAGCACACCCTTAAGAGGAGCTGGCATTGCTAGGGCCCCTGCCAGCTGGAGTTGGAAACATCTCACCCCAGGCTGGCAGGCGGCTAAGGGTCAGATTGGCCTATCAGCCAGAGGAAAACCTCGGAGTCCCTTGGAACATGGATTCTCAAATGTGAAACACTCTACCATGGCCTTAAACCCTCCTAGCGGGCTTTCCCAGGCTCAGCTCTGGAGACTCTGGCTGAGGAGGGCTGGGCGGAGCCTGGGAGTCTGTCCTGTAACCCCTCTGCCAGTGATTCAAATACCCACACAGGCAGGCGGGGGAACAACTGTTTACTCCTAACTGCCGGACCGTGAATGCCTGTCTCGGATTGTCTGGGGGTGTCTGGAGGGGCCTTCCAAGCCAGCGGAGCTCCCGCGTCTGCTAGTTGAAGTGAATGTGCATTGCATACATTATGCTTCTGAGTTTGCTGTAGAGGTGAGCAGGCTGATAAGCTGGGCTGGGTTCCCCTGGGCCACCCTGCCTGCTGCTGGGTGCCTGCAAGATGCAAAGGGTGGGTGGACTGACTGGTGTCTGTGCCTTCTGAGAAGCCTAGATCTCAGTCAGCACCACAAGGAAGGAGACTGAGTCAGGTTGTCAGTTCCTCATTGCTGGGAATAGTCAAGCAGAGGCAAGGGGGCTTAGTACAGGGCTGCTCCAGGTCTGGCAGGGTGCACTGACTTGCTTCTCCAACTGTTACTTTTTTCTTTTTTTTTTTTGAGACGGAGTCTCGCTCTGTCGCCCAGGCTGGAGTGCAGTGGCGTAATCTTGACTCACTGCAACCTCTGGCCCCCAGGTTCAAGCGATTCTCCTGCCTCAGCCTCCCGAGTAGCTGGGACTACAGGTGCCTGCCACCACACCTGGTTAATTTTTGTAGTTTTAGTAGGAACATGGTTTCACTATGTTGGCCAGGCTGGTCTCAAACTCCTGACCTCAGGTGATCTGCCCGCCTCGGCATCCCAAAGTACTGGGATTACAGGCATGAACCACCACGCCCGGCCCTGACTCTGTTTCTTTAAACTGCGTTTGTTATGTCTGTTGTATTCTGATGGAGGGAGGGGTGAATGGTGTGATATTTGGGGGCTGCTTTAAAACACTCCAACAAGGAAAAGGAAAACAGTAGATGAAGCAAGTGTGGCAAAATCTTGATAACTGTCGTATCTGGACAATGGGTATATAGAATTGATTATACTATTCTCTACATTTGCCAATATGTAAGAACGTTCCAAATTAAAATGACAAATGACTTAATTGTTAGAATGTCAGAAATGCATGGTATAAAAACTCAACTATACAGTAGGATAGTGGGATGTCAGCCTGATCCCCTCTCCCAGGCCCCAGTCCCTTTTAGGACTAAGTCCTCTTTCCAGCCTCTTCTACAGCCTTCCAGAGGTTGACCATGTGTATACAAGCCTATGAGTGTAAGTGTGGCTTATTATTTTATTTTATTTTTTGACACAGGATCTTACTCTGTCACCCAGACTGGAGTGCAGTGGCGTGATCTTGGCTAACTGCAGCTCTGCCTCCTGGGTTCAAGCGATTCTCCTGCCTCAGCCTCCCAAGTAGCTGGGACTACAGGCATGCACCACGACGCCCAGGGAATTTTTGTATTTTTAGTAGAGACGGGGTTTCTCCATGTTAGCCAGGCTGGTCTTGAGCTCCTGACCTCAGGTGATCCATTGGCCTTGGCCTCCCAGAGTGCTGGGATTATAGGCATGACCACCTCGTCCAGCCTCAATAGTATTATACATTTATTACTCTTATCCCTGAATACTGGGTTTCCAAGCTCACTGCATATTTCTGTGTGTGCACCTGGGTGGGTGTAACTGTTGGACAGGATTCTGTGGTTGGAATCCATGTGACTTATTCATCACCCTAGAGACAGATACCGAGGCTGCCTCCAGCACCCACTGTCATGGTCAACACCACTGTGGCCATCCTTGTCCATGTCCACCTCTGAACCTTGCCCCTTACTGTAGCAAGCATTTTTTCTCAGCCCACATACATCTGCCTTGGGTTTTAAAATAGCTGCATGGTGTTCCTCATTTTGGATGTTCCATAGTTTAGCTAATCACCTCTCTATTGACAGACCTTTCAATCTTCTCTTTCATCATCTCACTCAAACTATGAATAGCCTTGTTCAGTTGTCAGTTTGCACACATGCAAGCACATTTTTAGGCGAAAGTCCTAGGGATGGAATTGCTGAGGCAGAGGGTCTGTGTCCTTGTCATTTGCATGGATACTGTCAGAAAAGTGTGAGAATGTCTCTTTCCCACCCATCAGCAAAGCTGTCTTCTAGCACTCAGGTTCTTTGAGACTCAGAGTGGTGGCCTGGCTGGGATAACACAGCCAGTGAGGGTTGGCACTGAGCCTGGCATGCAAGAAATTGAACCCTGGCCTTTCCAAGGCACCACTTCAGCTTCTGCATGCCCAAAGCTTCACAGAGTCTGGGACCTTCCTAGCAAGTCTATGGGCCTCAGCCTTTGGAATGTGCCCGGTAAGCAACCCCTCCAAGTGTCCGCTAGCCTAGAGCAGTGTCAGCCTTGGAGCTCGTCATGTGAAAGCCCCTGGGAGGTTGTGTCAGGCCCAGCCTCCGTAGATCCCTGACCCCTTCCCCACCCCCACCTCCCCTGCAGCGTCTTCATAAATGGCTCTGTCGGACTTAGACATCCTTGGGAGCCCGGAGTGGTGTTGCCTGGAGACAACTGGGCAACAGATCTGAGTTATTTATTTATTTATTTATTTATTTATTGAGACAGAGTTTCGCTCTCGTTGCCTAGGCTGGAGTGCAATGACGCGATCTCGGCTCACTGCAACCTTCACCTGCCAGGTTCAAGTGATTCTCCTGCCTCAGCCTCCCCAGTAGCTGGGACTACAGGCGCCTGCCACCATGCCTGGCTAATTTTTGCATTTTTAGTAGAGATGGGATTTCACCACATTGGCCAGGCTGGTCTCAAACTCCTGACCTCAGGTGATCCATCCGCCTCAGCCTCCCAAAGTTCTGGGATTACAGGCGCGAGCCACTGTGCCTGGCCAGATCTGATTATTTAAAGGAGGGAGAGGGTGGGAGAGAAGGGGTGACAGCCTGTTTATTCAGGGATGGATGGTTCCGCTGCTGCAGGGTTTGGCAGTCCCTTCCCACCCCTTGTCTTTCCCAGTGTCCAGAGCCGGGGACTCTGTAGCGAGACCCAGTAGAAGGCCACTTGGAGCATCTTTCTGATGGCAGTAGGGGTTGGAGAGTCTCTGCATGCCCCAGGGGGCTCTGTACGAGTGCTGGCTCGGGGAGCGAGGAGGTGTGGGCAGAAGGACCAAGCCTTGGAGAGAAATCTTCTGATGTTGATAACCACAACTCCTATTATGAGCTTCCTCTCAGCTATTCGATAAGAATTTTATTTTATTTTATTTTATTTTATTTTATTTTATTTTATTTTATTTTATTTTTTTGAGACGGAGTCTCACTCTGTCACCCAGGCTGGAGTGCTGTGGCCAGATCTCAGCTCACTGCAAGCTCCGCCTCC
>NW_012113141.1:3711501-3715705 GCF_000951035.1 Colobus angolensis palliatus
CCCAAGAAGTCGAGGCTGCAGTGAGCTGAGACTGTGCCACTGTACTGCACTCCAGCCTGAGACTCTGTCGAAGGAAGAAAGGAAGGAAGGAAGGGAGGGAGGGAGGGAGGCAGGGAGGGAGGGAAGGAAGGAAGGAAAGAAGCAGGATGCATCCAATGCAGTAAGGCTAAGCGTTTTTTGTGAATAACACACATTCACATATCTGTGTAGCCGGCCCCGATGTAAAATGTATTTCTTACTTTGGGTCTTGGTAAAAAAAAAGGTTTGAATCTTGTACGTGAATTTGGGAGTTGGGGGATGTAATCCTTAGGCTTAGACCCAAAGAAGGGTATAACCAATTAAATGAATCATCCTGCCCATAGTATGATGCCGATAACCGAACATGTATCCTGTGCCAGGCGGGGGTGCTCGGGTCCCAGTGCCTGGCAGGGAAGGGAGGGGAAGGAGTCCTGAGTGGACAGAGATCCCATGGGCAGATAGGGGAGGAGTCCAAGGCAAATTGCCTGGAGGAGGAACCTGAACTCAGGCTCCAAACACCCTTCTGCCCTGGCAGGTTCAGGGCTAGGTCATAGTGTGAGCTTGGGTGGCAACAGTAATGACAGGAACAGCTGTCATCAGTAAGTACTGGCTGAGTGCCAAGCACCTTTTATCCTCCAGACTTTCCCAGGAAGCAAGAACTGCTCTTCGCATCATTTTACAAATGAGGAGAGTTGGAGCAATGTGGTAACTTGTAGCATAGGGGTCACATGGTGGTAAAGTTGCTGTGGCTAGATCCAAGCCCAGGTCTGCCCTGCTTAAAGCCCTTGTCTTTAGGATTGTACACAGAAGGGGGCTGAAAAAATGGGAGTGCTGGATGCTGGAGATGGGGCAGTGGGCCTGGAAGGGCAGATGGCAGACGGGATCTGTCTGTGTGGGGACTCAGGCATCAGGGATGAGTTTGCCTGAGGCTCAGAGACCACTGGGCTCAGAGGGAAATCGCAGGCCCCAAAACTCCCACCCTGGAGGGTGCACATGATTCCTGTTCTTGGCAGTAATGCAGTTACAAGGAGCAAGGCCAGGCCAGCCCGTGTTCTGATGTTGTCCACTCCTCAGGCCCAGTGTTCCCCAGCTGTGGCAGATGTCAGGGGAGTGGGGAGTAGAGAAGAGCAGCTAGGGCCTGTTTCCCGTCTTTGATCAAGATTCATCTTTGCTGGTTTGAATCCAGCTCCTCTGCTTTCCAGCGAGTCATTTGTGCCTGTCAGGAAATAATTTTTGGTTTAAGCGTTCTCTCGAGGGAATCTGGGGTTCCCACAGCTCATGTTTCTGCCCAGGGACTGAACTTGGGAGCTCTCTCCTGAGAGCACCAGCACCTTGCTCTGGCTGATGGGGCAGTGGACGGCCACAGGCAAGTCTGTGGGGGTGTGAGTAACAGGTTACTTATATTCTTTGCAGCAGCAGCTCGTCTGGTTTTGGACTGTGGCAGGTGCTTTGTGTGTGTGCTACACGTAAACACACATACACCCATGCTCACTCATAAAGCCACACTTGCTCCCACTAGACACCTGCACAAACATGGATCCCTGCAAATATGAGTTCACACACGAACAACACAAGCATGACAACATGGTGTCTTGGGCGCTTGTGTGTGTGGGAGGTGGGTGCTGGCAGTGCTGGTGGAGTGCTGGGTGAGGGAGGGTCAGTCCCGACTTCTCTCCTTCCTGAGATCCTGGTCTGGGACCCATGAAGCTTTTCTCAGGGGATTTTGGGCTTCTGTTCTGAGCTTCCAGATTTCTCAGGAATCTTCTGCTGCAGTTTGAGCTGCTCAAATTGGCTCAACTGAGAGCTGGCTTGACTGATTCTTTCTTTCTGCCTGGGGCTGGGGAGACAGCAGAGTGCCTTCTCTTGGGTGTACCCAGGGCTGCTCTGTGGCCTTCTCTCCTTCAACATTCAGTCCTTGTTCCCCTCCCAGGCCCAGGGGGGGCAGATCTGACTGTAAATCTTTCTTGTGGTTGCAGGAACTCTCCTAGCCCCATGGCCAGCAGACGACCAGGGCTGCAGGACTTGCTATTCTGAGTAGGGACTTGGCAGGCCCTCGGGGGGGCTGGTGGTGGGCTGGTGAGGCTGGGCACTGTGATTTGGATGCAGTCTGTGGCCTGACCCTGAGGAACCTCCAAGCCCTCAGCCCCCTACCTACCAGCTGAACCCTGAGGCTGTTAGAGCCAGAAGGGTTGTGACTGCAGGCTTTCCTGAGAACATCTTTGTCCTGGGCTTTTCTGCTTGGTTCAACAGGAACACCTACTGTGTGTGTGGTGAGTACAAATGAACGTATGAAGACGTGCCAGGCACTGTGCTGTGGACCAAAAGACAGGTCAGGCACAGGTAGGACATAGCTTTTGTTCTCTGGGAGCTAGAGAGGCACACAGTCATGGATCCCAGCATCTGCCGGGCAGGGGGTGAGGTAAGGGGAAGCAAAGTGTGTATATTTATATGTGTGTATGTGCATATGTGTATGTGCTATGTTTATGTATGTATATATATGTGCATGCATACCTATATGCATGTTTATGTGTGTATATATGTGTGGTGGCATACATATATGTGCATGTATGTGTATACATGTGTGTATATGCATGCACATGTATGTAAATGTGTATTTTGCATCTGCTTACACACATGCCTGCCCCTTCCTTAGTCCTGGCCTAGAGGAGGGCATTATCCTGGAATGCATCCTCAGGATGGCAGGCTTCAGTTGGGGAGTCTGGCAGGGGGTGGGATGGGACACGGGGCTGTGGCAAGAAGAAGAAGGAAGGAAACTGTGGCCCAGGATGCAGTCCTACAGTGTGCCACACATGATGCCTGGACATTACTTGCCCAGCTCACTGGCTTCTCAAACACTTCTTTGAAGGAGGATGAAGCCATCTTATGGATGCAGAAGTTGGGAATCTGAGAACTTACATCACTTTTCCCAGACCACACAGCCAGTAAATTATGAGCCACTTTGAGCCTAGCTCTGCTGAACTCCGAAGGTCAGGTCTGTTTCCCAAGCCCACTATGGGATTTTCTCTGCTGCTGTCGTTTTTCACACACCTTGGGTGGCTCAGGAGGAGGTATGGAGCTGAGGGCAAGTTTCCCTGGGACTGTTTCCTCATTTATTAAAATAGGGATCAGAAAAGTATTGACCTTACAACATCGCGAAGCACTTAAGAGCTAGGTGCTCAGGACATGGTGAGACCACCACAATGAGTCATTTCTCTTGTCTTCAGTTATTCTTAGGGGTCATGGGGAATGTGTTCCCCTCTCCCAGCCCAGCGCCCTCCAGCCTGACAGAGGTGGTGCCTACACTGCCTTCATTCTGGGGCAACCCCAGCTCGCCCAGATCCCGCTCCGTCCTGAATGGGGGTGAGGCACTGGGGGTGAGGCACGTGGTAACAGGTGAGAAAGAAGGATTTCCGGAGTGTGGAGCGGCGAGAGGGAGGAAGTGACTCACCAACCACAACAAAGCCCATCTCTCCGCGAGGAAGCACCAGCCAGCAAGGAGTGAACGCACGCACGTGGGTGCATTCACCCACGTGCTCGCGGGGGCGTGTGGGGCCCTCGGGGCTGGCTGCCACCTAGTGCTAGTCCGCGCGGGTGGGGTGAGGGGTGGTGGGGGGCAGGCCTATGGTGCGGGTCACTGCCTGAAACCGCATGATGGGGTGGGGACAGAGGGACCCCTCTCCATCCAAAACTCTGCTCTGCCGTTGCCCTTTCGCCTCTGGGGGCCGAGGGGCGCGTTTTCTTAGGACCCCGGGGCGTGGGATGAGCCCCTGCTTGGGAGGACAGTCTGCTGTTTAGGGACTCCCCTTCGACACGTGGGAGGCAAAAGTCCAGGACGCACGATCGTCTAGCTCCCGTCGCACAGCACAGCGAGGCCAGCCTGGAGCCCACGTGTTGGGCTCGGTCCCGCCGAGGCTCGGCCTGCCTGTAAAGCAGAGAGGGGCGAGGAAAGCCGGGCCAGTGGGTCTCGCCGGTAGCCGGCGTCCGGGACGGGGTGTGGCGCCCAGAGCGCTGCTGCCTCTCGCAGCCAGGAGGCTGGATGTAGTGTTTGGGTGTTTTCCAGAAGGAGCCGCACTAGCGACGAGGGAAGAGGAACTGGCTTCCCGGGCAGTCTCCCCCGCCCCAAACTTTTCCTCCTCGCGGAGGGAGGGTGGGCGGGCGGAGGGAGGAAGCGCGGCGGGGGAAGGTG
>NW_012113141.1:3716182-3720923 GCF_000951035.1 Colobus angolensis palliatus
GCTGGCGAGGGGCGGGCAAATCCATTATCCCCCGGCGCCCCCCATTTCGAGGCTGCTCCAGACACCAACTCCCCATCCTCTGGGGAGGTGAGGTCCTGGGCCTTCACCCCACACCAGCTCAGTATTGGTCGCTGGGAGGCAAGAGGGACTCACAGGGAGCAGTTGCTGTGTGGTTCTGTGTGTTGGACCTTGGGCTACCCCCTCTCCCGAGTTCCCTGGGTTTGGTGTAGGCATGGGCTGGCGACAGTTCCACTTTTCATTGCCAGACCTGGGAGCACGGCCAGGAGCTAGGGTTCCCCGCAAAGTTAGGGGGAGATTGGGGAGAGGGAAGCCGCTTCATGACCGAGATGGGGTCCTGGGACTCATCGCTAGGGGGCGTGAGATCCCGCAGATCCAGGATGAGTCCAGAAGTCTCAGCGGGCACACGCTTTGATTCTTGGCCCAGTCTGGCCCTCTTCCCCTGTAGGCCTGGGTCTCTGACGAGAGTACATTTTTCAGTTTCAGAGGGTTTTCCTGAAGGGGCAGTGACCTGTCAGGGAGTGGCCTGTGGGAGACCGGCAGCACCGGGCTCCTGAAGGTGGCCGGAATGGTTGGAGCTCTTTCATGTCTCTTGGGTTGTCAGAGATGGGAGTAAAGCTTCATGGCCCCGGGAATATTCTGGGCATCGCTGCTCTCCCAGCCAGAGGCCCAGGCACCAACTCCTTAGCTTCTAGGTAGAACAACCTGAACCCAGTGGCTGAGCACCTCTTGAATGCCAGGCAGGGCACTGGGGCATGCCCCTGGAGTGTGCGGGTGGGGGAGATTTGGAGGATTCTGTCCTCAGGAAGCTCAGCCTCTGGGGGGAAGACAGGACATAAACACACAAAGTTCCCTGATACAGGGTTTCGATACCAGTCCTGGACTGGTGATAGTGGAAAGCCAGGAGGCTACACACCATTAATTGCTATATGAGTAATACAGGCTGCCAGACTGCCAGGACAGCAGAGATCCAGTTCCATGCAAGCAAGCAAATGTGCTGAAATGTTCCAGCTCCATGCCCACCCTTATTACCCTGCTTCAAGGGCAGGGAGCAGCAGGGGCGCTGAGGAGGTTCTCCTGCACCCATCCCCACCCACTCCCAGGTTTGTTTGTTTCCGGCTGGTGGATTTCTGAAGTAACCCATTTGGTTTCTTGGCTTGGACTGAGCATGGGACTCTCCTGGTTGCCCTGTGGCTCCTGGGGTTTGGGATCTAGAGCCAGCCTTGTAGGAGGTTCAGAGGCAAACAGGAAGTCCTCGCTTCCTTTCTGAAGAGCCTCCATCGCTGGGGGTTGGGGGTAGGTTGGGAGGCTGGCAGGCACTAGGTCAGTTTCCTGTGAGTGCAGACAGACCCCAGGTGGTGCATGCACCCCCCTCTCTTCCCTGGCCAGTGTTGGGGGTGGGCACAGTAGGGCCCAGGTGGCTTGAGGTGGGTGGTTCCTGGCACAGCTCTGACCTCACATCTGTGAGGCTCTGCTGTATCGGGGGCCCTGCCCCCTCCCTCACTGTCCCTGGCAGGTTTCTGTTTTTCTGGAGCACTTTGCGGAGGTGGCAGTGTGCTCATGCTCGTGGCCTTGGGTGCAGTTCTGGGAGTGGGAGTTGCTGAGCTCACCCAAAACCCTTGGCTGGCACTGTGAGAACTTGTGTGAACACACTTGCCTGCCTCAAAACAGGTGGTGCACAGACATGGGTTACCCAGGCACCTGTGGGGGATACCCATGGGGGCAGAGACGTGAGTGCACGTGTGTGCTCAGGTTTACAACTGCATGGGCAGAGACATAGAGGAACTGGATGCATGTGTACATGAGGACAGACACAGGAGGATGATGGGGGTGAGCAAACTACCCGGGGACACAGACATGTGCGGGGACAGACATACATGAACGCATCAGCGTGGGCCACATATGGGCTGCAGACACGTGTATAGAAATACACCATCGCTGGGATCTGAATCTCCCCACGTGGGAGGCAGACATGTAAGTGGACAGACATATAGGTAGACCCACCAGAGCACAGACGGGGATGGGAACCGACACTCTTAGACACAAAACTTGGAGCCACAGGGAAGCTGCTCAAGTACCTGGGCAGAATGGAGTTGGCTGTGAGCTTCTGGGGGGCACAGACACATATGCTTGCCAGAGCCAGCTGACCGCAGAGGCCCGGAACCAGACACAGGTGGGTTCTGAGAGGTGGGCCGAGGTGCGCGTTGCCTGGGTATCACCCTTTCCCTGCGTGACACAGTGCCTGGGAGTGGTCCTGTTTGGGGTGGTGATGGTACAGGTGCTCTGTGGTGGAGCTTATTTCTAGACTCTCACTTTGGCGTTTGAGGACCCCCAAAAGCTCAGTCTCCTATGTTTTCCTCTGAGAGTCATTTGGCCTTTCCACCTCTGCATTACAAGCCTGGGCTGTGCCTTAAGCGCCAGCAGGTGCTCTTTGAATTTTGATTCTCATCTTTTCTGGGTCTCCAGAGGCTTCCTGAAGTGAGGCTGTGTGGCCTGGGTGGAGTGCTCCAGCTATTCTTTGCCTACCAGAATAGAGGAGGAACTGCCTGGGGATTCTCCTGAACCCAAGCCTGTGGGTCTTTGACAGGGATGGGAGATTCCCCAGGGGAGAGAGAGAGCACATAGGGCTGCATCTGTGATGAGAGCCACTGCGCTCTGGGGCGGGCTCCTTCTCCGCTAAGCCCCGGGCTTGCACAGGGAAGGGGTCCACCACCTTGCTATGCTCAGGTCTACCTCTGCCCAACCTGGCACCTGAGAGCCAGCCCAGATTCTAGATATGGTTTGATACTAATGCACCACGTAACCTCCAGCAAGTCAGTTAATGTTTTGGTTTCCTCGTCTTTAGAGTGGGGCCACTAACCTCTACCTCCTTGTGGGTTCAGCGGGAGAAAATCAGTGCAAAGCATGTGGCCCTGTGCATGGCCACATGGAGTGAGTGCTCAGTTGATGTCAGGGTGGGGGCCTTTGATTATGAGCTGTCCCCTGTGGCCAGGACTCTGCAGGGCTTCCTCAGCAGCTGGGTGCATGGCCCTGGGCCTCTGGGTGAGTCCTGGAGCAGTCTGGGTGGGCCAGGCACCTCTCATGTGAAAGCTGGAGGGCTTTGTCCTCAGTCTGTGCCCACTAGTCCCTCCTTAGCTCTGTGGGACCTCCATACACGGGGTCAGGAAATGGCAGGCTGGGCAGGCGTATGGAAGCTTGGGTCTGCTGCCTGCTGAGCCTCTGGGAGGGGAGCCAGTGGTTTGCTAAGAATAGTCCCGAATCATGGCTCTCGCCTCCCAGAGGGCAGCCCAGCCATGTGCCACCCCTGTCTCGGGCCAAGACACTTGCAGATGGGCTTTTTATGTTTCCTGTAACTGGTGCTCAGCACAGGATTCTGCCTGGGAGCAGCAAGCTTAGTCTGGGAGGAGGCTCTGTTTGCCTTCCGAGGCTTTTGACTGGGACCTGGGGAAAGAGAAGGTCTGGAAGCAGTGGCCTTTATAATCCCTGAGTTCCTCTTCCACTTAGGGCTTTTCCTGACACATCTGCCTTGACCATCTTCCTACCTGCAAATAGACCTGTTGTGATTAAGAACACTGGCTCTGGAAAGAAACCACCCGGGTCTGAATTTCTGCTCCCTCCCTCATTAGCCGTGTGGCCCAGGGCAAGAAACTTAACCTCTCTGTGCCTCAAGTCCCTTGTGTCACAGGGTTAAGGATAACAACTCCCTTATGAGAATGTCACAAGGATGAAAGGAGGTAATTGCAGAGAGCCCCCAAGGCACTGGCTCCTAGGAAGTACTCCATAAACATTAGGTGCTTCTGTTGTTACCATGATATTATTCTCTCAGCAGAAGCCAGGGTGCTCAGCACAGGACCAGATGGTGGGAAGGGACCAGAGTGGCATCTTGATGTGGGTTCCTGAGCTTTTTGGCCCTGGGTTCAGTATGAGGTGCAGGGGCTTCGAAGGTAGATTAAACTCAGTCCCCACCAGGAGGTGAGCGAGGTACATGCAGACGCCATGTCTGGTTCTGTGATGGGGTCTGTGCTAGTTATGGTTTGAGCCGGAGGGAGGGAATGGCTGGCATGGGGTGTGTGTGATGCTTCACATGGGCTTTGAGGGATGGCCAGGAGTTTGCAAAGGGGGAGGGCAAGGCTTCCACAGCAGAAAGAGCAGTGTGGCAGAGGTATGACAGCCTTGGGAAGCGTTTTGTGTATTTCCCGTAACTGGCATGTGGGCTGGCTTTGGCTTTAAGGGGTGCGCCTGCTTGGGCTGAAGCTGAGCACTGATGAGAGAGGCAGGTGGGGCGTCTGGCTCATCTGCACACCCGTGGAAGGCAGTAGGGAACATCTTTGGGAACTGGGTGTGTCACTGCCAATGCTCTGGGCTCCTAGGGAGTTGGGGCTTTCAGAAATTCCATGAGGAGGGAGGATGTGGTGCTGCGAGGGCTGTGGGTACCCTGGGAAATGGCCAACAGGCTGGGTTTGGCCCATGGGTGGGGAGAGGGGTGGGTGCCCTGAGATGACCTGGGACCCTGCCAGCTTCTGCATCCTGCTAAGCCCCAGGCCCTTCCTCTCTGCGGGCTGTGCCGGCCTCTGTCTGGCCTTCCCAGAGTGGAGGCCTGGGACGCTGGGACATTTTTTGAAGATTCTATTTAGAAAGCATAAGGCCGGGCGCGGTGGCTCAAGCCTGTAATCCCAGCACTTTGGGAGGCCGAGACGGGCGGATCACGAGGTCAGGAGATCGA
>NW_012113141.1:3721228-3724427 GCF_000951035.1 Colobus angolensis palliatus
TGAGTGGTGGTTTAGCTTTGCCTTTACCATCATCTTCAGGTGTGCTCCCTCCCTTCCTCCCAAGGCAGCCCTGTCTGCTGGAGCACAAGGACTTCTGGAGTTTCCTGCAGGTGTTACCCTGCTGGCTCACCCCAAGGCCTGGTGGGAAGCTGATTTCTGAATGCCTCAGAGAGAAGGGCCCGCCATAGAGACAAGCCCCAGAGTTGCAGAGCCCTTTGGGGAGGTGTGGAGTAGTCTCTGCTCCAGGGGGCTCTGAACTGGGCCCTAAGGCATCAGATAAATAAGCCCTGGGCTGGCATTTGACTGTCTCTCTGAGCCTAGTTTTCTCACCTGCATAATGGGTATAATGGGTGTGAACATTTTCCCCTGCCTATCTTTAATTGTTTTTTTTTTTTTTTGGAGACAGAGTCTCACTCTGTTGCCCAGGCTGGAGTGCAATGGCGTGATCGCCGCTCACTGCAAGCTCCGCCTCCTTGGGTCATGCCATTCTCCTGCCTCAGCCTCCCGAGTAGCTGGGGCTACAGGCACCTGCCACCACACCTGGCTAATTTTTTTGTATTTTTAGTAGAGACAGGGTTTCACCGTGTTAGTCAGGATGGTCTCGATCTCCTGACCTTGTGATCCGCCCGCCTCGGCCTCCCAAAGTGCTGGCATTACAGGCGTGAGCCACTGTGCCTGGCCTGTAATTTTTGTATTTTTAATAGAGATGGGGTTTCACCACATTGGCCAGGCTGGTCTCAAACTCCTGACCTCAGATGATCTGCCCATCGTGACCTCCCAAAGTGTTGGGGTTACAGGCGTGAGCCACCATGCTCGGCCCCAATATTTTTCTAAAAAAAGACTAAAATGGATTTAAATTGATTAGCACTGTTAAATCACATCTAATATTTGATACTACATGATTTAATATAGCCGAATGATGCAATGATGGAAAATGTGTTTACATCAAAGAATACAACCAAAATGAAGATAGCAAACAAAACCCATATACTTTTTTTAAACAGGAAAATACTTTTGAAGTATACATGTAACCGCCCATTCTTTTATTTTATTTTATTGTTTTTTTTTTTGAGATGGAGTCTCACTCTGTCACCCAGGCTGGAGTGCGGTGGCGCGATCTTGGCCTACTGCAAGCTCCGCCTCCCGGGTTTAAGAGATTCTCCTGCCTCAGCCTCCCAAGTAGCTGAGACTACAGGTGCGTGCCACCACACCTGGCTAATTTTTGTGTTTTTAGTATAGACAGGGTTTTGCCATTTTGACCAGGTTGGTCTCGAACTCCTGACCTCAGGTGATCTGCCTGCCTTGGACTCCCAAAGTGCGGGGATTACAGGCATGAGCCACTGTGCCTGGCCGAAACTGCCCATTCTTTTAAAGAAAATTTACTGCAAGAAAAGTTATCAACCTTCAGAAAATACACACATAGCATTGCTAAGCATCCCCCATTCCAATATGCATACTTGGAAAATACAAAGTTAAATTGTAAACAATAGGTGAGCTTCATATTTGTAAGAATATGGAAAGAAATCCCATTTTTAGCAGTGTCGTATAAAGAACTGCCTTTTCATGTGAAATTCATGAATTGTCCTTCTGTTGGGATCATACTTCACAAACCACCATGTTTTTGAGATGAGATTACAGTGCGAGATAGAACATCTTAGCAATGTTATCTTATTATTAAAGTTAAATTTTTTTAACTATTTTTCAGAACACCTCCCTTAAGTATGTAGGATTCATTTTTAAAATTCTTCCTAGAAAAAATATACAAACAAGAGGTATGCTTATTCCCTGTTGTACTTCTGGAAGGCACTTCCATGGTGGAGAAAGGGCTTCTTTCTCTTCTGTTCACTGATTGTTTTTGTCCTTGGTGTGTGTTAAGATGTAAGATTTCAGGTTAGTTGTCTGAGCAGACTTTTTTGTTGTTGTTTTTGGGACAGAGTTTCGTGCTTGTTGCCCATGCTAGAGTGCAATGGTGTGATCTCAGCTCTCTGCAACCTCCACCTCCTGGGTTCAAACGATTCTCCTGCCTCAGCCTCCCAAGCAGCTGGGACTACAGGTGTGTGCCACCACACCCGGCTAATTTTTGTATTTTTAGTAGAGATGGAGTTTCCATGTTGGCCAGGCTGATCTTGAACTCCTGACCTCAAGTGATTCACTTGCCTCAGCCTCCCAAAGTGCTGAGATTACAGGTGTGAGCTACCATGGCCAGCCACAAACTTCTTATTACAAGCACAGAAGGGGCACACATGGGTCCTGTCTCCGGTATGGATTCACGCACATGTGCGCAAATTGAAGTCCAATAAAAAGTGTTTCCCTTAGACCCACCGTGTGCCATGAAACAGCTTCTCTCCAGCACAGACTGGTTGGTGTCGTTCTGGTTTTGAGTTCTCAACGAGAGCTTTGCCATGTTCTTCACAGATGAGGACTCTGGGACTGTGGCTGTGCAGATGTTTTCTCATGGCAGAGTTATCCAAGAACATCTTTGTGCTCCCTTTATGAGGGCAAGCTGTTGTTCTTGGAGCATTATTTTATTTAATTTTTCTTGGCTTCATTCTAGCAAGTTATGCCCATTGTTTAGGATTTGAGAGGTTACTGCCAGGTATTCCTCCAGGAGGAGGTTTCAGGAGGCAGGTTATCTTCAATGGTCAGTCATTCAATCACTGTTGACATATCAAGGTCAATATCTTTTTTTTTTTTTTTTTTTTCCTCGGAGGACCACATGGTGACCAAGAACTTGCCCTCCAGGTTCTTGATCTGCACCTGCTTCTGCTCCCACTTCTTGTTGCCTAGGTTGGTGCCATCACCACCCACCACATTTCCACTTTGACGTCTGCCCTGTAGTGACTGAGCCCTTCATCCTGGGACCATTGAGGTTGGTGCCAACCCCTGCACTTCCCAGGGACAGCCCTCTCTCAGGGCCCCGGGACCCTGGTTGGCAGGGCCTAGAAGGCTTCATCAGACGGTCAGGCACTGTGACTGGCCAGGGCACTGTAATCCCAGCACTTTGGGAGGCCAGGGCAGGTGGATCACTTAAGATCAGGAGTTCGAGACCAGCCTGGCCAACATGGCGAAACCCCATCTCTACTATAATACAAAAATTAGCCAGGTGTAATGGTGGGTACCTGTAGTCGCAGCTACTAGGGAGGCTGAGACTGGAGAATAGCTTGAACCTAGGAGGCAGAGGTTGCAGTGAGCTGAGGTC
>NW_012113141.1:3730167-3731659 GCF_000951035.1 Colobus angolensis palliatus
GGAGGCGGAGCTTGCAGTGAGCTGAGATCCGGCCACTGCACTCCAGCCCGGGCGACAGAGCGAGACTCCATCTCAAAAGAAAAAAAAAATAGTGTAAAATTTCTCTTCGTTTTTTTTTTTTTTACAAGGGCCTCATTCCTATTACCCAGGCTGCAGTGAAGTGGCGCAGTGTTAGCTCACTGCAGCCTTAACTTTCTGGCCTCAAATGATCTTCCCACCTCAGCCTTCTGAGTAGCTGGGACTACAGGTGTGCACCACCACGCCCGGCTAATTTTTGTATTTTTAGTAGACACGGGGTTTTGCCCTGTTGCCCAGACTGGTCTTGAACTTCTGGACTCTAGTGATCTGCCTGCCTTGGCCTCCCAAAGTGCTGGGATTACAGGCGTGAGCCACCATGCCCGGCCTAAAATAATCTTCACAAAAGATTCAAGTAGTAGCTTCATAGAAAGTAAAATGTCAAAGCCCCCTTTCCCTTCCTTCCCCTCTCTCTGGTCCCCGGAAGTGACACTATCAGCAGTGTGCCGAGTGTCCTTTGGTCTTTTTTCTGTACCTCTACATGAATTTGTGTGGTTTTTGATTTTTGGGGTGAGCTCAGACTCAGTCTATGGCTGTGGGGCCTGCTTTCATCCGGCCGTGTATCATGCAGAGGGACCCCAGCACTGCCATGGGAGTTCTGAGCATGTGCCCTGAGCTGGAGCCCGGCGAGGCTTTGGGAGAGATGGGAAGAAGCCTTCCTGGAGGTGGTTAATGTAGAGCAGGTCCTGGAGAAGGGTGGCATTGGATCAAACAGCATCGGTGTCCACAACAGCCTCTGTGGTGACCCGTCCTGGTGGTCTGGGTGGACGTGTCCTCCTGCCGCTTCACCACTGACCCCAACTTGGCTGCCACCGGTGGGGGCTTCTTCCCGTCTCTCTGAAGTGTCACTGGAAGGAATAGGTCCAGGACAGGGCAGTTTGTTGGGTTGACAGAGGAGGGACCCCTTGGGAAGTTGTCCCTTGCCAAAGTCTCTTTAGGCAGCTTGTAGGGGCCTCCCAGTAGCCGTCTTGCCTGGCCTGCGTGGGTGGAGGATGGGATGCCTGTGGCCTCTGAGGAAGGGGCTGCCTGGGCTCAGATTTTCACCCTCCTGGCTCCACCCCAACCCCAGCCAGTGAGACCCCAGCCAGTGGGGTCCCAGGGGCTCCAAGTCTTATGTCATGCTGCTTTCTTTGACGCTGCCGTCGATGTGTAAATGAACCCCATCCCCTGCATCCTAAAGTTGGTTGTTTTCATTGTTTTTAAGTCTTTCCTAACTTAACAGTTAAAAGTAGTGCCTTAATTGTAAGACATGGGTTCCAGGAGATAGGATCCTGTGTAGTGGTTCCAGGGCAGCCACCTGCTCACCCAGGATGGGGTTGTCTTGTGACCTGGGGTCCCATCCTGGGCTCAGGAGTCCTGTAGGGGGAGGGGGAGGGCCTGGCAGGGAGCTCTGCATAGGTGGGTTTGTGGATGTCTC
>NW_012113141.1:3733243-3777374 GCF_000951035.1 Colobus angolensis palliatus
GCAAGTTTATTTTGGTCACCTAGCTTCAGGGAAAGAAGGTGGGTAGGGAGAAGTCTGTCGGCCTCCGGCAAAGGAGGCCGGCAGAGTCCCCCTGTAGGGCTCTCGGACGGAGTTCCCACAGTCCTGACATCCCGACAGGAGTGGGGCTGTGAGAAGGCCACGTGGCTCACTGGAGGAGAGCAGCTTTTCTAGGAGTGGGAGGGCAATAGGCGGGGCACGGGCGTGTCGGGGGGCGTTCCACAGGTGCGACCAGGTAACTCTTGGTCTCTTTGGATTGACGTCACCTGGCGCATGCCCAGCTGATCTGCACCTTCCCAGGTCCCGGCTGCATGTTCGCGCGCGCGGGCAGAGCTGGTGGTGAAGAAGAACCCGGAAGTGCACCATCTTGCCTCCGTTCGTCCAAACATGTAGGACCACAGGTGTGTGTTTAAAATTTTTTTTTTTTGAGACGGAGTCTGGCTCTGTTGCCCAGGCTGGAGTGCAGTGGCCCTATCTCAGCTCACTGTAAGCTCCGCCTCCCGAGTTCACACCATTCTCCTGCCTCAGCCTCCCAAGTAGCTGGGACTACAGGCACCCGCCACCTCGCCCGGCTAGTTTTTTGTATTTTTTAGTAGAGACGGGGTTTCACCGTGTTAGCCAGGATGGTCTCGATCTCCTGACCTCATGATCCGCCCGTCTCGGCCTCCCAAAGTACTGGGATTACAGGCTTGAGCCACCGCGCCTGGCCTAAAATTTTTTTTTTAATAGAAACGAGGTCTTGTGTTGCCCAGGCCTTGAACTCCTGAGCTCCACTCCCTTTTGAACAACAACAACAAACCCCTCACTTGCTGATTGACATTATTCTTACTGTACTATGACTGAAATGTGTATAAGACCAGGCATAAACACCTTAGACTTAAAGTTTTTACAAAACTATTTAAAAAACCAGGAAATAGTAGTAAAACTAGAAAGCCAACTCATTTTCAATGAACAATGTGACTTTAATTGGAAGGATGTTAACTGCACGTACACTGCCAACCTTGGGTTGATGGAGAGAACTGTGCCCTTGGACCTCTCCTGTGTCCCCTGCCTCTGTTTCTTGGGCCTGCTGTACAGGAAAGTATTAATAATGTTGGGCTGATGGGACGGTTTGGGGTAATCAGACCTCACATTTAAGCCTAGACTGCACGTGAGCAATCCCTGAATGTCTGTTTTAATAGGGCATCACCTGATACCTGGAAAGCTGGCTTGTTTGATTGAAGATAAGCATGGAATAGTGGCATTATTGAAATCTGCTTGTAGTGGCTCTTAAACCCACTTCTTGTAGGAACCAGGAATTTGGCACAGAGATGGACTTTGCTCAGTTCACGCAGATGCTCTCAACATGCACATGGTCCTGACTGCTAAGAAGCTGGGCCTTTGAGTGGGCACCTCCAGGCTGCCATGTGCTGTGGGGTGGCTCTGTTCTTCCTCCACACCTCCTTTTTTTCCTGTTTGAATCACAACCTTTCTTTATGCTGTGTGAGATGATACCATTTGGCCTTCATGGAGAAGGAACTGGATTGTAAACACAGGAGCAAACTTGAGGCTCAAATTGTAGGGCACTGCTTGCTTATGAGATGAGTATTCAGAGGACCAGGGGATGCTCTCATTACTTTTTGAAATTAACATTAAAAATAATCCTTTTAAAGTGTACAATTCAGTGGCATTTAGTACATTTGCAATGTTGCGCAACCATCACTGCAAACATTTCCAGTTCCAAAACATGTTCATCACCCCAAAAGGAAAACTCCATCTATCCATTAAGTAATCCCTCCCAGTTTCCCCTCCCCCAGCCTTTGGCAACCATGGATCTGCATTCTGTCTCTGGATTTACCTATTTTGGATAGTTTGTATAAGGGGAATCATGTTATATGTGACCTTCTGTGTCTGGCTTTTTTCACTTAGCATAGTGTTCAGGGCTCATCTCTGTTGTAGCAAGTATCAGTACTCCATTCCTTTTTATGGCTGAATAGCTTTCCATTGTATGGATAGGCCACAGTTTGTTTATTCATTTATTGTTTGATGGACATTTGGGTTGTTTCCACCTTTCAGCTATTGTGAATAGCTGTTTGGCTGCTATGAATGTTCATGTACAAGCATTTGTTTGGATACTTGTTTTTGATTCTCTTGGGTGTATACTCAGCAGTAGGATTGCTTGGTCATATGGTAAGTCTTTAACTTTTTGAGTTTGATGTTCTGGAATTAGACAGTGGCGATGGTTGTACAACTTTGTGAATATACTAAAAAACATTAAGTCATATACAGACGATCTCTGACTTACGATGGTTCCACTTAACGCTTTTTCAACTTAACGATGGGTATATCTGGATATAACTCCGTGGCAAGTCAAGGACCTCCTTACATCCTGTGATTTGTATCACTCTACCATTGTAAAGTTGAAAAAGTGTAAGTGGAACCATCGTAAGTCAAGGACTGTCTGCTGTGTTACCAGAATTAAATACGTGTTTGACTTTTTTTTTTTTTTTTTGAGACAGAGTCTTGCTCTGTCACCCAGGCTGGAGTGCAGTGGCGCGATCTTGGCTCACTGCAACCTCTGCCTCCTGGGTTCAAACGATTCTCCTGCCTCAGCTTCCTGAGTAGCTGGGATTACAGGTACCCACCACCACGCCTGGCTAATTTTTGTGTATTTAGTAGAGATGGGGTTTCACCATGTTGGCCAGGCTGGTGTAGAACTCCTGACCTCAGGTGATCCGCCCACATCAGCCTCCCAAACTGCTGGGATTACGGGCATGAGCCACCTCACCCGGCCTTGACTTATGATATTTATAATTTATGATGGGTTTGTCAGAATGAAACCCCATGGTTACATCAAGGAGCATCTGTACTTTAAAGCGTTAATTTTATGGTATGTGAATTATATCTCAATTTAAAAATTTCACAGATCCCTAAGCAGGCATTCATGGAGTCTGGATTGAGTCATGTTCTCAGTTTTGGCAACCCAGGGTCCTGCGTCACCTCTTGGGAATCCTGGGGTCTCCCTTGGTGGGTGAGGACACTGTGTCTCACTCCATAGTCCCATTTTTGGGAGTAGTTGGTACGAGCTATAGGAAACAAATGGGCTCACTGGCTGCCTGCCCCCCTACCTTGGCTCATTCTGGCCCTTTCCAGCTGCTGCTGCTGCTTCCTTGTTTTGAGTCAGGGCCTTGCTCTGTTGCCCAGGTTGGAGTGCAGTGGCATGATTGCAGTTCACTGCAACCTTGAACTCCTGGGCTCAAGTGATCCTCCCACCTCAGCTGCTCAAAATGTTGGAATTACAGGCATGAGTTACCCCTTGTGGCTCGTTTATGGTGCCTAAACAAGAGGTGCTTACTGTAGAACTGTTTCCTTAGTTTCCCCACCCATGAAGTGGGTCTGTGAGTAGCCCAGCCATGGCCACAGCCTGGGCTCTGCAGACAGTGATGTCCGTCGCGGGTCAGACATGCCGCGCTGACTTCCTCTCCGGATCCTCTTTTCCTCTGTCTTTTGTGTTGCTTTCCACAGTGGCCTGTGTGAGCCTCAGGACCAGTTCCTCTTTTGTGATGCTGCTTCCTTCTAAGATTGCAGCTGAGGGCGGCAGTGGCCCCCTTCCCTTGTCTGTCTGTTCAGTCCTCACTGCACACTCACTTCCCCCTAGTCTGGCCCGTCTCAGTTGGCAGCAACCCCATGCTTCTAGGTGTCCAGGCTAAACACTGCAAAACTGTCCGTGGTTTCTCTCTTTCTCTTACACTTCAGAAAAGATGTGCCAGGAGGTTCACTGGCCTCACCTTCAGCATGGATGCAGGATGAGCCATGTCTTCACCTGTCCTCTGCCGCCGGCTCCACCTCCAGCATCACCTGCACTGTTGCAGTGCCATCTGATGTTTCTGCTGGTTTCTGCCCTTGTCCCCAGCCGACTCTTCTAACACAGCAGCTAGCAGACCTTGTCAGAACTTAAAACTCAGGTCAGAGCACTTCTGTGTTCCAAGCTCCCTAGGGGCTCCCTGTATCCTTACAGTGAAAGCCAGTGTCCTTACTGTGGCTTCCAGGGCACCACCAGCCAATACCTAGCCTCATGCTCACCTTGTCGCAGCCCCACTGGCTAGCTCATGACTCTTTCAATACCCTAGGATCACCCCACCACAGGACATTTGCATAGGCTAGCCCTGCCACCTGGGGTGCTTTTTCTCCAGAGAGGCACAGGGCTGCTGCGCCACTTCCTTCAGGTCTTTACTCTCATGTGAGGCCTCCCCTGCATACCTTGTCTAAACTTTCACTTCTTGCCTGCATCTCCTTGTGTACTATTTTACTAATTTATATAGTTTATTTCTGTGTCTCTTGCTAGGGTGCATGAGGCAGGGATTTTTGCTCTGTATTTCTGGCTCTTAGAACAGTGCCTCACACATAGGTGGTGTCCCAGAAATGTTTGTAGGATGGCTACAGGAAGAGAGAATGCATGAGCCCATTTTACAGATAAGAAAATGATCCTCAGAAAGGTGGAGTGGAACCTGGTCTCTTGACTCCCTGGCCAGGGCCTTCTGGCTGACCACAGTTGCCACCTCTTCTTCCTCATATCCCTGACTCCAGAACAGCCTTGTGAACCTTGTGGGTTTGAGTGTTCAGAGCTCCCTTAGAAGTTCCCCTGGTCAGCGGGGTAATGATGGAACTGGCAGCTACCTCCGGGCATTTGCATGGAAAGGATGGTAAGAGCCTGCTCCTGTGGACAGGGGCTTGCTCTGTGTGAAGCACTGGGCTTGGCAGGTTACAGGGATTTCTCAGTTAAGTCTCACAGCATCCTGTGGAAGGGGACTGGTCATGTCTCCCATTCTGCAGACAACGAAGTAGGGAGCTTTTATGTGGGCAGAAATGAAAAAGATTGGTAACATGTTGAACTAGGCAGGATGTGGGGGAGCTGGCTTTCTTAAGCATGAAGCAGCGTTGGTTGCTGTATAAAATGCAACAACCTTTTGGAAAAGTAATTTGGCAGTATCTCTGAAAGTTGTTTCAGTGCACATCTCTATCTCAGCCGCCCGAATTCTGGTAACCTGTCCTAAAGAAGTAGACTATCAGGATGCAAGGCTGTGTGCACAAGGATTTCGCAGCAGTAAACCGGAGACTCGCTGTCTCCTTTCAGTTCTGTGTTTTTCCCACCGCAGGGCATCTGCACGGGCCATTCCTTCTGCTGCTGGGCATGCATCTTCACATGGCCAGGGCCTTCCTGTCTTCATACGTCGGCATAGGCCTTCCATGACTGTCATATCTAGAATATGTCCTTTCCCTATCTTCCCCATCTTCTAGCTCAGCCTCAGCCCCTGGTAGCCCACATCACAATGTATACAGTGTATCATAATCGTATCCCCTGGTGGACTCCCTCCCTCCCTCCCTCTCTTGTTGGAAGATCTGCTCCATGAGGGTCCGGGTCTGTGCCTGTCTGGTTGACAGGGTCAGTACTTCGCAGCTGTTTGTTGAATGAGTGGTGATGCAATGAAATGGCTTGCCACCATTAAGCAGACAGGGTTGGAATTACCTGTATAGGCTGGGAGGGGTGTTTGTATTAAAACACTGGTTTTAATACACCGGTGTTGGAATTACCTGTATTGGCTGGGAAGGGTGTTTGTGTTGTCCTGTTAAGGGCAAAAGTTTGTTGCACAAGGAAGCTTAAGGGGTGGACTTGGATGGGGATGGGAAGGACATAAGCATTTTCTGTATAGACTTTTGACTTGTGACAGTAAATACAAGTTACTTTTGTAATCAAAAATCTCGTAGGCTGGGGTAGGCTGGGTGTGGTGGCTCACACCTGTAATCCCAGCACTGTGGGAGGCTGAAGCAGGAGGATCACTGATGCCCAGGAGTTTGAGTGGAGCCTGGGCAACACAGTGAGATCCTTGTCTCTACAAAAATAAAAAAAAATTAGACAGCTGTGGTAGTGTGTACCTATAGTTCGCCAGATACTTGGGAGGTTGAGGTGGGAGGATTGCTTGAGTCTGGGAGGTCGAGGCTGCAGTGAGTCATGATTGCACCACTGCATTCCAGCCTGGGCAACAGAGGGAGACTCTCAAACAACAACAACAACAACAACACCTGGTTAACCAACAACAAAATAAAAAAAAAGGGGAAAAGACTATCATCCCATTAGGGAATATCAGAACTTGAACTCTGGTCTTTCGGACTCCCAGCCCATGTTCTTACCCATAACCCAACCCTTGCCATATTTCAACACACAACCTCTTAGTATAGCCTCACTGCAGTCCTCAGGGGAAAGCAGAGTATGAGTTATTAGCTATTTCTATTTTATTTTGTCAATTGAGATCTAATTTCCAGATAGTGAATCAAGGCATAGCTTGATGAGTTGCTGCGGTTTTATCACTTGTGTCTCCCTACCCAGATCAAGGTGTAGAAGATTTCCAGTGCCCCAGAGGTCCCTGGTGCCCCTTCTCGGTCCTTTCCCCCACCCTCCCACCCCTGCAGGTAGTCACTCTCTTGACGGCTTTCCCCAGGATCAGTCCTGCCTATTCTTGAACTTTGTACAAGTGGACTAACACGGTATGAGCTGCTTTTATCTGGTATCTTTCATTCCACATCAGCCCCGAGGGAGTCACCTGTGTGGCTGCAGGTATCAGTGGTTTGTTCCTTTCCTTGCTGAGTAGGGTTCCTTGGTAGGGACACTTTGCTGATTCTTGTTCTTATTGTTGGGCGTTTGCCATGTTTCCATTTTTGGTCCTTGTGGATAAAGCTGCTGTGAACATTTTTGTGTCTTTTGATGAACATGAACACCCGCTTCTCTAGGACGTAGAGCCAGGTGTGAACTGCTGGGTGCTGGGGTAGAATCCTCCTTTCACCAAGAGGGAGACGGAGGAGGTTCCAGAGGGTCTGAGAGAGGAAGAGCCTTGTCCAGGGTCACATGGTAACTCGATTAGCCTGTCTAACCCTCTTCCTCCCTTCACCTTCCAGTCTTACCAACCTCCCACCCCCAGCTGCAGCCTCGTGGGAGAGTGGTCAGGCTGGAGTTGGGGGTGAGGAGCTTCTGGAGGGCCGTATTTCCAAGTCTCGTTTCACTGTGTGTGCCCACGAAGCAGCAGTCTTCTCTGCCTTCCTCGCCCGCCTCCTTCCCCATCCCTGGCTCCAGAGAGAGTGGCTAGACTGTAGTTTGCCCTTGTGTTGGTTGGTGCTGGGAGAGATGAGGAGGGCTTGCTGTTTTTTGGATGTTGGTGCTATGGGCTGGCCAGGCACAGACCCTAGTCAGCACATAGGGGCTGTCCTGGCATCTTGAGCCTGGGACGGCGCACATTCGTGAATGAAGATCTGAGCAGGGCCCCACACACACCTTCCACCCACACGTGCTCCTGGAGGGCGCAGGTGTGCACAGATGCCTCGCTCAGGCCCAGCCTGTCTGGGGCCAGTGCACGCCTAGCCACGAGGCCGCCAACTCCCTGACCCGAGGTAGCGTTTGGGTCTTTCCTCAGCTCCTGTTGCACAGCTCTCCTGACTGTGCCAACTCTCTGGGTGGTGATGCCTTTAGCTCTTTCCATATCTGCTCCATCTCTCCATCCTGAGCTGTGCAGGGGTGGAGACGGAAATGAACAGAGGCATTAAAAACTTCTGTTTTTTTTTTGAGACAAAGTCTTGCTCTGTCACCCAGTCTGGAGTGCGGTAGTAGCACGATCTCAGCCCACTGTAACCTCCGCCTCCTGGGTTCAAGCGATTATCTTGCCTCAGCCTCCTGAGTAGCTGGGACTACAGGCGTGTGCCACCGTGCCTGGCTGATTTTTTGTGTGTGTGTATTTTTAGTTAGAAACAGGGTTTCACTGTGTTAACCAGGATGGTCTTAATCTCCTGACCTCATGATCCATCCGCCTCGGCCTCCCAAAGTGCTGGGATTACAGGCATGAGCCATGTGCCTGGCCTATTAAAAACATTTTTAAATGAGGCTTTAATTTTCTTTTACGATGGTAAAATATACATAGCATAAAATTTGCCATTTTGGCCATTTAAAATTGTATAATTTAATGTCATTAAGAACATTCACATTGTTGTGCACCCATCACCACCATCCAGACCCAGAGCTTTTCCTTCTTTCCAAACTGAAACTCTGCACCATTAAACACTAACTCCCCACTCCCTCTCCTCCAGGCCCTGGCACCCACAGTTTGACTTCCTGTCTCTGAATGTGACCAAGGTATCTCATATTAGTGGAATCGTACAACATTTCTTCTTTTGTGTCTGGCTTATTTAAACATGTAACATAATGTCCTCAAGGTTCATCCATATTATAGCATGTGTCAGAATTCGTTTCTTTTAAAAAATGTTAACATTTATTTTTCTTTAGAGATGGGGTTTTGCTCTTTCACCAAAGCCAGAACGAGCACAGAGGCATGGTCCTAGCTCACTGCAACCTCAAGTTCCTGGGCTCAAGCAATCCTCCTGTTTCAGCCTCCCGAGTAGCTGGTACCACAGGAGCGTGCCACCACACCCGGCTAATCTTTAAAATTATTTTTTGTAGAGATGAGATCTTGTGTTGCCCAGGCTGGTATCAAACTCCTGGCTTCAAGCAGTCATCTTGCTTTAGTCTCCCAAAGTGTGGAGATAACAAGCATGAGCCACTCTGCCTGTCCTGTTTTGTTTTTTTGAGGCTGTAATTGTTCTTTTGAGTATATTTGAAAGGTATTGCACAGACCGGGCGCGGTGGCTCACTCCTGTAATCCTAGCACTTTGGGAGGCCGAGGTAGTAGATCACTTGAGGTCAGGAGTTTGAGACCAGCCTGGCTAACATGGTAAAACCCTGTTTCTACTAAAATACAAAAAATTAGCCAGGCGTGGTAGTGCACGCCTGTAATCCCAGCTACTTGGGAGGCTGCGGCTGGAGAATTGCTTGAGCCTAGGAGGCAGAGGTTACAGTGAGCCGAGATCGCCCCGTTGTACTCCAGATTGGGCAACAAGAGCAAAACTTTGTCTCAAAAAAAAAAGGAGAAAAAAAGGTATCATACATCTTTGGGATTAAGTGAGGGGATCAGCTTGATGGTGAGAGTGGCAATAAATAGCATTTATTATGTTTACCAGGTGCTAGCACTTTCCTTACATTGTCTCATGTAATCCTTACCACATCCCTATGAAGTAGGTATTAACATTATCCTTATTTTACAGATAAGGGAACTAGGCTCATAGAAGTTCAGTAACTTAGCCAAGGTCACACAGGAAGTTGTGGGCCAGCTGGGTTTGGATGCCAGTTCTACCTGGCTCTACAGCCAGTGCTGTGTGTTCCTGACCCCAGCTCTGGCTCTGGCCCTTCCTTCAATACCAGGCTTAGAGTTATTTCTTCAAATCCTTCTTGTCACCTCTCTGGCCTGAGTGTGGAGTTGATTGGTGCCATGGTATGGGCCCCTTCTCCCAGCTCCAGGTCCCCTTCCTGGGCCCCAGCTTCTTCTGAAAGCCTCTTTATGCAGCCTCTGGGCCAGGCGGGAGTGTCTGCAGGGAGGTGGGCCTCAAAGCCTGTAGCGTGAGGCTGGCAGGGGAGGCCTGGCCTGGGGCGGCCACACGGCAGGATGTCCCTCTTGGCAGGACTTTCCGTGCAAAAAACAGCTACCAGGACTTCAGGATGGAAGGGACAGATAAACAGGAAGAGGGAGAGCTTAAAAATATTTTTCTTCCTCTCCCATGGCCTGGCATTTTCTCCCTGCCCCTCCCTCTGCCACTGGAGGTTTGAGGTGGTAGAGCACTGCCCGAAGCTGCCCGGGGGGCCTAGAGAGCCACAGCTGGCAGGTGCAGGTTTCAGTCTTGTGGGTTTTGTTTTGCCTGATGGGCTGGTGTGAGCCTAGGCATTGGGGGCCAGATGGCCTGAGTTTGAATCTTTGCTCCACTGTTTCTTTGCCGTGGGTTCTAGGCCAAGTCACTCAGCCTCCTGGTGCATCAGAATGGCCACAGTCTGTAGCCGCAGGGCTATTTGGAGAAATGATATGGCAGTGACTCTTTGCCACGCCCCAGCTGTGGCACTCAGGTGGATCTGTACAGAGGATTTCTCAGTTAGTCCCCATGGCCTCAGAGTGGGCGTGGACATGGG
Organism: Colobus angolensis palliatus; assembly: GCF_000951035.1. Classification (NCBI taxonomy): domain Eukaryota; kingdom Metazoa; phylum Chordata; class Mammalia; order Primates; family Cercopithecidae; genus Colobus; species Colobus angolensis. The sequence continues at coordinate 3,743,295 of NW_012113141.1, forward strand.
CTTCACTGACAGATGTTGAAGCATAGAGAGGTGGAGCTTCAGTCAGGGGCATCAGGCTGCTCATGGTGGAGCTGAGGCTCGAGCCCAGGCAGTCTGCACTCAACACCCTGCTTGCTCGTTGGTCTGGCATGTGGTACAGACCTTGACACATGGTACTGTTGGTACTGTGAACTTCTTTCTTAGTTTGATTGGGGTTGGTGGGGTGGTGGGGTGAGCTTTGCGCCCCGGATGTCGCAGAGCAATACCCACCCCCTTGTTCAGGTGCCTCCACATGTTGCCTCCTCCCTGCAGCCCCACTAGGTGGACACAGGCCGTGGTTGTGCTTCTAGCCTATTGCCACAGCTGGGCAGCACATCACACCCTGCAGAGCAACACGTAAGATCCTGGCATGGTCCCCAGGGACTGGGGTTTGGCCTACCCCACCTCATCCTATATTCTGGCCTCACAAGCTCCTTAATTCTTCCCACAATACTGTGCAGGAAGCACCTCTGTCTCCATGCTGCTCTGTCTGCACAGAGTGCGCTTCCTCCCCCTTCCTGTCTGTCAAATGTTGCTCATCCTTTAGGGCCCAGCTCAGCTGCATCCTCTTTCAGGAAGCCTTCCCCGAGTTCCTGACCATCAGTTAACATCTTCCACTGTGCAGCTCAGTATGATGGGACAGGTGCTGGAGTCCCTGCGCTTCTGTCAGCCTCTCCAAGCCTCAGTTTCCTTATGTGTGGATTGGGGATTATAGGGGTGGGGGAGAGGAGAAAGCTTGAACTCTTTTGCTCTGGTCCATGTGGAGTTGGCTGGAGCCGGTGCAATATGGCCCTCTTAGGGTTAAGTTCCTCCCATGCCAGGAGCGGAAGTGAAGAGGACAATGTGTGAAATGAAGTCACTTCCCTGCCGGGGGTCTGCCGTGTGCCTGGCCTTCTGCAGTAAATCCTGCTTCCTCCTTGGTCTCTGTATGCCCACCCATTCCTGGCTCCCATGACCCCACAGACCACCAGCAGGTGGGGGCTCCTGATGGAATGTCTTTCATCCGGCGAGGTCACTTCCTGTCTGGATAAGCCATCCCACTGTTCCTGCCACTGAGGGAGGCTACATGAGGTCAAGTGCAATGCCCAGCCTGCTCCTTTTACTCCTGGATATGCTGAGGCCCAGGGAGGGGAGAGGATTTCCTGGGGTCAGGCCTCCGGACCACACTCCAATTGTGGGGAGGACTTTGTGGGCCAGGGTGCCTCCTGTGGTTGTTTCTGGGGAAAACCAGGCCTCACAGGCCCGCTGCATGAGGTGAGGAAGTTTCTCGGCCTCCGTGGGCCTTCTTGGAACCTGGGGGAGCCTGGGTGTAACAGCTACCCTGAGAACTAACCTGGTCTGGACAGGACATCGTGGCCTTATTTAACCTTCACTGCCCTGCAGGAGAGCAAGGCTCAGAGAGGCCAAGCCATGGGCCTCTGGTGAGGGACGGCGCCGGGGTCTGCGAAGCTCCTTCTGACCCCACTGGCCAGTTTTCCCACGGGAAGGTGTTGAGCGTTCCAGCACTGGCACCTCGGGAGCGTCCTTACCCCGTGGGGTCAGGGTCTCTTGGGCTGTAAAGTTGATGCAGAACCATGGTTGCTGGTGTCAGTGGCCACTGTGTAGTTTTTTTTTTTTTGTCTTTCTTTTTTCTCTAAATAGTGTATTTTTACTGTAGGGAAATGAGAGAAAATAAAGATATCCAGGAAGTTGAGAAAAATCATCTGAGATCCCATTTTCCAGAGATAACCACGGTTCACCATTGATGTTTTGAGATTCGTCCTTCCAGACATTTTTCCTCTGTGTGTGTGTGTGTGTGTGCGCGCGTGCGTGTGCATGCATATCTATGTTCATGCACATTTGTCCCCCTTTTTAATGGAACAAAACTCTAAAATACTGTGGTGTCTATTTTTTTTTAAAACTAGACATATAGTAGATACTTTTCTACACCAGTAAATAAGCTGCTACTTCATTCGAAGTTTAACATCCATAAAAGAGCCAAGGACAGTGGCTCATGCCTGTAGTCCCAGCGCCCTGGGAGACTGAAGCAGGAGGATTAGTTAAGGCCGGGAATTTGAGACCAACCTGGGCAACATAGTGAGACGAGACCCCCATCTCTACAAAAAACACAGACTTCTGTATCCCAGCACCACACCCTGCCCTCTTCCTGCTCTCAACAGGATTTCTTGCCTGACTTTCAACATCATAGACTGGTTTTGCCTGTTTCTGAGTTTTAGATATATGGAATCATGTAGTATTTGCTTATGTTGGCTTTTTTCGCTCTGTGTCCTCTTAAGGATGTTCATCTGCTGCTCCATCCATTTTCATGACCTTAATGATGTCCATGATAACATTCAACTTCAAGCACTGTTGGAGTGAAAGACATTTCTAATCTTTCACTAATATCAACAAAATGGTACTGGATACCTTTGTGGCCCTGTCTTTCCCTGCTTCCTTTGGATACATTGATAGAAGGATTGCAGGGTCAAAGGGTCTGCAGGACAGTTTTGTTGATATTAGTGAAAAACTAGAAATATCTTTCACACTCACAGTGGTTGAAGTCGAATGTATCATGGATGTCATTGTGTAGTCATGAAAATGGATGGAGTGGTGGATGAATATCCCTAACAGGATATGGGGCGAAAGAAGCCAACATAAGCAAATACTACCTGGTTCCATTAATCTAAAAAGGCCATTTTAAAGATATTTTAGAATTATTACCGGTTTACATCCTGCCAGGTGCTCAGGAGAGAGCCCGTCCCCAGTGCCCATGCTCACATGGGCGTTTCCACCCTGGTTCACTTCCAGTGTGATGATGGACACTGCGTGATTCTCATTGTTTCTGGGTCTGGTCTTTTCTCTCCCCTCCCCTGTGGTTGTTTCTGGGGAAAACCAGGCCTCACAGGCCCGCTGCATGTCTCACGTGCAGCGCCTTCCCTCCCCTCGCCTCACGTCTCCTCTCCTCCCCTCCGCTCTCCTCTTTTCTTTCAGAGTTTCGCTCTTGTTGCCCAGGCTGGAGTGCAGTGGCATGATCTCGGCTCACTGCAACCTCCACATCCTGGGTTCAAATTCTCCCGCCTCAGCCTCCTGAGTAGCTGGGATTGCAGGCATGCACCACCATGCCCAGCTAATTTTGTATTTGTAGTAGAGACAGGGTTTCTCCATGTTGGTCAGGCTGGTCTCAAACTCCTGACCTCAGGTGATCTGCTTGCCTTGGCCTCCCAAAGTGCTGGGATTACAGGAGTCAGCCACCGTGCCCGGCCGATTTCTAGGTTTTCCATTACAAGTTAGGTTGGACATTGTGTCTCATGTTCATTGACCATTTGTATTTCTTCTCTTTCTATTTTGCTTGTTATTTTTGGTCTGCTTTACTTTCAAGATGTACTTGTTTTCCCATTTGTTTGAAAAATAATCCGTATGTTGAATGAGATAATAGGCCGGGCACAGTGGCTCATGCCTGTAATCCCAGCACTTAGGGAAGCCAAGGTGGGTGGATCACCTTAGGTCAGGAGTTCGAGAACAGCCTGGCCAACATGGCGAAACCCTGTCTCTACTAAAAATAAAAGAATTAGCCAGGCGTGGTGGCATGTGCCTGTAGTCCCAGCTACTCAGCAGGCTGAGACATGAATCGCTTGAACCTGGGAGGTGGAGGCTGTGGTGAACCTGTATCACGCCACTGCACTCCAGCCTGAGTGACAGAGCGAGACTCTGTCTCAGAAGAAAAAAAGAGAATGAGAAATAATAAAAATACGTTGAAAATATTTTTATCCAGTTTGTCATTTGCCTTGTAACTTCGTGTTTTGTTTTTTTCTGATTGGTCAAAAGCTGATTATTTTTTATGCAGTCTGATCTATCCATCTTTAACTATGTGTTCTGCCTCCAGAATTTTGTGTAGAAAGTTCTTTTCTGCCCCAAGATTATACAAATATTTACTTACGTTCTCTTCTTTCATGTCTGTGGCTTCCCTCGTATCACGTCTTCTTTTATCCTTCTGCACTTCCTTTGGGAGAGTAATGTAAGATGAGGGGCAGCTATAAAGAGCATGCCCGGGAAGCCTGGCTGCCTGACTTTGAGCCCTGCTCAGCCACCTGCGCACCCTTGGGGCAAGTTAACCTGGACTGTCTGGGCCTCAGTGTCTGCACCTGCAAAAATGGGAGTGAGGTAAGGGCTATGAAGGTGAAATCAAACTGTTTGTAAACGTATTCTCAGGGCTCCTTTACACTTAAAAATTGATGACTCTAAGAGCTTCTGTGTGGCTTATATACATATATCAATAGCTACCACACTGGAAATTGAAACAGTTTATTTAAAACACATATTTTGGCTGGACACAGTGGCTCACGCCTGTAATCCCAGCACTTTGGGAGACCGAGGTGGGCAGATCACCCGAGGTCAGGAGTTCGAGACCAGCCTGGCCAACATGGTGAAACCCTACTAAAAATACAAAAATTAGGCATGGTAGCACGTGCCTGTGATCTCAGCTACTCGGGAGGCTGAGGCAGGAGAATCGCTTGAACCTGGGAGGTGGAGGTTGCAGTGAGCCGAGATTGCACCATTGCATTCTGGCCTGGGTGACAGATCAAGACTTCGTCTCAGAAAACTAACAAACAAAAACACATATTTATAAATTCATTTATAACAAACCTATTATATGGCAACATAAATAAAGTCTATTATTTTTCCTGGAAAATATATGTTCCAAAACAAAAAATTGAATGGGAAGAGTGGCATTACCTTACAGATTTGCAAGCCTCTTTCGTGTCTGGCTTAGCAGAAGACAGCTAGATTCTCATGTCTGCCTCTGCAATCTATTGTGATACATTGTTTTGACTGAAGTATGGTGAAGAAAATTGGCTTCACCACAGATACGTATTGTGAAAAGGGAGGAATATTTTATTAGCTTCTAGATATTTTCCTTTGATCCTACATAAAAATTTGACAGGTGGTTGATTCTTAAAGCTAGTTGAAATGCGGAGTCTGAAAGCACATTAATGAACATTATGTACCTCGTCACGTTAAGATCCTCTGGACTGTGTTGCAGTGTGAATGGCTCTGCTACGGGATTTTGTAATATCAGGCATCTGTCTTTGGGGAAATATTGGCCCTGTGTGTTACACAGATCTTCCAAATGTGGATACATTTCCTGTCAACATTAAAAAAAAGTCACATCTGTTACTATCAACACACCTATTATCAGAAAAATCTTTCTGTTTTCAGCAGCTTTTGAACTCACAGTGGGTGACACACGCTTTCCAAAATGATAATTGTCCCTCGAAAGCTCCCAGCTCCAGCTTTATTATTGGCAACAAATTCAGTCAGTTGTTTTCTTTGAAGGGACAGGTTCATTTTACTCATTTTTGTGAAAATATCTGCCATGGTCGGGCGTGATGGCTCATGCCTACAATCCCAGCACTTTGGGAGGCCGAGGCAGGCGGATCACCTGAGGTTGGGAGTTCGAGACTAGCCTGACCAACGTGGGGAAACCCCATCTCTACTAAAAAAAAATACAAAATTAGCCGGGCGTGGTGGCGCATGCCTGTAATTTCAACTACTCGGGAGACTGAGGCAGGAGAATTGCTTCAACCTGGGAGACGGAGGTTGCGGTGAGCTGAGATCGCGCCATTGTACTTCAGCCTGGGCAACAAGAGAGAAACTCTGTCTCAAAAAAAGAAGAAAAGAAAAAAAAAAGTCTGCCAAATACTCATATCTGAAAACCCACTGTTTGTCTGTTGGTCATTCTGTCAAGTAAAAATGGTGTTCCTGGCCAGGTGTAGTGGCTCATGTCTGTAGTCCCAGCATTTTGGGAGGCTGAGGCAGGCGGATCACTTTAGCCCAGGAGTTGGAGACCATCCTGGACAACATGGCCAAACCCTATATCTACCCAAAATACAAAAGTTAGCTGGGCATGGTGGCACACACCTGTAGTCCCAGCTATTTGGGAGGCTGAGGTGGTGGGAGGATGGCTTGAGCCCGGGTTAAAGATGTGGTGAACCATGATCGTGCCACTGCACTCCAGCCTGGGTGACAAAGCAAGACCCCCATCTCAGAAATAAAATAAAAGAAAAATAATGTTCTTTGGACCAGAGGCTGGGTCAACTCCAACTGTGATGAACTCTGTGTGATTTCTAGACCCCTGTCATTCTTGGGCCTTACATGCACTTCCCATTTTATCACACAGAATGTCAAATGGGCATGTACCCAAAGGCTAAGATTCAGTGAAACTAATCATTTTTACTGCCTCATCATGGACCCTTATGTGACATTGGCGAATTTTGTCACTGCGAGTGCATGTCTCTGGGAACACAGTGAGACCGGCCCATTTTGGGGCTGCTGCTTTGTTTCTACTGAGCCTCTAGCAGTTTCACCCCCCATGGCTTTTGAGCCACCAAATGTCATTCCAGTGAAAGGCAGTGACACGTTAGTGCTGCTGTGAGAATCCTGTTGACCCCTGAACCCCTGGAAGGAAGGCACTGGGCCCTGGAGTCTGTGGAGCCTGCTTTCAGAACTGTAGGATTAGATGACAGATGCACTGCTGAGCCCAGTTCCTGGGACGCTCTTGGAGTTCAGCACATGTTACCTGCTGCCATTATTATCCATTCCCCCAACGAACCTGAAAGACACAGCCTGGGGGAGTGGAGGTGGAAGCCATTGGGTTAAGAATTCAGTGTTTGTGATTTCAAATCCTGCTCAAGGTGCTAACATGTTTGGTCCTCAGGAGTGAGTGGGGGCCCAGGGGACTTGATAAGTGCCCCATTTTTCTTTCCCCTCTGAGTGGCGGGGAGGGCACGACTCATCGAGAGACCCAGGGGTCTCAGCCAGGCAACTCCCTCATGGGTGGGATCTGCCTCTCAGAGAGGAGCCCCCTTAGAGTCACTCTGTCCTCCTTCTGACCTGAAAGGGCTTCCCTGACCTCTGACCTCCATGTGTCCTCCTCCTTAGCCTTCTCACCTGGGGGTGGGGGCTGTCAGAGGTCAGCGCCTTCCGTCCAGCGTTTTCTTTTAGGCAGTCAACACATGGTGGCCACTTATGGGCTGTATGTTGTATTCTGGGACCTGGGCTAAAACCCCATCTGTGCTGTCTGGTTTATTTTCACAACACAGGCACCTGCAAAGTTGATCCTTTAAAAAAACATCTTTTTATTAAAAAAAAATTTTTTAGGCCAGGCTTGGTGACTCATGCCTGTAATCCCAGCACTTTGGGAGGTTGAGGTGGATGGATCACCTGAGGTCAGGAGTTCAAGACCAGCCTGAACCAGCCATGGTGAAATCCCGTCTCTACTAAAAATACAAAAAAAAAAAAAAAAAATTTAGCTAGGCATGGTGGCGGGTGCCTGTAATCCCAGCTACTTGGAGGCTAAGGCAGGAGAATTGCTTGAACCCAGGAGGTGGAGGTTGCAGTCAACCGAGATCACACCACTGCACTCCAGCCTGGGCGACAAGAGCGAAACCCTGTCTCTTTGAGACAGGGTTTCGCTCTTGTCGCCCAGGCTGGAGTGCAGTGGTGTGATCACAACTCACTGCAGCCTTGACCTGGGCTCAAGTGATCCTCCCACCTTAGCCTCCCAAGTAGCCGGGACCGAAGGTGTGCGCCACCACACTTGGCTAATTTTTGTACTTTTAGTAGAGATGGGGTTTCGCCATGTTGCCCAAGCTGGTCTTGAACTCTTGGCCTCAAGCTATCTGCCAGCCTTGGCCTCCCAAAGTGCTGGGACCACAGGTACATACCACCACGCTGGCTAATTGTTACATTTGTATATGTGTGTGTGTGTGTGTGTGTGGTGTATGTATGTGTTAGTAGCGATGAGGTCTCACCATCTTGCCCAGGCTAGCTTTTTATTGTTTTTTAAAAATTTTCCCAGTTTTGTTTATCCAAGTGGCTCCTTTGTGCCAAGCACAGGCCAGGCCCGGAGGATGCCATTGAAGGCCAGCCCCAGCTCCTGCTTGGTGGGCCCCCAGGGAGACCCCTGTGGTGGGAAGGAATGGAGGGGAGGGTAAGGAAGGCCCCTGGTGCGGGGAGTGGGCTGGACAAGAAGGCTGAGCCAGTCAGGAAGATGTGGAATGAGTGAGTTAGGGGCTGGTGTGTGGCCCTCAGACTTCCACTGCTCCACAGAAGAAACAGCAGCATCTGTTCTGTCGCTGCAGGAAAACTGGCTGGACCAGACCATTTGAGAGACGGCCTAGCCTTGTTGTTTATGGAACATGTCAAGGATCTTCAAAGGCAACATTTCTGCCATAAACAGACTGCAGAACACCCCGCTCCCACCCCCTGGTCCAGTAAGATGCTCCTTGGCTTTCATATTATTTTTGTTATTGATGTTGATTATTTGCCAAGGCCTGTTGATGGTGCCCATTCTGCGGACTGTGAGGAGGTGCACTGGCTGGAGTTTAGGGCATGGAAGTTGGGGAGCAGCAGGTTGGAGAAGGGCTGGGCCAGCCCAGTGTGCTCCTGTACTGCCACGTGCTGTACCCTGAGTCCAACTGATACGCTTAAAGTGGAATCTGCCTCCTTGGGATCAGGGTGGTCCCTGGCCCTGGCTGGACGTGCCCAGTGATGCGCATGAGCGGGGGGTGCCATAGAGAGTGAGGAGCAGGAGACCCCTGTCCCAACACCACCACCCACTGTTCTTGTGACTGTGGGCAGGTATCCGACCACCCGTGGACCGTTTCCTCCTTTGTAAAATGAAAGGGTCAGACTTGGGTCTCAAAGGTACTTCTGGCTCTCAACTCTAAGACACACATGGGTGCCCAAGGTGAGTTTCCACTCTCTACGGCGTGTGTGTGTGTGCTGGCCTGTGGTAGCTGTGGGACCAGGCCCAGGGCAGGTGAGGGGCTGGTGTGAGCCGCTGCCCTTGGTACAGACCTGGACGTTTCATGTGCCCTGCACCCACAGCAGGGGAACCCTGCAGCAGGGCAGCTTCCTCTGGGTTTGTTCTCCAGCTGAGGCAGATGTTTCCTCCAGCTGGCCACTCGGCCCCCTGCCATCCCCCAGAGTTGGGCCCTATTTTTAGCTCCATTGTTACTCACTCTGGGCATCTGGCTGCCAGGGGCATGTGAGAGGCCATGGCTCTGGAAGGGGTACTCTCCCCCTGGGTCCCATGTGTTCTTTGCCTCCTGCCAGTCCCTGCTTTAAGCTTCCCAGTGTCTGTTGGGAAAGCTGGGGTGGCTTCTGCAGAGGAATGAGGGAGTGGTAGGTTAGGTGGAGTGCAGGAAGAGCCAGCTGAGGAAACGGAGGCTGGGCTCTGTCTTGTCTTGTAGAGAACTCTCTGGCCTGTTTTTTTCACCTGCTGGATGGGACAGTTGCCCTGTGCTTCTCTCTTCCTCATAAGGTTGTCCTGAAGTTCCAATGAGATAGCCAGTGCGAAATGCACTTGATAAAGTGACATTTGGAATCTACAACTATTATAGGCTGAACTCTGTTAGTGGGGCTGCCCCACAGAAGGAACATGAGACCTGGAGTGGGGAGGTGAGGCATGTACTTAGGAAACACCAGGCCACTGGGGTCAGGGCCAGGCTGGGTGGAGCACGGGCTGAGTGCTGCTCGGCTTGGAGCAGGAGGCCCATTCATTTCCACTGGATGTTAATGGATATACTGAAGGGGGTGAGGGTGGGCTGGCATGCCTGGTTGTGGGACCCACAAAGGTGAGGGCAAGGAAGGGCCTTATGTCCTGGGAGGGCCTTGAGGGCCTTGAGCAGCTCTGTGGGGCAGCTCTGGAACTTTTTCTCTCTAGGAGGGCAAAGGGTGGGTCTCAGGGCAGGAAGTGCTGTAGCTTCTTCTGAGTGTGCAGCCAGTATACCAGCTCTGCTCCTGGCTGTTTGGCACACAGGGCTTTCAGGAAACATTGATTTTGTACAAAGAATTCAGCTGCTGAAGTGTTTGAAAGCCACCCATCTATCTCGTCCAGATGGAAATAAGTGTGGGCTGTGCTGAACTCTTGGCAAGTCAGGGCTGGAGGAAAACTTCTAGTCGGGCTTTTTTTTCTGTTCAACACTACAGGGCAGCTGGGATCTAGATTTGCCTAAAATATTGGGGATGTGTGGGACAAATTCGTGGTGTTGAGATAAGAGTGGGTAAGGGGGTACTTGAGTACTGGGCAAAGGAGTTTAGACTGGAGGCCACAGGGGTGGGTGGGATGGAGACAGATGTCCAGAATTCAGGTCATGGTTCTCCCCAGCTCCTTGAAATGATTCTTTAGGTCCCTGCGAGATTGCTGGAGGTTGGAAGTGGGGCTGAAGCATGCTCTCCCACTGGCACTCTGGGCCTACTCCCTGGTGGCAGCCAGGAGAGTGTCAGCAGGGCAGAGCCCTGGGTGAGGTCTCAGGTCACTCTGAGTTCCTGCTGACCTTGAAATGTCCAAATGCCCGACTTCCTGGAACTTAGCACATGAGCATTCCAGATACTCTTAACCCTATTCTCCCTGGGCCCCCCCACCCCAAAGGCATTTGCCCCCAACACCTGGCTGCATGGAACCTGGAGATGGACAGGAGCTCAGGCTCTTTCAGGAGAAGAAGGCATTGCCTTTCCCTGAGTTGACCAGTTCCTTCCTAATTGTTACACACCGCTCCCTCTGCTCCTTCCTGAAAGAACCAACAGGGCAGGGTCCCTCCCATCCAGATAACACCTTCTTGCTTCCCAGGGACATCCTTGGCTCAGAAAGCTCCCTAGAGGGCAAAAGAGAGACTCTGCCCTCCAGATGGAGAGAGGCTTGTGGTCTTTCTCTGCCACTTTGAAGCAGTAGAGGCCACGTCTCTATCTATAGAGTGGAACAAACATTTAGCAGCTTGGGACTTTCGAAATCTCTGCCGCTGACTCAGGGAAAGCTGCTTCACCATGCTGTCTCACAGTTAGTTGATGGTGCTCTAATAGTATGCATCTCATGTGTGCATATCCTCAGCTGTCTTGCAGGCCCTGGTGGGCAGGGATTATGTCTTCTGTGTTCTGTACACTGCGCACGTGGATCCTGGGCTCTCAGGATCCTGGAGTCACTCTGCCCAAACATGGAGCTGCCAGCCCACAGTGTAACCTGGCTTTCACCGGTGGGGAAACTTGACATTCTCCTGCAAGAGGAGAAAGAAAGAAATTCTCTCCTGTTCCCATGTGGCTTGTGATCACTGAGGGCCAAACCTAAAAATAGCAGAGTGCATTAATCAGGATTAGATTTGGCTGCAAGTAATAGGAAAAGCCAGATAACAGTGGTTTACACAAGTTGGAAGTTTATTTCTTTGTCTTGTCTAAGCCCAGAGTTTTGCAGACCAGGTCTGGTATAGTAGCTCTACCCTAGTTTCCTTGGGGAACTTGATGTCCACTGCACCATTCCCAGGTCGTGGCTTCGAGGGCTCATGGTTCAAGATGGCTATGAAACTTTAGTTATCACATCTGTGTCCAGGCAACAGGATCAAGACAGGGAGGAAAGGGGTCTTGTAAGGAAGGATTCCAGAACTTGGCATCTTATACTGACCCTTATGTCCCTGTCTTAGTCCATTTTCTGCTGCTATCACAGAATACCATGGACTGGGTAATTTATAATGAACAGAAATTTATTTGACTTACAATTCTAGAGGCTGGGAAGTCTAAGAGCACAGCACTGATATCTGCTTGGCATCTGGCATGGGCCTTCTTGCTGTGTCCTCTTATGGTAGAAGGCAGAAGGGCAGATGAGCATGTGAAACAGATAAAACTCACTCCCCAAATCCCTCTTTTAAAAGGCATCGAGCCCTGGGCATGGTGGCTCATGTCTGTAATCCCAGCACTGTGGGAGGCCGAGATGGGTGGATCATGAGGTTAGGAGTTCGAGACCAGCCTAGCCAACATGGAGAAACCCCATCTTGACTAAAAATACAAAAATTAGCCGGGTGTGGTGGCGGGTGCCTGTAGTCCCAGCTACTCAGGAGACTGAGGCAGGAGAATGGCGTGAACCCTTGAGGCGGAGCTTGCAGTGAGCTGAGATCATGCCACTGCACTCCAGCCTGGGCAACAGAGCGAGACTCCCTCTCAAAAAAAGGCATGGAATCCACCATAAGGACAGAGCCCTCAAGGCCTAATCACACCTCTTAAAGGCCGCTTAATAGCCCCAGGTCGCTGCTAGGAGGTGGGGAATGCAGTCTTGGCTCTGGGCAGCTGTGTTCTCTGCCGACTGTCCCTGCTTCTGGGGGATGAAGGCATTGTGAGCTTTTTGATTAAATCTGGGCCATTCCCAGGCTGAAAAGCTGGATCAGAGCTTCAGGGCTTGAGTCTCTCACAGAGAGATTTCCCAATGGGGATATCAGTCCTGCCTTGGGACCAGAAAACCCATGCTGTTGACCAGGAAGCAGGAAGCAGGGGCCGAGCCCGAGGGAGAAAAGCTTTAGAGGTGTTAGCAGACAGCTCAGTGGCAGTGGTTAGAGTTAGGGAGGCAGTGACCTCTTCTTAGTGTGGTCAGAGCATGCCAAGAAAGTGTGGTCTGTGTCTGGGCTCCTGAGGCCTGAGGGCAAGGGCCAAGCTCATTCATAGGACAGTGGCCAAGAGGCCAGGGACTGAAAGGCTTGGGAAAAGCGAGGAAGCTCTGCAGGTTCTGGGACACAAGTCAACACGGTACAGCAGTGGAAGGCCCACCCCAGACTGGGAGCACAGTCCCCTTCTAGCCCACAAGAGGCCAGGGCAGGGCCCAAGTGCAGTGTGGAGGTCCAGCCAGCCTGGTAGACTGCCGGGATCCCTGCCCGAGTCCAGCCCCTACTCACCTCCTCCAGTGGCACCTTGTTGTTGCGTATTTTTTAATTCACCAAGAGAAGCCAGAGATCTAGATTGTGTGTGTGTGTGTGTGTGTGTGTGTGTGTGTGTGTGTGTTTAGTAGAGACAGGGTTTCACCATGTTAGACCCTCCTCGGCCTCCGAAAGTATTGGGATTACAGGCGTGAGCCACCGCACCCAGCCGAGATCTAGATTTTTATTTGAAATTCATTGATTTCAAAGTACGGGTGGCTAATTAGCATGGGAAATACAAAACTATGAGGATCATACAGATTGCTCCTGAGAGCGACCCCTTTTGGCCTGTGGGCCACAAGCTGTCTCCCTCCAGTTAGCGTGCGTCCTCTGGGTCCTTGGGCAGAACCAGGAGGAATCCATGGAGCACTTCTCATAAGACCCCTTAACACTTCTCAGTTTTATTTTTGAAATTTTTTAACCCCCATTTTTTTATTTGGAAAAATTTTAAACCTACAGACAAATTGAAAGAGTTCGCTGGACACGGTGGCTTATGCCTATAATCTCACCACTTTGGGAGGCTGAGGTGGGTGCATCATTTGAGGTTAGGAGTTCGAGACCAGTCTGGCCAACATGGTGAAACCCCATCTCTGCAAAAAATAAAAAAATAAAAAAATTAGCCGGGAGTGGTGGCACTTGCCTGTAGTCCCGGCCACTCGGGAGGCTGAGTCAGGAATTGCTTGAACCTGGTAAGCGGAGGTTGCAGTGAGCCGAGATCGTGTCACTGCCCTCCAGCCTGGCGACAGAGTGAGACTCCGTCTCAAAAAATAAAAAATAGGAAGAGTGCAGTAAGTAAACTGTCTCCTGTCTGCCAACACCAGGTAAGATTTGTTCCATTTACTTCTCTCTCTAAAGCATATGAATGTCAGACATCAAGAGGCCTTACCCCCAAACGCTTCAGCCTGTATTTCCTAAGAACAAGGGCATTCTCCTTTTAGGCACAATCTGAAGACGTTAATTTATCCAGCATATACTCCATCCTCAGATTTTCCCAGTTGTCCTCAGAATGCTTATTATAGCCTTTCCCCGCTCCCCAGTCTGAAATCCCATAGACAGAACAGCAGAGCAGACCCACTTGGAGGCAGGCAACTAGGGGTGCTGGAAAAGGTCCTGAATTCCAGGAACCTGCAGGCCCGTGATGGCTGGCCTGCACCTGGTGACTGGGGACCGCTGCTGGCTGTGGGGCAGGCTTTGTCATCCTGAGAGCCCGCCTGTCAGGTGAGCTGAGAGGGAGGCTTGCCCCTGCTCGCTGAGGGCAGGCAGGGACTTCCCCATCCCTCCACAGCTTCTCCCAGCTCAGTGGGCCGACGTGATTTGCATCCCCACACTCTGCTGGCCTTGGGTACTGGCCTCCATGTGCCACAGTGCCTCTGCGGGCCATCCAGTCATTCTGTCCACCTTTGCCCACTTCCTGCTCCATGCCCACCTTGACTTGTCATCTCAGTGTGTGACAGCCATGAGGCCTCCTTCCTGCCAGGACTCAGCGCTCACTTCAAAGGCTCCCCAGGGATTGCAGGCTGAAGCCTGGAATTCAGGGCTGCCCCCCCACAGTGGCAGCCCCGCCTGCAGAGCAAAGGGCTGCATTTCCACACGTCCTCTATTTTCTGTTTTTAACTTTTAAACTTTTTTTTCTAGTTTAGAAAAATATAAAAACACTTGAGAAAGAGATAATTTAGCAGGTGAAGGGTTCCTGTGATCCCAGCCCCCAGACAACTTTATTTTAGCTTTTATTGGGCTCTTCCTAGTTTTAAAGAGAAAGAGGCTGAGGAGCAGAGGTCATGAAGGACGGGTCTGTGGGACCCCCAAGAGATGAAGGAGTCGGGGCCAGGAGCCTCTGCCTGCATGAAGCCTGTCACCTGGGAGGTTCATGTCTTTGACTTAGCTCAGCTGTCGCCTCTTCTGTAAAGTGGGGATCCTAATTCTCGGCTCCCTTGAGGGTTGTAGCAAAGACACAAAAATCCTACCAGGCTGTATGAGTGGAATTATTGTCAGGGGAACATGTGCTGCAGTGGGCAGAGTGCGTCTGGGTGGAGCGCCAGGGTTAAGGACACGGGGCTGGAGGAACATGGGGTGCTTTGGGGTGGGCGGGGTGAGGGTTCTCTGGGTGAAGAGTTGTGACCTTTGTCCAACTTGGAAACTTATACAAATAACTTCACTTAAAAAGAAAATGTTCCTGACCGGGCGCGGTGGCTCACGCCTGTAATCCCAGCACTTTGGGAGGCCGAGGCGGGTGGATCACGAGGTCAGGAGGTTGAGACCATCCTGGCTAACACGGTGAAACCCCATCTCTACTAAAAATACAAAAAAAAAAAAAAAATTAGCCGGGCATGGTGGCAGGTGCCTGTAGTCCCAGCTACTCAGGAGGCTGAGGCAGGAGAATGGCGTGATCCTGGGAGGTGGAGCTTGCAGTGAACCGAGATCGTGCCACTGCACTCCAGCCTGGGTGACAGAGACAGTCTCTGTCTCAAAAAAAAAAAAAAAAAAAATGTTCCTAGGGTAATCATGTTCATTGTAAGATACTTAGAAGTGATGGATGAGCAAAACAGAAGAAAATTAATACCACCCTACAGCTCACTACTCAGGTATAAGTACCATTGCTGTTGAAGTAGATGGCCCCGTCTTTGGTGCCTACTTGTTGAGAACCAGCCTTGGCCCATCATCAGTAACCAGAGAGGGTGGAAAGGTAAAGTAATGGCGAGACTCTGCCCTGCCCTCTTGGATCAGATTCGAAAGGGAAGGAGATAGGCCAGTCAGGTGCTAGAGGCCCAAACCTGGTGGGGGCAGAGGGTTGGAGAGAACTGGGCTGACTCGGGCTGTGCACCTGTTCTTCCAGGGGTGGAGGACTTGCCCCAGGGCCCAGAGCAGAGCTGGGGCCTCCTGGTTCTTGAGGAAGGCCAGGAGCAGATGGAAACCTCCCCTGAATGGCTTCCCGGACAAAGCGGAATGAGGAGAGTGATGTGATGATCGTGGTTGTTAAGGGAGGGTGGCTGCTGTGGCCCAGCCCAGTCCAGCTCTGCCCTGCTGGCTGCCTAGGTTGAGAGCCAGGGACTGCTGGCCATTCACAGCTGGCACCTGGGCGAGGCCCCTAGTTCTAGTCTTGGTCCTGAAGGTTCACGTCGATGGCAGCTGGCGGTTGTTGGGAGTTCAGTGCAGGGTCAACTGTGGTGTGGGGGGATGAGGTGAGGGCAGCTGAGGAGTTGGAGCCCTTGCTGTGCTGTGCGTCGAGCCATCCAGGTGTTGCTCTGCACACATTCACTGATTTCATCTTCATATGGTCCAGCAGGGGAGGTACCAGTGGTCCCTGGTTTACAGTTGGGGAGACAGTTTAGGGAAATTAAGTCATGAACCCAAGATAATGTGACTAATGCATGATAGAAGTGGGGTTCAGCTGGTGTCCTGCCCAGAGCCCATGATTCACAGAGCCTAAGCCCTGTGTCCCCAGCCAGGGGTCAGGATGTGAAGAGTTGCCACTCCTGCAAGCCCTCACTTTTCTTTTTGTTCAATGGGAATGAAAACACCAGCTTTCTGGGGCTTTTGCATGCCTCTAACAGATATTTCCCTGCAACAGGCACTGGGCTCAGTCCTGAGTACCCTGAGGTGAGCAAGAGGTGTCCTCAGGGTCACAGATGACTTAAGACTCAGAGTGTGCCACCGAGTAGAAATCTCACAGGAGCCATGTGCAGCACTTTATTTTAATTTTTTTGTGACAGAGTCTTGTTCTGTTGCCCAGGCTGGAGTACATTGGTGCAATCTCAGCTCACTGCAACCTCCATCTCCTGGGTTCAAGCGATCGTCCTGCCTCAGCCTCTTGAGTAGCTGGGACTACAGGCATGTGCCACTACGCCTGGCAAATTTTTGTATATTTAGTGGAGATGGGGTTTTACCATGTTGACCAGGCTGGTCTCGAACTCCTGACCTCAGGTGATCTGCTTGCCTTGGCTTTCCCAAGTGCTGGGATTACAGGCATGAGCCACAACACCTGGCCTAAGTATTCAGTTTGATCAGCATTGGCAAATGTACGCTGTTGTGTGGCCACCACATTCAGTATCCCCAGCAGTTCCATTCCCCAAAACGTACCCTTGTGCAGTTGAGTCCTCCACCGACCTGCTCTCTGCTCCTGCAGTTTTCATGGGGTTATACAGTGTAAGTCTGGGGCTTGGCTTGTTTCTCTTGGTGACAGTTTTGAGATTCACCCATATTGTTGTGTCTATCTGTAGTTTGCTCCTTTTTGTTGTGTTGTTGTTGTTGTTTTTTTCCTTGAGACGGAATTTCACTCTTGTTGCCCAGGCTGGAGTGCAGTGGCACAATTTGGGCTCACCGCAACCTCTGCCTTCTGGGTTCAAGCAATTCTCCTGCCTCAGCCTCCTGAGTAACTGGGATTACAGGCATGCACCACCACGCCTGGCTAATTTTGTATTTTTAGTAGAGACAGGGTTTCTCCATGTTGGTCAGGCTGGTCTCGAACTTCCAGCCTCAGGTGATCCGCCCACCTCGGCCTCCAAAGTGCTGGGATTACAGGCGAGAGCCACTACACCCAACCGCTGTGTGGTATTTTATATGGTGTGGATCTACCACATTGTGTTCGTCTGTTCATCAGTTGATGGACACTGAGTTGGGCTCAATGTTTGCTGTTATGATTATGCTGCTGTGTACAAGTCTTCTTCTGTGCATATTTGTATTTCTCCTGGATAGGTACCTAAGAGTTGAATTGCTGGGTCATATGAGAAGGGTATGTCTCCATTTGTAAGAAACTACAAAACTGTCTTCCAGAGTGGCTGTACGCTCTCACTGCTCACCAGCAGTGTATGTGAGTTCCAGTTACTCATATCCTCCCCAGAGGTTGGTATCGTCAGTCTTTTAAATTTGTCATTCTAGTGCGTGACCCTGATGACAAATGATCCTGAACATCTTTTTAATGTGCTTATTTGGCATCTGTATGTATCTTCAAATCTTTTGCACATCTTCACATTTTAAAAAAATTGACTTGATATTGAGTTGTTAAGAGTCAGCACCTCTTTTTTGGGTCGGGATTAAATGAGATAATATACGTCAAACGCGTTGCAGTCAGAGATTTACCCATTGGCCCTCCTGGTGTTCCCCTCTCTGCACTCAGGGTCTCTGGCTCTCTCAGGAGCTGTTCAAACCCCATCTCACCCCCAGTGAGTCCCCCACCCCTGCCCCCTGGCAGGCATGTGAGTCGCACGCTCTCAACCAACACACAGTGACTGACTAGCATAATTCCATACTGGCACATCTCTGTGTGTTCACAACACAGTCTTCCCCTTTGCCTCAGGCCAGAGGCAGTGCAGTGCAGCCCAGCCAGGGAGCCTTGGGTCTGGAGAAAGGAGCCCTGAGTCCCAATTCTGTCCTTGTGGCCACTTGCCATGTGAATGGAGGCATATATCACTCTCCTGTGCCTCAGTTGCCTCATCTGTGGAAAGAGAGCATTTTACTATGTTTTTTTATTTTTTATTTTTTGTAAATGAGACGGAGTCTTGCTATGTTGCCCAGGCTGGTCTTGAACTCTTGGGCTCAAGCAGTCTGCCCACCTCAGCCTCCCAAAGTGCTGGGATTACAGGTGTGAGCCACTGCACCTGGCCCCTAATATTTTAGTGCATTCAGGCTGCTATGCCAAAACGCCATGAACTGGGTAGCTTAAAAACAATGGAAATTTATGTTTCACGGTTCTAGAGGCTGAGAAGTGCAGGATTAAGGCATTGATTCAGTATCTGATGAGGGCCCACTTTTTCAGTGATCTTGCCTTCTTGCTGTATCCCTTAGACGGTGTGACAAGGCAGCTCTCTGGGGTCCCTATTATAAGGGCACTGATCCCATTCCTGAGGGTTCTGCCCTCATGAACTAATTACCCCTCCCCACCTAAAGCCCCCACCTCCTAATACCATGACCTTTGGGATTAGGATTTCTTTTCTGTGTGTGAGACAGAGTCTGGCTCTGTTTCCCAGGCTGGAGTGCAGTGACGCGATCTCAGCTCACTGCAACCTCTGCCTCCCAGATTCAAGCAATTGTCCTGCCTCAGCCTCCCGAGTAGCTGGGATTACAGGTGTGTGCCACCACGTCAGGCTAATTTTTGTATTTTTAGTAGAGACAGGGTTTTGCCATGTTGGCCAGGCTGCTCTCGAACTTCTGACTTCAGGTGACCTGCCTGCCTCAGCCTCCCAAAGTGCTGGGATTATAGGTATGAGCCACTGTGCCCAGCCTGGGGTTAGGATTTTAACATGTGAGTTTATTTTTTTTATTTTTTTTTAATTTTTTTTTTGAGGCGGAGTCTCGCTCTGTTGCCCAGGCTGGAGTGCAGTGGCCGGATCTCAGCTCACTGCAAGCTCCGCCTCCCGGATTTACGCCATTCTCCTGCCTCAGCCTCCCGAGTAGCTGGGACTACAGGCGCCCGCCACCTCACCCGGCTAGTTTGTTGTATTTTTTAGTAGAGACGGGGTTTCACCGTGTTAGCCAGGATGGTCTCGATCTCCTGACCTCGTGATCTGCCCGTCTCGGCCTCCCAAAGTGCTAGGATTACAGGCTTGAGCCACCGCGCCCGGCCTAACATACGAGTTTTTAAGGGCAAAACATTCAGACCACAGCAGCTAGATGACCTTCAGGGATGTGGCCAGCTCTGAATCTGCTTTTTGGGGGATACAGGGCAGGGGCTGTTGAGTGGTTAGGCCTCAGCAGCGATAGGGTCCTGCAGTGACAGCTGTTTGTGGAGATTGCTGTGGTCTCAGCATCTCTTAGGTGGGTCTTGGGATTGTGCCAGAGGGTCTGGGATTCCGGCGGGCAGGGAGGGCAGGAAAAAGGGACGGGGCTGGCGTAGTGGCTGGGGTCAATGGCAGATAGCCACCTTTCTGCTACAGTCTGAGAAGCCAGACTCTACTTTGTAAAAGCTACCAGTCATCTTTTTCAAGCCTACTGGGCTTGACATGCTGGGAGGTTGTGGCTGCTGCACTCTGGCAAGGACAAAGAAAGTGGGAGTTTGTGAGTTTTGGATTCGAGGTGGGGAAACCAAGATTGGAATGGTGATGGTTCATTTCCACCAGAACCGTACACAAAGCAATGGACTTCTACTCCCAAGATATTTAGGAATCAGCTCTTAAACCTCTAGCCTATTGTCCCTGCCCTAGGACCCAGAATGGGCTTCTCTAGCTTCCCTTGGGCTTGACTACTGCCATTGACAAGAGGCTTACCACTCTGGCTGGTTGGGCGAGTACGTTGGAGCATCAGGCAGCTAGTGGGTGAGTTGGAGCTAATGTCCACCTTCTGAAGCTTGCGTCCTCTTAAGGAAATGAGGTAACCTCTCTGCCAGGGACTCCACAGGTCAGTTTTGTTTCCTTTCTTTTCTTTTCTTCTTTCTTTTTCTTTTCTTTTTTTTGCGGTGGAATTTTGCTCTTGTCGCCCGGGCTGGAGTGCAATGGCGCCATCTCAGCTCACTGCAACCTCTGTCTTCTGGGTTCAAGCAACTCTCCTGCCTCAGCCTTCCAAGTAGCTGGGAATACAGGCGCCTGCTGGCACACGTGGCTAATTTTTGTATTTTTAGTAGAGATAGGGTTTTGCCATGTTGGCCAGGCTGGTCTCGAATTCCTGACCTTAGATGATCCGCCCACCTCAGCCTCCCAAAGTGCTGGGATTGCAGGCATGAACCGAGCCTGGCTGGTTTCCTCTTTTTTTTTTTTTGTGCCAAGGACCCCCAAGCAGAAGCCCATGGACTCCTTCTCAGAATGCTTTTAAATGCATAAAATATGCGGGGTTACAAAGGAAATATATTTCATTGAGAAAACTATCAAAATATTTAAACACATTGTGTTTAAACAGTAAATAGTAAACAAATAGTAATATTTGTCTTTAGGTATTATTGCACTAATAAGATAGCCCATTAAGCAAATTAAGGTTACATTTTTCTTTTGAAGAGACTCATCGGTGACAAGGCTGCAGTGGCTCAGCTTCAATGGGGGTGTTAAACTGGGGAGTGTCTTTGGGGGAAAGGCCCGCGCCCCATGTGGTGGACACCCAGGCCATTGTGATATTTTTGTTTTGAGGTTTCCCAAGTATTGCAAATCCCACTTCGCAAATGTAATCGCAGCTTCTTTGTAGCTAGTTTTATAAGGCAAAGTCAGGCTTCTGTCTAGTATCGCTAGGATTCTCCAAGCTTGTTGAGTTAACCTGAATCGTGAGGACCCATAGTGGGAGTGGGGAGTGGTTTAAGAGTACCAGGTACAGAGTTACTCGAAGCTGGCCAGGTGCGTCAGCCCAGTGTCTGTGGGCAGGGGACCGGGAACTCACGTGGTCCCTGGTGGGTCTGATAATGACTGTTGTTTAGAAGAGTGGTATCATAAGCGACATCTCCAGATCCCACTGTGATGTGATGTGAAAATGGCTGTGAGCTCCGGGGGCACTGCCTCACACTCTGCTGTCCCTGCAGGGGCAGCCCTCACTCATGACAAAAGGAGAGTTAGAAGATAGGAAATAAGGGCATAAACCGTTCACCAGGCCGGGCGCAGTGGCTCAAGCCTGTAATCCCAGCACTTTGGGAGGCCGAGACGGGTGGATCACGAGGTCAGGAGATCGAGACCATCCTGAGCTACACGGTGAAACCCCGTCTCTACTAAAAAATACAAAAAACTAGCCGGGCGAGATGGCGGGCGCCTGTAGTCCCAGCTACTCGGGAGGCTGAGGCAGGAGAATGGCGGGAACCCGGGAGGCGGAGCTTGCAGTGAGCCGAGATCGCGCCACTGCACTCCAGCCTGGGCAACAGAGCTAGACTCCGTCTCCAAAAAAAAAACCGTTCACCAACCATGCAGGGGCATCTCATCCCAACCCACTTCCCCCTGTCTTTCCCTAGCAGAGGTTTGAGCACTAGGCACCCCACCTGCACCCCCACCTTTGCTGACCCTGTCCCTGGCAGGCGACAGCAGTGCTGTGACCACTAGGACCACTGATCTGAGGCGCCAGATCCCCCTGAAGCTGGAAGGGCCTTTCGGACCATCCCACCCTTCACTATCATTTTACAGTGGCTGTGGACACTGAGGCCCAGAGAGGGGAAGGAAGTGGCCCAAGGCCCCTCAGTGTGTGGCCAGCAGGAGGAAGGCCCCACGCTGGCGAAGTTCCTTCTGGCAGAGTTGAGAGAGATTTCAGGGTGAGAGCTACAGTGTGACAAGCCTGGGGTTGTCCACCCCAGATATTTTGGAGGTGGGCTCGATTTTCAAAGGACATTGCCCTTCTCCCACCCCTAGCTGCCTGTTCTACCCCTGCGGCCCGCAGCCGTGAACATTTGTGTCGTCTCTGGGCCACCCTTTCAGGGCACCAGCTGCAGCCTGTCATTGCCTCTGGAGCCCATGAGAGGTGATGGTGGCTGGAACTGGAGCCGGGGGGCAGGCAGGGGAGGAGAGGCGGAGGTGTCAGGCCGAGCCCAGCCCTGTGGGGATGGGCCCTGATGCCCGGCCTTGGCCTGAAGCTGTGGCCAGCTGTTGCCTTCTGCAGACCCTTCTGTGTCCTGCCCATCCTCTCCCCCGGGAGAGCTGCCCTGAGCCCTTGTTCTCCAGGCTGTTCCCACATGTCTTTCTGGCCCAGGCTGCTGGGAGGGGTCTGGGAAAGTTTGATGAGAGCTGTTGGGGCCTGCCGGGGCTGGTGAGGTGGAGAGAAGGTTCCGCTCTTCTGTTGGCCAGTAAGGGGGCCACTGTGGAGCTCCTTCCCCTCTCTGATCTGCCTGTTTTTCTGTTTGGAAACATAGAGGCTCATTCCCTCCACCCTTGCCAAAAAGAGAGAGAAAGAGAGGGAGAAATTAGGGTGTGGAGCACCATGGAGATGGGGCTCTTATAAACACAAGGTGTGTATGTTAACAAAGCTATCGCGAGGCTCCTGGGAGTTTTCAGGGGTGACAGGTGTGGGTGGGGGTGGGGGATCTTTCCAGACTGGAGAGGGACGGGTGCCTGTTTGAGAAGGTTCTGGGAGGGCCGATGAGTCTGGAGTTGTTCTCTCTGAGAGTCCCTGAATGGGAGGTGGCTCTAGGGTAGGAGTCTGAGTGCATGGTGCAGAGGAGGCCTGGGGAGCACCCACCTGGGGACCAGAGCTCTGGTTCAGGACCTGGGGAAGAAAGGACAGTGAGCTCAGCCTTCAGACTGACCTGACCCCAGCTTCATGCTGGCCCCATGACCCTACCTTCCACTTCTTGAGGTGATGCTGCTGCTTATGGGAGGCCCGGGGGGAGTGTGGATGGTTGGGAGCAGACAGTCCCTACTGATGTGGAGCAGCTTGTGCCTGATGAGGGCAGCTGGGGTGGTTGGTGTGCTCTAGGGATGCTTATTATCCTCGTGCTTCTGCAGAGTCAAGGGGTGGCGGGCTGGCAGGGCAGCTTGCCCTGATCCCCAATCTTGGACCATCAGTGCTATGTGGGGCCAGTGGCCACTGAGCTCCCAGAAAGTTACCTGAGCCTCTGTCCCGCCTCTCTGTCGCCCTCTGTCCATGTGGAATTCCCAGCCCCCTCCCTCCTCTGCAGCTCTGGCTCTCGAACTCCTGAGCCATTACTCCCCCATCCCTTGACCAGCCCTTAAAAGATGTCCTAGCCATCTTTCCTAGCCATTTCTTTATTCTTTAAATAGGTTTTAACCATATTACCCAATGTTTGGAGGAGAAAAATTAGAAAATACACATAAGCAAAAAGGAGAAAATAAAAATCGTCCGTAATCTCATCACTTGCAGATAACTCATGCTAGCATCCTGGTGTCTGTCCCTCGGACTCATCCTGACACCCTTTCATGAGTTAAGGTGGGGCTGTGCCCGCACTTGCTATGCAACCTGCTCTGTCCTAGATGTCTTTCCGTGTCAGCCAATATGATTTTTTTTAATGACTGTTTAACATTCTACCCTATAGATGTCTCATTATTTATTCAGCAAATCCTCTGCTGCGGGCTGAAGGTTGTTTCCAGTGTTGTGTGATTATAAACAACACCCCAGTCAACAAAACATCATGGTACCCACTTTGTGCACACATCCTCAAGTGTTTCCTTAAGAGGGAGACTTGCAGGAGGATTGCCGAATCCCCGAGGGTACCCGGCGTTCTTCAAGTGGGGTGGGAGCTGTGCCTGTTGAGGATATTGATGTTGATTCAGATTTTTTTTATTTTTGTTTTTATTTTTTTTGAGATGGGGTCTCACTCTGTCACTTAGGCGGGAGTGAAGTGGCTGGATCTCTGTTCACTGCAACCTTTACTTCCAGGGTTCAAGCGATTCTCGTGCCTCAGCCTCCTGAGTAGCGGGGATTATAGGTGTGTGCCACCATGCCTGGCTAATTTTGTACTTTTTTTTAATTAGAGATGGGGTTACACCATGTTGGCCAGCCTGGTCTCAAACTCCTGGCCTCAAGTGATCTGCCTGCCTTGGCCTCCCAAAGTGCTGGGATTATAGGCATGAGCCACCACTCCCGGCCACCAATTCAGATATTGATGTTTATGTTGAGTTTGGGGCCTGGTATTTTCTTTGAACACTTGATCTGCTGAGCGCTCACCTAATCTGGACTTCCCTGGCCTTATTTTATGACATTCATGGCTGTATGTCCTCCTGCATCCATTCCCATCCAAAGCCTTCAAATCCAATTCTGACTTCCCTCTTTGCATCTATCTGCCCCTGATTCTCCTCTCTTGGTGACATTTCCTGCTTCTCCTAACCTGGAATGTCTGGCCTTTGTCTATACCACCTGAAACAGTCACTTTAAACTCTAGGCCCTGGCCTGCTGTGGATGATTCACCTCTTTCTGTCTCATTTTCACCAGAGGAGTGCAAACTAAAGGGGCTGGGGACTGCATCTTTATGTCTCTCTACGTCCATGACTCCTCCAAAGCTTCGGTAAAGGGCTGGGCATGGAGCAGGCACTCTGTGAGCATGTGATCTTCTGGGCCCCAGGGTGTAGGTGGCAAGCCTCCCTCTGTCTCCAGCTGCAGAGTGAACTGCCTCCCTCTGTATGATGAAGGGCGAGAGGTGGGTCAGGTCTCCTGCTGTGGCTTTTCCCGTCCCCTCCTTCACTGCACACCCTCTTATTCCACAGGTCTGGGGTCCTGAGGCTGCCAGCAGACTATGGGTACAACGGCCAGCACAGCCCAGCAGACTGTCTCGGCAGGCACCCCCTTTGAGGGCCTCCAGGGCAGCGGCACGATGGACGGTCGGCACTCCGTCAGTGTCCACTCCTTCCAGACCACTAGCTTGCATAACAGCAAGGCTAAGTCCATCATCCCCAACAAGGTGGCCCCTGTCGTGATCACGTAAGTGGCAGGGGGAGTGTGCCCATGTCCCTGGGAGACATGGTGGGCAGGGGGACCTGCCTGGGGGTACAATGGCATATAGCACTTAATGCGTGCAGGCTGGATTCAGGTTCACAGATGATGACATGGAGGCCCAGGGAGATGAAGCAGTTCATCAGGAGTCATGCTGCATGCACCTGGCAGAACTGGGTCTCTGAGCCCATGCTACTCACCACATCCACAGTGCGAGGGAATGCGGAGGGGGCGGCGTGGCTGGGGGACCCCCCCTTTGAAAATAATTTTTGGCTTAACATTTTCAAAAGAAGTTTATGTACTTGATGGATGAAATTGAGATTTCTTTTTCACCAACAATAATCTCAGCTCAAAACTGAGGCTAACACTAGGCTGTTGAAGGGCCTTGGGCTGAAGGAGCTGGAAGCTGCTAGTCGGCTATCCTAATGATGCCCATCAGGGCTTGTTCTGGCAGCATGTTCTGGTGTTCTGAGATCTGGACATACTGCGTGAGTCCAGAGGAAGAGGGTCATGAGGTGGGCCCTGAAACCCTGTCTGCCCTGTGGGGCTTGGAGGAAGGGGTGGGTGCTGGACAGCTGTGCTGGGGAGGACAGGAAGATGAAGGGGACATTGGATCCATCTCCTGGTGCGTTGGGAAGCCTCGTACTTTCCACAACTCTGCCCACTGTGCTTCCCTCCTCTGGGTCTTCCAGGAAGCAGGAAGCAGGAGATGACTAGCTAGGAATTAAATGTGTTCCGCACATCAAAGTTTGGCAGAGACTTAGCAGATGGGACATTCTGTGTAAGGAAACCTGAGGGTGGGAATGATAAACCCTGCCTGCCAGCTCTGGGGCCCGCCAGGAAAACTGTCATCATAATCAATTCTTGGGCTTCTGATAAGGAGAGGAAAAGGGATGTCATATAAAAGAGACTTGATATGTAGTCTCTGTACTGACAGATGACAAAGGTGGTTTGGGGCCTGAAGGTAGCATAGAGACTCACGCCCCAGGCCTGGCTCTGCCCTTGCTTTGTTCTGTGACCTTGCAAAGTCCCTTTCCCTCTCTGGGCCTCAGTTTCCTTATTAACAGAAGCAGAGATGACATTCAGAATATTTAACCAAGTGGTGTGTCTCAGAACAGTTGCTGATCAGCCGTAAAAATCCTGTACACGGCGCTGTGCTTAGGGCCTGGAGCCAGCCATGAATGCAGCCCTTTTTGGGAGTATAGAATGTTTGAAGTGGAAGGGACCTCTAGAGATCATCCAATAGAGGGGTCAGCAGACTACATCCTGCAGGCCCAATGTGGCCTGTTTTTTTCAAATGAAGTTTTATTGGAATGTTGACACTTCCTTTCACTTACGCAGTATTTGTGGATGCTTAGGACCTCAATGGCAGAATTGAGTAGTTGCAACAGGCACTGTATGGCCCACAAATCTTCAAGAATTTACTGTGTGGCCCTTTCCAGAAAAGGAATGGCAACCCCTGATCTAATGCATTTTAGCTCAGATGTGAAAACTGAGCTCTTTCAGGGAGGTAGAGAGACTTGCTCCCCGTGGGTCACGTGGTAACAAGGAGGCAGAGCTGGAGTGGGAACCCAGGCCTCTTCTAGTGCTCCTCTGCCCCACCCATTCCACCCCCTGCCTTTCCAAAAGGCACTTCTTTTGTCAAGAGGACCTAACATCAGACCCTGAACTCTGGGAGGCCCTGTCATGTTCATTGTTATCATCAGCAAGGGAGCTGTTGTGTCTTGAGGGCACAGTCAATCCTGCTTGAGTGGTTGGGACTTTTGCCTGGTTTAGCATCTGCATCTGCAGAAATCTTGATTTTTATCTGTGGATTTTGTTTGAAATAGCCCGGTGTGGAGGTAGAACTACAATTATATTAATAAAAGCTTTCTGTGCCCCCAGGCACTGGGCTAAGCACTTACAATCATTATCACATTTAATTCTCAGGACAGTCTTGGGAGTAGGAATTCCTGGAAACTGAGCTCCTTGTCCAAAGCTATAGAGTTACCAAGTGGTGGGTGGAGTTGGGCTTCATGCCCCAAGCCTGCATTCTAAACCACCTCGCTGTGTGTGGAGTTAACAGTATAGGGATTGTCCCTCCGACACAATCTGATGGAGGGACCATCCAGTTATGTTTCTTCTTCCGGGTACAGGCTAGGCCGCTGTCAAAGTAACCCAGATAGAATGCCTTCCTCAGGACAGAAGCTCATCTGTTACATGCAAGTCCAGGAGGATGTCCAGGCTGGGATGGCTGCTCCGTGATCATCCAAGCCCCTTCTCTCTCATTGCTCCAACATCCTCAACATGTGGCTTCCTCTTATGATCTAAGATGTTCTACCTCTGCCATCACTTCTGGATTTTAGCCAGGAAGAAGGGGAGAAGACAAAATAGAAGGCACTTCTTCTTTTTGGGAATGGCTTGGAATTTGCACACTTTTCCTCACATCTCATTGGCCAGAACTCAATCATGTGACCACAATGAGTTGCAAGGGAGGCTGGGAAATGTAGTCTTCAGCTGGGTGGCTCAGTCCCCAGTCACAGCCCTGGGGCTCTCTTGTTGAGGAAGAAGGGAAGAGTGGATATTGAGGGACAGTGGGCAGTCTCTGCCACAAATCGTAGCCACAGGGGTTTCCCTGCCGTGGGCTCTGTGAGGGTGGAGCTGGCCTTGACCATGGAGGTTCCTTGACTTAGTTTCCATTCTGCCCCCCACAGGTACAACTGCAAGGAGGAGTTCCAGATCCATGACGAGCTGCTCAAGGCTCATTACACGCTGGGCCGGCTCTCGGATGCCACCCCTGAGCACTACCTGGTGCAGGTGAGCTCAGGCGTTATCATGCCAACCCACCCGCCACCTCCAGCCCCTATCTCTCATGAGTTCCCTCCTTCACGTCCCTCTGGCTCTCCCCCACTTTCCCCATCTCTCTGCCCATCTTCAGAACTGGCAGGGCCCTAGGATGGAGCTAACACTCTGGTCCTCTGGTTGATTCCTGGTTCCCCAGCTCTGCCTTCCTACAAAAGCCCCTTTCAGGGACCTCCTACCCAAGACCAGCTTTGCCTCTGGAGAGCGTCTCCCTGCTCTTTCCTCCAGGCCTGGCTCAGACGTCACCTCCCACATGAAGGAAGCCCTGTCTGATGTCCCCTCTGGAGGAGTTGTCTTTCCTTTTCCTGCACTTTATGACACCCTTCCCCAGATCACAGAGAGTTATATATTGTGTCTATGTTTTCCATGAACTGCAGGCAACTTGAGGGCAGGATCATGTTCTTCTTGCCCCTATTTCTCCCCTCCCTGTCCCTTGGAGCCCAGAACAGGGCTCCATCTGCAGAAAATACCCCTGAGCTATCTGAGTGACCTTCCTGTGGCTCTCCCCTGCCAGGGTCGCTACTTTCTGGTGCGGGATGTCACTGAGAAGATGGACATGCTGGGCACCGTGGGAAGCTGTGGGGCCCCCAACTTCCGGCAGGTGCAGGGTGGACTCGCTGTGTTCGGCATGGGACAGCCCAGCCTCTCAGGGTTCAGGCGGGTCCTCCAGAAACTCCAGAAGGATGGACATAGGGTAAGCATGTCACTTCCCAGGCAGAAGCCAGGCCCCCAAAGCCAGGGTGAGGGGCACCTCAGAGGGGCAGCTTTAGAGGCGCTGGAGGGGCCTGCTGCATGCTGGGGAGGTAGGGTGGTGGCCTGGACCAGGCCCTGCCTACCAGGACGGTCACTGCGGTTGGTCTGGTTGGGAAATTCTGGTAGATGTTGATTGCACGTCCTGAGTGGACGGTAGGGCACAAGGTCAGAAGC
Organism: Colobus angolensis palliatus; assembly: GCF_000951035.1. Taxonomy (NCBI): domain Eukaryota; kingdom Metazoa; phylum Chordata; class Mammalia; order Primates; family Cercopithecidae; genus Colobus; species Colobus angolensis. Next base: position 3,772,067 of record NW_012113141.1, read on the forward strand.
CTTCATAGACCCTACTTGGGAGTCTCGGGGGAAGTAGGGGGCATGACCGGGTGACAGGAGGAGCCAGCTCATAATTTGACAGCTTGCTGAATGGTGCTCACTGCTAACACTTAAGTCCTGATGTTAGTCCTGTGATGGAGTGGCAGCTTGTCTCCCATTTTGCAGAGGAGGAAACAGGCCCAGAGAGGCTCAGTGACTTGCTCCAGGTCACACAGCTCATGAGTGGTACCCCAAGACTCAAACCCGGGCAGCTGAACTCCCAAGTGCCTGCTTTCAAGGACTGTTCTTACCTGCCGGATGTCAAGGCAGGGTTTTGCGTGTCCCTAGGACACAAGCTGAGGCTCTGCTGCGATTGTAGGTTTCTTGGGTGCAGCTGCGTCTGAATTGACCCTGGGGTTAAGGTGGAAAGGCTTTGAGTGAGACAGAATGGGTTGGGGGTGTGGGCTGTGTGCAGGTCCCATCTTCCTATCTTGATGGTAAGTTCCTCAAGGGGACCATCTGCCCACATTTCCCTCTGCCTGTATGGTGCTCAGTGAATGAATGATTGATTGCATGGTCATGGGGCATTCTTTTCTTCAGCTGATATTCAAGCACCTGATTTATCCAGGACATCATGCTAGGAATTATGGGTACATGTAAATGACCAGGACATGATTTTGCTTATGAGGAACTTGTGGTCCATCAAGGGGGAAAAGATGCATTCATTGATAATACAAAGCAGGAATTAATGACAGGAGATTCAGATGAAGGACTCTTGGCCCTGACAGGAGGGAGGGGTCACTGCTGACCGGGAGGGTCACGATGAGGTGGCATTTGGACTGAGCTTTGCTTCTTGGGTAGAATTCAGGTTGCAGGGATGGCATGGGGTGCAGGGCCCTTGAAGAGGAAGGAACAGCTTGGGCAGAGGCCCTGTGGTGGGGCAGTGGTGCGGGTGTCTGTGCGGGATCATGGTGATGGCTTTCTTCCCCATCGGGCTTCTGGCAGGAGTGTGTCATCTTTTGTGTGCGGGAGGAACCTGTGCTGTTCCTGCGTGCAGATGAGGACTTCGTGTCCTACACACCTCGAGACAAGCAGAACCTTCATGAGAACCTCCAGGGCCTTGGACCTGGGATCCGGGTAGAGAGCCTGGAGCTGGCCATCCGGAAAGAGGTGAGGACCAGTGCGGTGTGTGGGACACCCCAGCCCACAGCCCAGCTTGGCAGATGCTCTTTCTGGGGCCAGGCCACCTGCTCTTACTGGCCCATGTTATGCCCTGCTTGGGTGAGTGGCTGGCTGCAAGGCTGGCTTACAGGCAGCCAGAGGAAGGACTTCCTATTCTAGCTCTCTTTGCCTCTGCCCCTTTCCCACCCTACTTTTCTCCTTGATGCTCAATGTCTTTATTTAGAAAGGGTTCTGGTGGGCCAGGTGCATTGGCTCATGCCTGTAATTCCAGCACTTTGGGAGGCCGAGAAGGGCAGATCACCTGAGGTCAGGAGTTCAAGACCAGACTGACCAACATGGTGAAACCCCGTCTCTACTAAAAATACAAAAACTTAGCTGGGCGTGGTGGCACACACCTGTAGTCCCAGCTACTCGGGAGGCTGAGGCAGGAGAATCGTTTGAACCGGGTAGGTGGAGGTTGCAGTGAGCTCTGAGATCACACTACTGCACTCCAACCTGGGCTGTAGAGTGAAACTATCTAAAAAAAAAAGGGGGGGGGGCGTTCTGGGCAAGTGAAAGAGCACTAGACCAGAAGGACCAAGGCTGCAGTTCAACTCTTTGAGAGCCACGAGGCTCTGAGTCAATTCCCTCGGTGGGTCTGCGGGCCTGTTTCAAGATCCTCTGTCCTCCTCCTTTTCCATAATTATGGAGGCCTCTGAGACAGCTGACACACTACGGAGGTGTGTGAATAGAGTGTGGGGTCCCGGTGCCCCCAGAAATTTCATGGCAGGAACCAAGGCTGTGACGGCACCCAGCTCTCTCCCTCTCCCATCCCCTCCAGGCCTCCTGTGTGCTCTGCTCCCCTCAGCTCCAGCTGTCAGCTGACCACACCTCTCCCATCCTGGCACTGGTGGCTTTGTGAATTCCTGCACCCACTGGGCAGAGTGCTCCTGCCTGGCCACTGTGTGGGCACCCCGATTCCTTCAGAACTCCCAGGAAGGGCATAGAGAGCACCTCTGGCCATATAGTTCCCTCGGGGCAGGGGGCGGGAGCAGAAGCCTGCCTGTGGCCTCTGCATGGCCTGGTCACTCCAGAGCTCTCAACCAGAACACTCAAGGAGGGACCTTGGCCGGGCGCGGTGGCTCAAGCCTGTAATCCCAGCACTTTGGGAGGCCGAGACGGGCGGATCACGAGGTCAGGAGATCGAGACCATCCTGGCTAACACGGCGAAACCCCGTCTCTACTAAAAAATACAAACAACTAGCCGGGCGAGTTGGCGGGCGCCTGTAGTCCCAGCTACTTGGGAGGCTGAGGCAGGAGAATGGCGTAAACCCGGGAGGCGGAGCTTGCAGTGAGCTGAGATCTGGCCACTGCACTCCAGCCTGGGCGACAGAGCGAGACTCCGTCTCAAAAAAAAAAAAAAAAAAAGGAGGGACCTGAAGTTCAGGCATGGCCCTCTGACCCCCACACCTCTCTCTAGATCCACGACTTTGCCCAGCTGAGTGAGAACACATACCATGTGTACCACAACATCGAGGACCTGCGGGGGGAGCCCCACGCTGTGGCCATCCGTGGTGAGGAAGACGTGCATGTGACAGAGGAGGTGTACAAGCGACCCCTCTTCCTGCAGCCCACCTACAGGTACTCAGGCCTGGCCCCACGTGCTGGCCATGGGTGCTGCAGGTCCTGCTCTCCAGCTGCAGCTTCAGTTTCACCATCTGCAGGTTGGGCCAAGTGCCCCCGACCCATGTCTCCCATGGTGGGGCCCGTTTCCAAACAGTGCCTGGGAATAGGGAGTGAGGGGGATTCCCAGAGTGGGTGCCTGCCCAATGGGCCGCTCTCCCTTACCTGGCAGGTACCACCGCCTGCCTCTGCCCGAGCAAGGGAGTCCCCTGGAGGCCCAGTTGGATGCCTTTGTCAGTGTTCTCCGGGTAAGTGGGGTGGGCACAGGGGAGGAGTCTTGAGAGTCGTCGCCACGGAGGTGCCCTCGTTCTGTGGTGTGTGTGTGAACACGTCAGGGTGGACGTATGGTAGTGTCTATCTCCGTGTATATGTCTGTGTGTGTCAGCGCCTTTGTGTGTGTCTCTGGGGAGTGTGTGTACCTAAGTGTTGTGTATCCGTGTGTTCCTGTCTGTGTGTCTCTGTGTGTGTGTGCACCTGTATGTAGGTGTGTGCTTGTGCATTCTCTTACGACAGAGCCCATCACTGACCACTGGCCTAGCTGCTGGCCATGGCTGGGCTGCCAACTTGTTGTGTGGTCCCAGACTAATCACCTCACTTCTCTAGATCTCAGTTCCTCATTTCTTTAGTGGAGCTAACAACTCTTGCCCTATAGACTCTTCAACTGACATTTCCTGAGTCCTGGCAGAGTTTCTGTCCAGCCTCCTTCAGGACGTTATCTTATTTCACTGGCATCTCGCAGGAGGTGTTAATTCTGGCCTGATGCCCTCAGAGTTGCTCTCACTTCCAGTTCTTTGAGCTCCTCCAAGGCCTGGGGAGGGAGCAGGCGGAGCTGATGAGGCTGTGGCTTTGGCAGAAGAGGCTGAGACACCTACTGGAGCCCACTTTGTTGCAGATGGTGGGGCAGGGTGGGCTGATGGCATGCTTTCCCCTGCTCAGGCCTCAGCCCAGGACTTCCTGGCCTCACTGGGGCCTGATCCTCATGGTCTTTCTCAGGAGACCCCCAGCCTGCTGCAGCTCTGCGATGCCCATGGGCCTCCCCCAGCCCTCGTCTTCAGCTGCCAGATGGGCGTGGGCAGGACCAACCTGGGCATGGTGCTGGGCACCCTCATCCTGCTTCACCGCAGTGGGATCACCTCCCAGCCAGAGTGAGTGGCCCAGGGCCCAGCGTCCTGAAGGGCTGTGGGGCCGAGGAGGGGACAGGCTGCCCCACAATGTGGGGACATGTCTAGGAGCCCAGAGCCAGAGCTGGAAATTTGGCATCTGGGGTTCATTTCCTGGTTTGCCATAAGTCTTGCTGGGAGACCTGGAGAAAGTCACCTGACCTTTCTGGGCCTCAGTTTCCCTAGTTGGGGAAATGTCCCCTGCTTCCCACAACATGATTCAGAAGGAACCTGTAGTCTGGTGTCCCCCAGCGGCCATATGAGCGGAGACAGCAGGCAGGTGGCTGTGTGAGACCTTTGGAAGAGCCCTGCTAATGTACTGACCCCTGCCTCGACAGGGCTGCCCCCACACAGGCCAAGCCCCTGCCCATGGAGCAGTTCCAGCTGATCCAGAGCTTTCTCCGCATAGTGTCCCAGGGAAGGAGGATAGTGGAGGAGGTGAGCTAGGGACAGCAAGGGGCTGGGGCAGGGGTAGTGGAGGGGACGGTCACTCCTCTCACTGATCGGGGCTCTCTTCCTCCCCGATAACCTCCCCCACCTCTCTGCCAATCCTTTTCTTTCCCTCTCTTTTCTCTTTTCTCCTGCCATTCTGCCTTGACCCTGCTCCGCACCCCCCCACCTCCCTCTTGCTTGCCCTGGTCCCCGGCACCAGGTGGACAGAGCCATCACTGCCTGTGCCGAGTTGCATGACCTGAAAGTAGTGGTCTTAGAAAACAAGAAGAAGTTAGAAGGTATCCAACCGGAGAGCCCAGCCCAGGTGAGGCATGGAAGGATGTGTGAGTACCCGGCTTCCCTGTGAGCCCCGCAGCCTGATTTCATTAGGCATGTTCACTGACTTCTTTCAGACTGACTTTTTCTGACTGCTGCATCTCCCATGAGAAGAGCAGTTTTCAGAGGAAGGGGAGATAGGGGGGCTGGGCCCGCAGGAAGGACAAAGAAGAGGGGAAGTTTACTTTCCCTGACCAGGTCCCTTGAACTGCAGAATAAACAGGACGGAGGAAGGGGCTGCTGGCCAGGGCTGCAGGGGCCCCTGGACTCAGATACTCCCCAGGCCACTCATGGCCTCCCACTAGTAAAACTCCTGGTGTTTCTTTGGGAAGACTGGGGTTTGGTCCAGCTGGCTGCTTCTGAAAGACTTATGGGCTCTAGGATGTCTCAGCAGACCCTGTCCCCATGCCCTAGCGAAAGGAGGTGGGCTTGATAGTGTTTATATCATACAGTGCATGGAAAGAATCTAAAAGCCACAGAGGTGGCTGCTGCTGCTTCTTTCTTGTTTCTTCTTCTCTTCCTCCTCCTCCTTCTTCCTCCTCTTCCTCCTCCTCCCC
>NW_012113141.1:3778920-3797296 GCF_000951035.1 Colobus angolensis palliatus
TTAGCCAGGATGGTCTCGATCTCCTGACCTCGTGATCCGCCTGTCTTGGCCTCCCAAAGTGCTGGGATTACAGGCTTGAGCCACCACGCCTGGCCCATCCACGACTGCTCTTATGCTAGGATGACAGAGTTCAGTAGCTGCAGCAGGGACCCTGAAGCCTGAAAGTCTAGAGTATTTATCGTCTGGTCCTTTGTGGAAAAAGTCTGCCAACCCCTGGTGGAGATTCCCAAAGATGGGATTAAATTTCACCAAAGGGCATGGCCCTTCTTAGGGCCTCTCTGAATCTCACTTGCCCTCCAAAGGGTATTGACCCAGCAGGAGAACCTGGAGATCCGAGGGCCCTTGGGGTTCTCTCTGACAACCCACCATGTAGAGGAAGCTGGGCCGGAGTCAGGAGACGGGGAATCTAGCTCTGTTTGCTGTCAGCTGTGTGACTTTCAGGAAGTCACCTCGTTTCTCTGAATCTCCGTTTCCCTCTGTAAATTAGGAGTAATTAGGATGGCTCCCCTGGAGCACTGCTGTGAGGGTCTTTGTATTTGTATTTCTTGTGGAGAGACTCCAGTTCTTTTTTTTTTTTTTTTTCCTTTTGTTTTTTTGAGACAGGGTCTCGCTTTGTCATCTGGGCTGGAGTGCAACGGTGAGATCATGGCTCACTGGAGACTCAACTTCCCAGGTTCAAGCGATTCTCACACCTCAGCCTCATGAGTGCCTGGGACTACAGGCATGTGCCACCATGCCTGACTGAGTTTTGTAATTTTTATAGAGATGGGGTTTTGCCATGTTGCCCAGCTTGTTTTAAACTCCTGGGCTGAAGCGATCTGGCTGCCTCAGCCTCCCAAAGTGCTGGGACTACAGGCGTGAGCCCCTCCAGGTTCCAGTTCTTAAGGGAGGGCCTCTGGCTCGCGGAAGGGTGTGCACACACTTGTCTTCCTCAACACAGTGGGTGCACAACCCTGACTTGTTAGGTGTCGCTGGAGCTAAGTGAGGGAGCCCCTGCCTGTCTCGGGGCTGGGAGCCTGCTTGGGGAGACCAACCCTGCACCCAGAACCACAGTGCCTAGTGTGGTCACCCACATATCTCCCCGGACCGCAGATAACCACAGCAACTGGGATAGGGTGAGACACTTAGAAGAACTTCCAACCTGGCAGAACTGTGTCATGAAGGGAGGGGAAGACTGTCTTCTGGAGAGTTCCAAGGCTTAACTCCTGCCCTTGCAGGGATGGGGACAGGGACAAGATGGAGACAGGCCCTTCCTTAACACCCTGTCCTCCCTCTCAGGGAAGTGGCAGCCAACACAGCATCTGGCAGAGGGCGCTGCGGAGCCTGGAGCGGTACTTCTACTTGATCCTGTTTAACTACTACCTTCATGAGCAGGTGGGGCCCGGGAGGAGCAGACCCATGTCCCCTCCTCCTGGGCCTCTTCCAGCCTCCCCACTGCAGTGACTGACTTGCTGTGGAGGGAGACCCCCACAAGGAACTGGGGAGGGAAGGGAAACCAGGAGAGACCCAGATTCAGGAGTAGTCCCTGAGCAGCTGGGCACAGGGAGGCCCCACCTCACTCCCCTGGGCCCTCATTTCTGTCCTTAGCCAGGACACCAGATGTCCAGGTCTTCTCTCAGCCACTCTCTTGTCCCTGCCCTGGGCCATGTTGGCTATCTCCTGGGGCTTCCCCTGCCATGGTGTGGGCAGGGAGATTTCAGGATGGCCCTGTGCCCCTGAATTCCTCGTCTCTCTGCCTCGGGCTGCAGTATCCGCTGGCCTTTGCCCTCAGTTTCAGCCGCTGGCTGTGTGCCCACCCTGAGCTGTACCGCCTGCCCGTGACGCTGAGCTCAGCAGGCCCTGTGGCTCCGAGGGACCTCATTGCCGAGGGCTCCCTGGTGAGTGTGACTGGCAGTCAGGGAAGTGGGTGTGGCTGTGTACTGGCCCTGGCCCCTGAACACTGGATTCCTGTGGGTTTGGGGTAAGCATTGCACTCGCGGGTAAACAAGAGAGGCTGTGGGTGTTGGGATCCTCTTGTGAGCAGAATGGGGTCATGCTCAGGCACCAGCAAGTATTTGCAGCTTTGGCCGCTATTCTGGTACCTTCTCCTCAGTCTCAAACCCAAGAGCTCTGGGCAGGGTTCTGGGTTCTTTGCCTCCAGCTTCTTGTCTTTGAGCCTCAGCTTCCTGGTCTGGAGAGTGAGCACCATTGCTCTTCTTGCCAGGGCCGGGGGGAAGCTCCAAGTGCTTTGTAAACTGTGAAGCTCAGGTTCCACCCCACCCGCTGCCTGCCTTGAGCCAGGTCCTGACCCTTCCTGTGGCTGCAGTCGGCTGCTGTGGGTCCCAGGCTCGGTGCTCTCCCCACAGCGGGAGGACGATCTGGTCTCCCTGGATGCGCTCAGCACTGTCAGAGAGATGGATGTGGCCAACTTCCGGCGGGTGCCCCGTATGCCCATCTACGGCACAGCCCAGCCCAGCGCCAAGGTGACCCCTCCTCGGGGCCTGGTTCCCCCAGTGGGGTTGAGGAGGGAGGGCTGAGGGCTCACTGCCGGCCCTCCGGTGCCCAGGCCCTGGCGAGCATCCTGGCCTACCTGACGGACGCCAAGAGGAGGCTGCAGAAGGTCGTCTGGGTGAGCCTGAGGGAGGAGGCTGTGTTGGAGTGTGACGGGCACACCCACAGCCTGCGGCGGCCTGGGCCCCCTGTGACTCCTGACCAGCTGGAGGTGAGGCCCCCTGCCCTCTAGGCACCCCTTCCTCCGAGGCTTCTGGGGAGTGGCCTGGGAGGGTCTTCAGAAGGCCCCACGCTCCTGCATACAGATGGAGAATCTGAGGCCCCGGGAGAAGCAGTGTCAGGGAGTGGCCAACTCAGGATTCCCACTAAAGTGCTCTGGTAACCTGCCTGGTTTTGGGGGTGGTTGTGACCCCTGAGGCTTGGAAGGTCAGGGATGGGACTGGAAGCCAGGGCCAGGCCTGGCCATGGCAGGCTCTGGCCTTTCAGGGCTATCCTAGAGCCTGCCCCAGTGGCCTGTGTCCTCCCTCCTGCCCTTCCCCAGACCCTGGAGGCCCAGCTGAAGGCCCATCTAAATGAGCCTTCCCCGGGCAAGGAGGGTCCCCCGACCCACAGGTTCCAGACCTGGCTCACCATGCAGGAGGTCTTCAGCCAGCACCGCAGGACCTGCCCTGGCCTCACCTACCACCGCATCCCCATGCCGGACTTCTGTGCTCCCCGAGAGGAGGTGAGGGTGATGCTCAGGCTGAGGCCTCTGGGGAAGGATGGGAGGCCTCCCTGCCTCCCCTCTGGCTTGGGCTCTGGGAGAATGAAACGGCCCCAGCTTCTCTATGGGGCCCAGGGATGGTCTCATGGGGTTTTTCCGATTTGGGGAAGCCCTGAGGGAGGACAGCTGCTGTATTGTGTTATGGGTGTGTTATAGGTGTGTGTGTGTGTTATCAGGGTGTGTGTGTATTTGTTATAAGGGGTGTGTGTATGTGTGTTGAGGGTGAGCATGTGGTGTCCGTGGTGTGCGTGTCTCAGTTGGGGACAGTGTATGGAGTGTGTGGGTGGCGTGTGGAGTGTGGCTATGTGTGTGCATGTGTTTTTATGGAGTTTGTGGTGTCTCCCTTGTCTGTGTTGGGGACTGTGTATGGAAAACCATCTTTAGGGGAGTGGTGTGGTGTGTGTGGTAGGGTTTGTGGAGGGATCGTTAGGAATGCTTGTGTGTGGCATCTGTAGGTCTGTGACTGTGGGTGTCTGTAGTGTGTTTACGGGATGTGGATCCCTGTGTGGCGTTGTGTGTCTGGCGTGTGTTGTGCGTGTGTTGTAGGTGGGTCGCTGTGTGCTGTGTGTTTCTGGCAATGGGGTCCGTTTCCTGCCTGAGCCCCTCCTGGCGCATCTCTCCGCGGCTCTCACTGCCTGCGGTCTGCTGCCCCCCGGTGGCCGTGTGCTGCCAGGCTTCTCCGAGGTCAGGCCCCTACCCTCATTGTGGGACCAGGGTTGGGTCCAGCTCAGGTGGGTGGCAGGGCCAGCGGTCCATGTGCAGCCCAGGGGCGCAGTACACAGGGGTGGCGTACAGGTGCATGTCCTGCCTGGTGGAGGGTGGGCACCTTGAGCCCCACGTGCGTACTGTGTTGGCTCACACGTCCTGTCCGGGTGCTTGGTGTGAGGGTGGTTACAGCTGCACAGGTGCAGCTGTTGACACGCACATAGTCTCGTGCACTCTGGTGAGTGTGGTTTGTGTGTGCAAGCTTGGGGGCCTGACAGTTTCTGGCCCAAGGACAGTGGCTGGGGCTGCCGTGTGGACGGGGTCCCCGTTGGGATCTGTGCATCCAGGAGGCACCCGCTGACCCAGACTTTGCTCTCCCCACCCAGGACTTTGACCAGCTGCTGGAGACCCTGCGGGCCGCCCTCTCCGAGGACCCAGGCACTGGCTTCGTGTTCAGCTGCCTCAGCGGCCAGGGCCGCACCACGACTGCGATGGTGGTGGCTGTCCTGGCCTTCTGGCACATCCAGGTACGTGTGGCCTCTCCAGGGAGATTAGAGATTTGCCCAGAGGAGTGGACACTCAGGTCCCAGGCACACAGGTCCTACAGGAGGGTGTGAGGGGCACAGACAGCCTGGTGTGGTCCCAGAGCCCCTTCCATCAGTCTTGGGCAGCCCCCCAGTGCTCCCCAGCAAGGGGCTCCTGGCGTTGGGAGGGGGCTTCTGTCTCAGCAGCTGTCCTCCCTCAGGGCTTCCCCGAGGTGGGTGAGGAGGAGCTCGTGAGTGTACCTGATGCCAAGTTCACTAAGGGTGAATTTCAGGTGAGCATGCCCTGCGGGGTCCCTGGGGCACCTTGGGGTGGGAGGAGGAGGAGGAAGACTCCTGCTCACAGGTCTAGGGGTCCTCAAAGCACATCCCAATGCTGTCACCTCTGCCACCTCATCATATCAGTGCTTCCCTGTTCCCATTTTATAGATGAGCCCAGCAAGGCATGGGACAGCTTGGCTCTGGGGCCCTGGCAGATGGCTGGCCATGGAGATGTGGGCTGGACCCCTCCCTGCCCAGCCTTGCTGCTGGGCTGCTGTGTACCTTGGGGAGGTCACTGGCCACCGTCTTGACTGGGTAATGTTGATAAGAACCTCTCAGCACCTTCAACCCAGCTGTGGTTGGTGACCTTGTGTGGGTCACCAGCCTTCTCTGCTCTGCCTGTTCCCCTATTTCAGATTAGGGTACTGGATGGCCAGCCACAAACATTCCAGATTTAGTCATCCGTGTATTGTGCACCTGCCACATGCCACAGGCCTTCTTCTCAGGCATTCCAAGAGTCATGGCAACGTCTCTCAGAGTTGACCCATGGCTGACCTGCAGTTGGCAGCACAGTTGGCTCTTGTCTCACTGGCTACCTTCACTACTTGCCCCTCCCCTGCCCTCGCCACAGTCCTGAGGCCCTGACTGCCGTGCAGCACCTCACACTTCCCAAGCTCTTGCAGCCTCTGGGCCTTTGCATATGCTGTGCCTTCTCCCTTCCTTCTTCTGGCTGATTCTCTGATTCTTTCCTTTTTTCTTTTCTTTTTGTGGTAAAATATGCATAACATAAAATGTACCATTTCAACCATTTTTAAATGTACAGTTCAGTGGCGTTAAGTACATTCATGTTGTTGTGCAACCATTGCCACAACCCGTCTAACTCCTTCATCTTGCAAACAGAACTCTGCCCCCCTATTCAGTAATAATTCCCCATCCTTCCTCCCAGCAGCCCCTGTTCTACTTTCTGTCTCAATGGATGTAACTACTCTAGGAATCTTCTATGAGTGGATTCATACAGTATTTGTGTTTTATGACTAGTTCATTTCACTGAGCATGATATTCTCAAGGTTTACCCACATTGTAGCATGTGTCAGAGTTTCTTTCCTTTTAGAGGCTGAATAATATCCCATTGTATGGATAGACCACACGTTGTTTCTCCATTCCTCCATCAAGGGACACTATTTGCTTCCACCTTTTGGCTGTCATGAATGATGCTGCTATGAAGTGCATTGTACACGTAGCTGAGTCCCTGCTTTCTGTTCTTTTGGGCATATACTCAGGAATGGAATTACTGGGTCCTATGGTAATTCTCTTTACTTTTTTGAGGAACCACCATGCTGTTTGCTGCAGGATATGCACCATTTTACATTCCCACCAGCAACACACAAAGGTGCCAATATTTCCACATCCTCACCAACACTCGATTTCTGTTTTTTCTTTTCTGTCTTTCTTTCTTGCTTTCTTTGTTTCTTTCTTGAGATGGGGTTTCACCATGTTGGCCAGGCTGGTCTTGAACTCCTGACCTCAGATGATCCACCTGCCTCAGCCTCCCAAAGTGCTGGGATTACAGGCGTGAGCCACCATGCCCAGCCAGTGTTTTTTTTTTTTTTTGGATAATAGCCATCCTGCTGGGTATGAAGTGGCATTTTGTGGCTTTGATTTGCATTTCTCTAATGATTAGTGACATTCAATATCTTTTTATGTGTTTATTGGCCACTCGTATGTCTTCTTTGGAGAAATGTCTGTTCAAGTCCTTTGCCCATTTTGAATTGGATTGTTGTTGAGTTTTGGTTCTTTGTATATTCTGGAAACTAATCTCTTATAAGAGAGGTGATGTGTAAATATGTTCTCTATTATGTGGGCTGACTTTTTATTCATTCATAGTGTCATCTGATGCACAAAAGTTTTTAATTTTGATGAAGTCCAGTTTGTCTGTTTTTTCTTTTGTTGCCTGTGCCCTTGGTGCTGTATCCAAGAAATCATTGCCAACTCCAATGTCATGAAGCTTGTCTCCTGTGTTTTATCCTAAGACTTTTATAGTTTTAACTCTTAGGTTAAAATCCTAAGTTTTACGATTTTTTTTTTGATCCATTTTGAGTTAGTTTTTGTATATGGTATGAGGTAAGAGTTATCTAAGTTTATTCTTTTGCATGTGGGTATCTGGTTTTTCCAGCACCATTAGTTCAAGAGTCTGTCTTTCCCCATTGAAAGGTCTTGGCACCCTTGTTGAAAGCCACTTGACCATCTATATGAGGGTTTATTTTCCAGCTGAATTTAGTCTTCGCATCGGTCTTTCGAATGTGATGGTTAGGCCTCTGCTTCCTCACACCAGGCCCTGTGCTGGGAGCTGTGTGTACTCCCCCTGTCCCCTTTCCCAGCCCCCAGGAGGTAGGCGCTTTTACTGCTCCCAGTTTGTAGAGGAGAAAATAAGGCCTGGGGAGACAAGTTTATTACCCTAGGGCCACATCAGAGAGGTGGGGCTGGGGTATAAGCCAGGCTGTGAACCTCAGAGCCTGTGTTCCAAAGTTACATCATGTGACCTGAAGACACCCCTGTATACCCCATCCTCACCCACCCCCAGATAATCTAGACCCGCTTCTTTTGCAATTAGTTCAGCATTTGCTGAGCCCACAGTCTGTTGAGGAGAAGGGAATATTCAATAGAGCGTGAAGAGGCCCAGAGCAGACACTGGTTTTAAGGGCCAAGAGTGCAGCTGAGGGAGCCTGAGAGGGCTTCATAGAGGAGGCAGCATTTGAGTGCCTTTGGGGAAGATGAGTGAGTATGCTTGGTGAGGAGAGGAGTGTGTAAAAGGATCAAGTGTGCAAAGGAGGGATTCTGGAAAGGACAGGAACTATGTAAGGCTGTGATTTGTCAGAAGGGAAGCAGGCAGGACTGAGGGGTGGGGGCCCAGATTGTGAAGGCCCTGGAGGGTTGCACTATGTGTTTGACCTTGACCGTGAGGCCAGCAGGGAGGCAGAGGAGGTTGTGATCAGACTCTCAGTCTGGGGGTCCCAGCAGGCAGTTGTGTGGTTTGGGGAGTGGAGGGAGAGGCAGGAGCTGAGTGAGGAGGGGCTACAGGGTGAGCAGGAGCAGCCCAGTCCTCATTGGTAGGTCTTGTGGGCTCCTGGATGTGGGGTGAGGAGGGCACCTAGGATGACCTCGCGTTTCTGGCTTCGTGGTTGTGACAGCTGTCGAGATGTGGAATTCAGGGGAGGAACAGCTGCAGCAGAGGCCAGGAGTTGGGTTCCCTGTGAAAAGCTGCAGTCCTCTGTCTGAGGTAGCCCCCAGGGGACACAGTTCCCTGCACTTTCCTGGGGACCTGCCTAGAGTCTGGGATTGGGGGTGTGGACTGGGCAGCTCCCTCCTGCTCCCCTGGGCACAGCCTGAGCCAGATCGGCCACTAGTTCCTTCCAGACTATTCTTTTTCCTCCTCCCACTTGGCTGCAACTCCATGCCTGCTGGGGTGCCCAGCCCCAGGCCAGGACTCTCTGAGAAACACACGAGTTGGGGAAAGGCCTTTCCCTGTTCTTAAGTGGCAGCCAGAGAGAGAAGAGGGCGAGTTAGGTGTTCATTCATTCACTGGGCAGCTGTTGCTGGGGCATCGGGCAGGTGCCAGCTGCCACTCCAGGTGCTGGCAGAAAGCCCCTCACTTAGTGGGGAGCAGGCATGATAGCAGAAGCAGATGAGCAGGTGGCTGTCGACCATGGGACAGGGCTCTGCAGGGACCTTGCAGAGTGGTGGGGGTGGGTGGTGGGAGGGGTTATGGGTGAGGCTGGAAAAATAGGCTGGGACCAGGTGGTGCAGGGGGCCTTGTAGGCCCCAGTTTCTGTGCTGAGTGCAAGGGAGCCACGAAGAGATCAAAGCCTGGAAATTATACAAACATGGGTTCACATCTATACTTTTATAAGACCTCTCTGGCCACCAGGGAGAGGGAGGGTGGGGAGGAGGCGGAGATGCTGGTCAGAGGGGTACTGATATGGAGGCAAAGGGGGATGGAGGTCTGGATCAGGTGCCAGCTGTAGAGAGGTGCAGTGTAGACAGATTTGGAGGGGAACTCAGCACAGGGTGGCTAAGAGGGCCTGGGGGGAAGAGCCATAGAGTGACCTAAACAGGCTTCAGTTTTCCCTTGCAATAAAGGGTAGATTATATCATTTTTTTCTTTTTCTTTTTTCTTTTTCTTATTACTCAGAGATGGGGTCTCACCATGTTGGCCAGGTTGGTCTTGAACTTCTGGCCTCAAGCGATCTCTCCACCTCGGCCTCCCAAAGTGCTGGGATTATAGGCATGAGCCACTGCACCTGGCCTGGGTGGGGGATTATATCAGATGAGTGGTGTCCAACTCTGAGCGTCTGCGCAGTACCTGGGGCTCCTGCAGGTTACCAGGAAGGTGGGGAGGCTTCTCACACCCCCTCCTCACCCCTCCAGCCCTAGTATGTGACAGCTATCTGTTTTATAGATCAAAGTTCTGCATGAGGCCTTGTTTGAAGCAGGATTTCTATTGCTTAAAAAATAAGCACCTCAACCAGGCGTGGTGGCTCACGCCTGTAATTCTAGCACTTTGGGAGGCTTAGGTGGGCGGATCACCTGAGGCCAGGAGTTCAAGACCAGCCTGGCCAACATTGCGAAACCCTGTCTCTACTAAAAATACGAAAATTAGCTGGGTGCAGTGGCAGGCGCCTGTAATCCCAGCTACTTGGGTGGCTGAGGTGGGAGAATTGGTTGAACCCAGGAGGCGGAGGTTGCAGTGAGCCAAGATCTTGCCACTGCATTCCAGACTGGGTGACAGGGCGAGACTCCATCCCAAACAAAACAAAACAAAACGAAACAAAAATAGACACCTTAGGTCAACTTAACATTCCATGGGTGCATTGGGGTGGTTTTTATATTGTGTGATACAGAGCATACAAAATGGCAATTTGGAGTCACGGTCGTGCATTTAATATGTCTTGAACATCTTAAATCACTTCTGTTCCCATGTTTTTTTGTAGAATTATTTCCTAACGAAAACCACTTCTTGATTGTGTCTCCCCTGTGAGAACTGGGTGCACTCTGTGATGTCTTTGACTGTGGCAGTCCCTTTTTCCTAGTAACTCTGTTGATGTGCTCTGACACTGAAAATCTGTGTAGTGTACAAGATACTAAATTGTGGATTGGTGGGGCTTTTATGCCACAGCTTATCAGAACTTGAAGATACTGGTACTTAATACCCTCTTAAGGAACAATTTACCTCCAAATTTTAGGCTAGAAAATTAATGGAATAACTTCCCAGCACTTTGGGAGGCTGAGGGCGTGGATTGCCTTAACCCAGGAGTTTGAGATTAGCCTGGGCAACATGGCAAAACCCCGTTTCAGCCAGGCGTGGTGGCATGGGCCTGTAGTCCCAGCTACTCGGGAGGCTGGGGTGGGAGGATCACCTGAGTCCAGGAAGTTGAGGTTTCAATAAGCCCTGATCACGCCACTGCACTCCTGCCTGGACGACAGAGTGAGACTCTGTTTCCATAAAACAACAACAAAAAATGTCAATGGAATAACTAAAAAGGAATCGTAATCCATACCTTTTTTAGATTTTCAGTACAAATTTCAATTTCTGTGTACTGATCCTCAACACAACCAATAAATCCCAATTGTGGAGGAAAAAAAAAAAGCACCTGGGTAGCCTGGCCCCTGAGATGTCCAGGATCCCCCTGTCCTCCCTCAGTCTCAGAACTGAGGAGCAGGCAGGGCTCTGTGGTCAGCACCTGGGCCTTAGGCCTGCTGTGGCCTTTTGGTGAGGGTACAAGCCTGGTGCTGGGGCTGTGGGTTCTCACCTGCCCCCACCAGCTTTCTGTCTGCTCACCCCCGTTCTCTGGCCCCAGGTAGTAATGAAGGTGGTGCAGCTGCTGCCCGATGGGCACCGTGTGAAGAAGGAGGTGGACGCGGCACTGGACACCGTCAGCGAGACCATGACGCCCATGCACTACCACCTGCGGGAGATCATCATCTGCACCTACCGCCAGGTGAGCCCCACCCCACCTCACCCCACCCCAGCCACCCTTCCAGGTGTGCATGGCCCAGGGAGTGGCTGATGTGGCTTTGGGGTTGCTAGGGGTCCTAGGGGCCCCTCCTTGGCTCCTGGTCACCTTTCCACCTTCTGGAAGTGGAAGTGATCCATGAAATAGACACATCCCCAGCCCCAACCCACTCATACCAGATTCTGGAGTGGGGGGGGGGATGCGTGCAGGGGCCATGTTCAAAGCATTCAACAACTGCTGTGGCCCTGGGACCAATCAAGGATGTGGCCAATCAGAGTGAACACCCAGGAGCCCTGTGGTGCCAGGCATTAACCCTCTAGTTTCTGGGTCCTGGCAGGGGGACCAGAGGTCCCGGACAAAAGTCAGGTCGTGGTGGGTGGGGACCCTCAGGGTCTTGGAGTGGCTGTTTCACAACTAGCACGGAGGCCGTCATCTCGGGATGTGGGTGTGTCCGTGCTGCCCTGGGGCTGGGGCTGGCTCCCAGATGGGGTGTTTTTGGTCTGCTCAGTAAAAATTGTTTTTAAATAACTCATCACATTATAAAAATAAAGTTTTGGCCAGGTGCGGTGGCTCATGCCTGTAATCCCAGCACTTTAGGAGGCCAAGACAGGCAGATCACCTGAGGTCAGGAGTTGGAGACCAGACGGGCCAATGTGGTGAAACTCCATCTCTACTAAAATACAAAAATTAGCCAGGCGTGGTGGCAGGCGCCTGTAGTCCCAGCTACTCGGGAGGGTGAGACAGGAGAATCGCTTGAACCCGGGAGGCGGAGGTTGCAGTGAGCGAAGATGGTGCCATTGCACTCCAGCCTGGGCAATAGTGAGACTCCTCAAAAAAAAAAAAAAAAAAAGTTTCATAATAGTCCAGATTTCATGTAATAATCTGGATTTTCAACCTATCTGGAAAGAATGTGCCCTTAAGCCTGCCTGGGTCCCCAGTACTCCCTGCTCTGTCACTCAGCCCAGTAGGCCCAGTCCCATGACCACAGGCTGATGTGGGCTCTGGAGTTTTCTTCCTGGGTCTCTGTGTGGAGTGCTCACTTCTGTTCCTCTCTGGCCCAGTGAATCTGATTGCCTTCTGGGACAGAGGCAGGTGCTGAATGGGAGGGGCAGTGGTGCGAGCCGGTGGGTAGGGGGTGAGGACTTCATGGTGCTGAGAGGGGGCTATATGTGCCAGCCATGTGTTCCCCACTGCTGGCCAGCAATTCTTAGAAACAGCTCTTGCCTGTGGCCCCTGCAGAGGGGGCCTGCCCCAAGCCAGCCCTACGCTCAGCTGTAGCTGTGCACACATTGGGGCAATGACTGATTGGGCCCAGCTTTTGCTCAGGGTCATGGATCAGGCCCTGACTGGGGCAAAGGGTGGATGCCTACCTGGAAGATAGGGTAAGGCATCTGGGGTCAACCTGGGTCCAAGATCAGAGGTCAATTGGGAGGGGAGTTTGGAGAGATTAAGAGGCTGCCAGGTCAGGGGAAGAGTGACTCACACCTGTAATCCCAGCACTTTGGGAGACGTAGGCAGGAGGATCACTTGAGGCTAGGAGTTTGAGACCTGCCTGGGCAACATAGCAAGACCTTGTCTCTACAAAAAAAAAAAAAAAGAAAAAAAATTAGCTGGGCATGGTGGCCTGTGGTCCCAGCTACTTGGGAGGCTGAGGTGGGAGGACTTCTTGAGCCTGAGAAGTCGAGGCTGCAGTGAGGTGTTGTCACTCCACTGCATTCCAGCCTGGGTGATGGAGAGACTGTCTCAAAAAAAAAAAAAAAAAAGGCTGTTAAATGTGGGGAGGGGAAGGTGGTTAAGGAGTTTCAGAAGATGGACTGGTGAATTTAGGAAGAACTATTTTCTTCAGGGCCATAGTTAGATTGGATCCTGAGTCTCCTTTTTAGTTACCTTTGGGTCCCTCTCACAATGGTCTTGTGGCAGCAATGAGCTAAGAAGCTGAGCTCCTCTCACTTTCAGAGGATGCTGAGAGGGTTGAGAATCGAAGCTTCCAGGTCAGTCTGCAGCTGGAGGCCCAATAGTTGAAAAAGGATGCCTGCTTCAGAGCATCTTAGACCCTCCATCCCATGCTGGCCAGGGTCTGTTAGCCCCTACCTCCCTGACTTCTGAAGCTGATAGGCCTCCCTTCCTCTGATCTCCGCGGCCCTGGAAGTCCACTGTGAGGCACCCAGAGGGTGGAGCAGGGAGCATGACAGGGCCTGAGCCGTGGAGAGAGAGGAGGGTTCCCCCAGGGGTGGCCTGGAGCAATGTCCTCAGAGAGCCTGGGAAGGCGCGTCAGGTGGGAGGGGCTGCATGGCAAAGGCTAGGGGGCCGAAAGGTGCAAAACGAGTTTAGAGGCAGCAAAGGTGGTTTGGTGCACGCATCTGATGACATAGAAGTTGTTGGAGATGAGTTGGTGTGGGTGAGTTGGCACTCCTCCTTGGACATTGGAGAGGGAAAGGTGGTTGGGGCTGTGAGAGGTGATTGCTTTACTCTGGTGGCATTGGAGAAGGAAGGTGGCTGGGGCTGTTAGAGGTGGTCACTCTGGCTGCCTTCTGAATGTGAAGTGTTTTTTAATGAGGAGAGAGGAAGCAGAGCCATCTGAGGATTCTTACCCGCTCCCACCAGGTCACCCACCCCCTTTCCAAAGGCCAGGTTGGTTGTGACCTCTGCAGTGGGAGGACGGAGATCCCTGAGCCCCAGGGCCCCTTGGAGGACCCTGAGGCAAGATGTAGAGTCATTCCAGAATATGGCCACCAGGGGGCGCCAGTGGCCTACCTGGCCAAATTCTTAGAGGCACTGAAGAGCAGAGGGACTGAGACACCCTCTGGTTCAGGGGCTGCACACCGCATGTCCAAGAGATCTGAGAGCTTTAAACCATGCTGTGGCAGAGCTCCATTCCTAGAGAGTCTGATTTAGTTGGTGGGGGTGTCTTGGCCAGGGCACTGGTCTTGTTTTTGAAGTCTCCCAGGTGATTCCAATGCACAGCCAAGGCTGAGAGCCACATAGTCTAAGCAGCGGCCCCCAGCTTTAGTGGACTTCAGAATCACCTGGTGGGCTTGTTAAAATGCAGACTGCTGGGCCCCACTCTGGAGCTTCTGATTCTGGAGGTCTGGAGGTCTAAGACACTCCCAGATGATACTGATGCTGGCAGGGACCACACTGGGGGACCTGCCATCCCCCCACAATCTCCGTTACAGCAGCTTTATTGACATACAGTTCACGACGTATATAATTCACGTGCCATGCAATTCACTCATTTATGGTGCATGAGTCCGTGGTTTTTAGTACATTCACAGAGTTGTGCATCCAGCACCACCACATCAAGTTTAGAACATTTTTCATCACCCTGAAAAGAAACCTCACACCCGCTAGCAGTCGCTTCCCCTCCCCCACCCTCTGGCAGCCACTGATCTTTCTGCCTCTATGGATTTGCATGGTCTGGCCATTTCATATAAATGGAATCATACACTCTGTGGTCCTTTGTGTCTGGCTTCTTTCACTTAGCATAATGTTTGAAGGTTTATCCGTGTTGTAGCATGTATTCTTCATTTTTATGGCTGAATAATATTCTGTTGTATAGAAATACCCCATTATGTCTGTCTGTTCATCAGCTGATAGACATTTGGCTTGTTGTAGAACTTTTCGGCTATTATGAATAATGTTGCTGTGAAAATTCATGTACAAGTTTTTGTGTGAACGTATGTTTTCATTTCTCTTGATTATGTACCTAGGAGTGGAATTGCTGGATCATATGGTCATTCTGTGTTTAACCTTTTCAGGTTAACCACCATGAATTGGTGACTAAGTGGGGATGAAGGGCAACGGTCTTCACTCCCAGCCCACGTTCCTCCCCAGACCATGTTGTCCTTGACCCAAGGATCTCATCCATGTTGCCCCAGTGGGCTGCTGGGAGGTTGTGGAGGTTCTAGAAAGGCAGCGGCCCCTACCACCCCTTCCCTCTAATGGTGACTTCTGGAAATTGGCAGTCAGGTCTCACCTGCAGTATCAGCTGTCCTTCTGGTTTCAAACCAGAAGTCCCCAGGTGGCCTCCAGCAGGGTCTGTGGTTCACTGCTCAGAGCAGGCCGGGTGCTGGGTGTGCAGGGGGTGCCACCAGCCTGGTCAGATCCCCCACAGCCTCTGGATATAAATGAACCTAAGCTCAGGCTTGGGCAGGGCTTTATCCCCTCCACTGGTTTAATTTGCCTGGGAATGTTCTAGGTTCGGTCCACATTTGGCCCATCTGATGTTTTTCAAAATCCCGAGAGTCCAGTTGGGATCCTGAAATTCAACAGCACGTGTCTACTTGGCTTCCTGCCCCTCACTCCCCAGAGCCCCCAAATGGTGAATTTCCTTTTCCTGGCCCCCTGCCAGCTTCAGCAGTCAACTTATACTTTAATAATAAGCAGTTTGTGCTTCTTCAGCAATAAAGCTATTCCAGGGCCCTCAGTTGGGAACAGTGGAAGAATTTGGAGGTCAGTTTCCTTTTGTGGATCAGAGAGGAGGGCTCAGAATGTGCATGAATCTTCATTTGCACCCTGAGGTTGCACAGCAAGAATAAGGACAGTAAGTACCAAAAGCTTAGATGGCCCAGGGAGAGCAAAGAGTCTCCCAGAATCCTGATAACTCAGCGATGATTTTACTTTTGCCCTTTTCTTTCTGGGCTTTGTGCACTTGCATGCAGCCTCTCTGGAAGCTGTGATTGCGGCAGGCCCACGGGACGTCTCTGGCCACTCACCTAGGCTGTGTTTGTGCATTTCAACATGTGCCCAGCCAGCATGTGCTGCCTCAGCGCTGGGCCCTGTGCTGACACTGAGCGGGGGCCAGTGATGAAAGGTATGCAGAGCTGACGTTCTAGTAGGGCAGAGAGAGGCAAAATTAAGCAACAGCTCCCGGGCATTTTGTTGTGTTTGCGAAGGAGCCCTTACATCATCGCATTCTGTGTTCACATACCACGCAGTGAGTGGAAGTGCCATTTCCCACATTGTTCCTGTGTATAGCATGTGTGGCCGGCCCTTCACGTTCTTTCCTGTCATCTTCTGGGATGGGGGTGACGTGGACCTCGTAGCACATGTGGCTCTTCCGTTGTGTGGATTATTTCTGTAAGGCTGATACTTAGAAGTAGAATTACTGAATGAGTCAAAATGTAGGAACTTATATTTTTAAGTATTTTGGAACGTTTCAAACAAAATTTCAAAGCAGAGCGTATAATTTCCTCAGCCCTCGTGTGCCCACCTCCCAGCTGCAGTAAGTACCCATCTCAGCCAGTCTTATTTCATCTCAAGCCCTCTGAGATGCACTGAATTATTTTAAAGCATATCCCAGTCCTCACACTACTTCTTCTGTGCATATTTCAGTATGTACCTCTAAAGAAGGGGGATCTTTTAAAGTAGGTAATCACACCGCCGTTATTGCCTCTTAAACAATGGACAGTCGCTACTTACCAGCAAATATCTGGTCAATGTTTAGATGTTTCCACTAATCTCACAGGCCTTCTGCAGCTGGATCAGGATCCAAACAAGATCCACATGTTGCATTTGATTGACGTGGTCCTAAGTCTCTTTTAATCTCAAACAGTTCTCCTTTCCCCCCTGAAATATATTTGTGAGGTGAACTGGTTGTCTTCCTGGGCTTCTTGGAGCTAATTTTGCTAGTTGCACCCCTAGGTTTAAGTTGGCCTGTGCTTCCTGGAAATGGTTCGCATCCAAGGCTTCACGAGATTCCGGCTCATTGTGGCCGGAATGGTTACTGGGGGTGCCATATGCTGCTGTTGGGGCCGGAAGGTCCTGTGTCTCTCCTGTTATGACTGGCTTCTGGGCATCGCCAACTTGCAGAATGGTGATCTGCTGGCTCTCTCATTCCATCTACATTAATTAACTGCAATACTTCCAGAATGAGAGACTTCCCCTCAGGTATGGTGGGGACAGACAGGCAGGTTCCATGCTTGCTGTTTCCTTTGATTTCCCTGTCTCCAGTGGATGGGTTGGTTTGGGAGATGCTTGTCTAAAAATGAGGGAAAGATGTTGGCTGCAGCAAGGCCTAAGGTTCCTCCAGATTTGGATGTGGTTGGAGTCTGTGAGGAGGGTCTGGGTGACTGGAGTGAGACCCGGCAGGGAGAGGGATGGGGTAGAGGCTCATGTGGAGGGACGGGGAGTCACTAGAGACCCAGTGCTGGCTACACATGTCCTGATATCTCCTTGACCAACTTGGAACTAGTCCAAGAGGTGCCCATGCTGGGCTGATAGACATTTTCACGACCTCAGTCCTCACTTTGCCTGTGTGTGATAAAGGGTGTACTAATGTTGGTTCCGGTTTTACATTTGAGGAGGAAGGCACTGAGCTTGCCCAAGAATATGCTGCTGGCAGATTTAGGAGGGGGGCAAGACCCAGCCCCTGACTCCCAGATTGGGCCTCTCCGCCATGCCATATGGCCTCCCAAGTGGGAGGAGGCACCATTTCATCTCTCCCTGCCCACCTTGAGCCCTGCTGCAGGGAAACAGAACTGGAAGCCATGGTCCTTGCCCTTGAGGAAGTTGCAGACTGAGCAGGAGAAGGACGAGGAAAAGAACACATACCAGACACAGGTTGTGGGTGCAGCTGGGAGGTGGTGGAGCTGAGCCTAGGCACATATTTTCCACTGGGACAGACCTTCCCTGAGGGAACAGCCTCGACCCTTCTCTCTGCTTATGCCTGTCTCAAGCAGCCCGACTTCAGGGGCTGCAGCCAATGGCAGTGCCCCTCTGTTCTCCAGTGCGTGCAAGATTGAGTCAAGGCTCGGATGCCCCGTGCATGTGAAGGGACCAGATGCTTGGGGCATTTTAAGAACTGCCTCAAGGCTGTGCACTCTGGCTCATGCCTGTAATCCCAGCACTTTCGGACGCCAAGGCGGGAGGGTCACCTGAGGTCAGGAGTTCAAGACCGGTCTGGCCAACATGGTGAAACCCTGTCTCTACAAAAATACAAAAATTAGCTGAGCGTGGTGGTGCACCTGTAATCCCAGCTACTTGGGAGGCTGAGGCAGGAGAATCACTCGAACCCTGGAGGCAGAGGTTGCAGTGAGCTGAGATCATGCTGCTGCACTCTAGCCTGGGTCACAGAGTGAGACTCCATCTCAAAACAAACAAACAAACAAACAAACAAACTGCCTCAAAAGGAAAAAAGAAAGAAAGAAAACCCATTGAACTAAGCCACTTCCGGCGCTTTGGATGGAAGTGAGAATTCCAGGCCCTGGCTGAGGAGAATCCAACATGGCCGCCAGCCCAGGGCGGTGACACCCTCGGCTCACCTCATCGTTTCCTTTTGGGCTTGGAAAGGGAAAATATTTATGACAAAAACCAAAGTTAGGGCACCTGGAGGAAGCCCTGCTAGAATCATTAATGCCAGTGGCACTTTTCCTGGGCTTTGGCTGGTGACGTTAATTCTTAGTGTATGGTGTTTAAAACAGCCTGTGTCTCCTGTTTTCCCTTGGGAAGAGTTTGAAGAATAGCTGAGGTGAAGGGAGCCACACAGGGAGAAGGCAATGTCGTCTGGTCTCAAAGCGAGATTTATTGTATAAAGACTGTAGTGCTTTAACTTTGAGCAGTGCTTTTTAAGCGTCCCCTCCCCTCCGCTCCCCTCGCCTCCCTTC
>NW_012113141.1:3797476-3816083 GCF_000951035.1 Colobus angolensis palliatus
CTCCCAGGTTCAAGTGATTTTCCTGCCTCAGTCTCCCAAGTAGCTAGGATTACAGGCACCTGCCACCACCACTCCCAGCTAATTTTTGTATTTTTACTAGAGATGGGGTTTTGCCATGTTGCCCAGGCTGGTCTCAAACTCCTGGACTCAAGTGATCCACCCACCTCAGCCTCCCACAGTTTTGGGATTACAGGTGTGAGCCACTGCACCTGGTTGCTATTTGAGTTTTCTAAGAACTCACCTTTTGTCTTTTGTGGTCCTCAGACAGATGGTGAGACCAGGAAAAATTTTATTAGAACCATTTGACTGAGAAGAAACTGAGGCCTAATGAAGTTTTGTGGTTGGCTGGAGGCTGGACCAGAACCTGGCTCCCAACTCCTCGACTTGCTGTGGCAGCCACAACCCAGGAGCAATCTTGTGATGGCAGAGAAGGGAAGGGTTGGAAGGGAAGCTGCCAGCCACTACCGTGTGACTGCCTGGGTTGGTGCAGAGTTGGCCCTGCGACCAAAGGAGCTGCCAGGAGGTCAGAGAGACCAGCTGTGTGTCCCAAGGGCTGAAGTCATTTCTTAAGAAAAATAAAAGGCCAGAGAGCTCTGGCTATGAGCCCCAGGCAGGGTCTCTCTCAGCCTCTTGAAAACCCTGGCTGTTGGCCAGGCGCGGTGGCTCCCACCTCTAATCCCAGCACTTTGGGAGGCTGAGGCGGGCGGATCACGAGGTCAGGAGATCGAGCCCATCCTGGCTAACACGGTGAAACCTCATCTCTACTAAAAATACAAAAAAAAAAAAAAAAAACTAGCCGGGCGTGGTGGCGGGCGCCTGTGGTCCCAGCTACTTGGGAGACTGAGGCAGGAGAATGGTGTGAACCCAGGAGGCGGAGCTTGCAGTGAACCAAGATGGCACCACTGCACTGCAGCCTGGACGACTGAGCGAGACTCTGTCTCAAAAAAAAGAAACACCCTGGCTCCCTGGCTGCCAAAGTTGTTCCCCAGAGACATGGTTCCAGTAGGTAATGTGTCTCGGGAGGAGGTCCGGAGCAATTAGGGCAGCCCTGCAATGCTGTGAGCTGCCACATAAAATAGGACCCAAGCAAAGGCTGTATCCTGGCCTTTTCAAACCCAGCCTAGAACGGCTTCCAGAACGGAGTGTGTGTGTGAGTGTGCATGTGAGTACACGTGTGCCCTCGTGTGTGTGTGCGTGTGTGTAGGACACATGTTCTCAGTAGCCGAGACCTCTCTCTCTCTCTTTGAGACAGGGTCTTGCTCTGTTGCCCAGGCTGGAGTGCCGTGGTGCAATCATAGCTCACTGTAGCCTCAACCTCCTGGGTTCAGGTGATTCTCCTG
The DNA here is from genome assembly GCF_000951035.1 of Colobus angolensis palliatus. NCBI lineage: Eukaryota > Metazoa > Chordata > Mammalia > Primates > Cercopithecidae > Colobus > Colobus angolensis. The sequence continues at coordinate 3,798,817 of NW_012113141.1, forward strand.
CCTCAGCCTCCTGAGTTGGTGCACTACAGAGATGCACCACCATGCCTGGCTAATTTTTACACTTTTTTGTAGAGACAGGGTCTTTGCTGTGGTGCCCACGCTGGCCTCAAACTACTGGGCTCAAGTCATCCTCTTGCCTCAGCCTCCCAAAGTGCTGGAATTAAAGGTGTGAGCCACCGTACCTGGCTGCCGAGACCGCTCATCTCTCTTCCTTCCCATTGTAGGGCAAGCTGATATTTCCATTCTCCAGGAGGACTTTCCTGCTTTATTCAACAACAGACATCCACTGAGCAGCTGTGGTTTCTAAGTGTGCACCACTGGGCTTAGAATTGTTGGTGGACTTGGGAGGGGTTTAACCTCAACTCCAGCCTCACCGCCTCCCTCACCCCCTGGGTAATCCCCAGAGACCCTGCCTCGGTGCCTGCCACTCTCATTGTCCCGATTGTGGTTGTTACCAGAGATCCCTGTTTCTGCTGCAAGGTCCACCTCTGAAATCCTGACTCCAGAACCCTGCCCGGCACAAGTAGGGGCTCCACAAATGTCTTTCTAGTGAGTGGATGGAGGGAAGGTTGAGTAAATCATTGCATAAATAAATAGGAAAGCCTGACTGCACCTTCATTATTAACGCTTTTGGTTCTTTGTCCACATTGTTGGTCTTCCAGGACAGGGCATTCTTCTGCAGTAAGCTAAAGAGCCCTGGGTCAGGGGTTGGAAGCCCTGGCTCCAGCCCTGGCTCTGCCAGTAACTCCCTGTGGAACCTTGGGCAAGTCACTTTGGCCTGCCTGCACCCCTATTTTTTCATCTGTCACCTGGAATTGTTACCCTTGCTCTGCGTGCTTTGAGGGATGGTGGTGAAGACCAGTCTGGGGCCCATGGGAGATGGGATGGGGTGTGTGGGGTGTGCAGGGTGGCTGGGCTGCCAGGCAGGCTCCGTGGGCTACATGTGGGCACAGTGGGCCTCTTGAGGAACGAGACTGTGTCCTCTCAGCGTTAAATCTCTGTGCCTGGCCTAGAGGTGCTGCTGAACAGCGTCTGTTGAACTCATGGCATGCAGAGTGGCCCACGGCACCAGGTCAAGTCCCTTCACACTTTGAAATTACTTAACAAAATAGGATGTCACCTTTGGAAAATGGGTTACCCGTATGGATTGAGGGCGATTTTCTCCCTTCCAGAGATTAGGTACTTCCTGTACTGGGGTCCCACCGCTGGGCTGGCCTGAGGATGCAGTTTGCAGGGACTCGGTGGAGACCCACCACACACAGTGGCTGCTGCTGCACTTGGGAAGAGGGTGTGCTGCCGGCCCTGGAACCTGCCCTTCAGCCACTGGCTGTCTTTGGGGACTGTCACTTGCCTCCCCAGCCTGGGCCCCACCTCAGCTGGAGGCAGAGGTCACCAGGCCAGGTTTCTTTCTTTTGTGTTGGTGAGTGAGGGGATACCAAGGAGGCTTCAGGCTTCAGTAATGGCAGAGGGTGGCAGGGTGGGGACAGTTGCTCTCTGGCTAGCTTGATGAAGACCCTGAGCCTGGCCTTGTTGGCTCTTCCTCATTTTTTTTTCTTTTCTTTTTTTTTTTTAAGAGACAGACTCTCACTCTGTCACCCAGGCTGGAGTGCAGTGGCACAGTCATGGCTCACTGACTGTAACCTTGACCTCTTGGGCTCAAGCCATCCTCCCTCCTGAGCTCCCAGGCCTGAGTGGCTGGGGCTACAGGTGCGTGCCACCACACCTGCCTCTTTTTTGTTGTTCTTTTGGTAGAGATGGTCTCCTTCTGTTGCCTGGGTTGCTGGCTCTTCTTATTTCTCCTCTGGGGCTGTCTTCTCCTGAGCCTCAGTTGAGTGCGGGTCTTCAAGCGTGTGGCCTCCCCGGTGGACCCGAGGCCTGGGTTCCTGCTTGGGCTCTATTGCCTACTCTTCATGTGACCCTGGCAGGTCATTTCACCTCTTTGATCTCAGCCTCCCTTTCTGAAAGGCAAAGGGGTTGGCATAGGCAACCGAGGTGTCCTGTGAAGCTGGGATGAATGAAAATGCAAGATGCACGTGTTCGTCATTCATTGATTTGACAAACAGTTATTACACACCTACCAAGTGCACTGCGCTAGGTGCTGGAGATGCCACACAAACAAAGGGCAAAAGCCCCCGCCCTCATGTAGTCTGTACTCTGGTGAGGGAGACCTGCGGCAGGTAGCACACACATCAGGGCCGTGGTCTGTTGGACAGCGGGGTGTCTGTTGGGAGAAGCGGAGCCTCTAAGTATCACAGGTTGCAACTATCTGAGGCTGGTATTACATGGGGAGTAAGAAGAATTTGCTAAAATTCTTCTTAATAAAGAAGGTAAAGGGCTGGTTGCGGTGGCTTATGCCTGTAAAAAAAAAAAAAAGTAAAGGCACATTTTTAGAGAAAGTATGTAAAAGGTAAGGGCAGATTTTTAGAGAAAGTATGGAAACACTTTGCAAGGGTGCAGTGGGCAAGTTAGCAAGAGAGGAGCTGGTTGCAAGGAGACAGAGGCTGGCGGGGATTTTTTTTTTTTTGAGACAGAGTCTTCCTCTGTCGCCCAGGCTGGAGTCCAGTGGCGCGATCTCGGCTCACTGCAAGCTCCGCCTCCCGGGTTCACGCCATTCTCCTGCTTCAGCCTCCTGAGTAGCTGGGACTACAGGCGTCCGCCACCATGCCCGGCTAACTTTTTGTATTTTTAGTAGAGACGGGGTTTCACCGTGTTAGCCAGGATGGTCTCGATCTCCTGACCTCGTGATCTGCCCGCCTCGGCCTCCCAGAGTTCTGGGATTACAGGCATGAGCCACCGCACCTGGCCAGGCTGGGGATTTTTTAGGACGGTGCTTGTGCTGTTTGCTGAAGAGAGCTTTGTGCAGTACTGATAATGCCGAAGTTGCAGCGAGCTAAGTTGCATTTTTCTATCAGCCGAGGGTCTGGTGATAGCTGGACACTGGAAGATTGTGTCATTGGCGTAGGAGGGCCGTGTCCTGGACCATGAAGAAAGGCAGACTTGGAGCTTATCTGCTTTCTTTGTTTGCTTTTTCCTGGTCCTGCCAGCCTGACTCCTTTCCCTAATTAGGACTCCACAGTTAGGAGGTGCCGACGGGGCGGTATGAGGGCTTGCAGTTTTAAATAAGTGGGGTGGTTAGGCAGGGACTCCATGAGAAGGTGGCGTTGAACAGACCTGAAGGAGGAGCCGTGCTGGCGTCTGGGGGAAGAACAGTCCAGACAGAGGGTGTGGCTTGCGTGCGGTCCCCGAGGTGGGAGCTGCCTGTGTGTTTGAGGAGCAGAGTGAGGGAACGGGAGGGCAGGAGAGGAGGCCAGAGGTTATGGGGACAGGAGGCAGACTGTAGGACCTTTCCTGGGATTGCTGGGACTTTGGCTTGTACTCTAAGTGCAAAGGAAGAAATTGCAGGGTTTGGGGCAGAGCCACCCACTTACTCTTTGTAGTCACTTAGGTGCTATGTTGCAAATAGACAGCAGGGGGCAGGAGAGGTGGCAGAGGACCAGCCAGGGGCTGTCGCTGAGTGGAGTGTATCTGGGACCAGGGTGGTGAGAGGTGGTTAGCCTCTGGAGGTGTTTTGAAGTGGAGCCAGTGGGGTTTACTGATTGGCCGTGGGGTTGAGAAGGGCGAAGTGAAGGAGGAGTCCCGGGTTCTGGCCTGTGTACCTGGGAGGATGGAGTTGCCACTGAGACGGGCAGGCTTATGGGCGCAGCAGGTTTGGGGTGCACTCAGGAGGTTCACTGGGACATGCTTTGTGGGTTTGGGCTGCCTGACCTTTATCCATGTGGAGCACTTGAGCCGCTGACATGTCCCAGTCTGCAATCCTCAGAGTCTGTCTAGGATCTGGATTCAAGATGATACTAGAAGCCATGAGCCAGCACAAGAGGGGCCTGGGGAGGAGTGCTCAGTGAGCACCTGCTGCATACCAAGTTCTGTGCAGACCCCCAATGCGGTGGGGAGAAGGGGGAGGGGTAAACCTGGTTATGGGCTGGTGCCCGCCCCTGGGTTTATGGTTGTTTTGAGACAGCCCCTGCCTTGATGAAGCAATTAGAATCTGTCAAGATAGAATTTAGTGCAACTTTTAATTGAAAGGTTTGGCCTGAGGGCAGAGGAGACTGAGAAGGGCAGGGCTGTTGGGCTGGAAGGCTTGGAGCAGGCCACTTCGCTTTGGGAGAGTGGGGGGCTTATCATAGGCCTGGAGGAAACCCGGCCAGGCAGGAGGAACAGTGTGGGAGAAGGTACAGAGACAAGAGTGAGCAGGGAGTGGTGGGCTTGACTGTGGCCAAGTGGGGGAGGGTGGTAGGAAGAGCTGGGGTCTTGGGGTTCATCTCGCAGCTCAGAACTCTGGGTTTGGGCAGGATGCCTACTGTTTGAAGGGTTAATTAAGCATGTGCTAAAACAAACAAACAAACAAAAAACAACCTTGCTGAGCCTCATCTGCAAAATAGGATGGTCTCACCTCCTTCACAGGGTTGCTAGGAGAATGTGTTAGGGTCTGATCCTCAGGTCAGGTTGTGACGTGCTCGACCCGCAGGTGGCACTCAGTAGACCCCGATGCACGTGCTCTGCTTGTGTGGTAGCCTGGGGAGGCTCCCCAGCCCTGCCTCAGTGGGCCTCTCCCTGGTGGCCCGGCAAATAGCAGAGCTGGCAACGCTGGGCTACCTCGATGCCAGGTGGGCTGGAGGTTTGAGAGGCCCGAAGTACCCAGTGGCCCGGCCACCTCTCCTGGCCCTCTTCTATTTTAGGGCTCAGTCCAATGGGGGAGGAAGCCTTGTCCGGCTCCACCACAGCTAATGACAGCCTGGCCTGCCAGGCCGTTTATAAACAACTCCACTATTTTTATCGACAGGAGGTGGCTGACCCATCCTCCTCCCCAGGCAGTGGTGCTAACATGGGACGGTGTTAAGGAAACCAGGGCCTTGACAGGAAGATGGGCGTTTGTCTCAAATCACTGACCTGTGATCCAGCAAGATGTGCCCTCGGAACCTTCTGGGGGCGGGGGTCAGGCGTCACCTGTACACAATGGTCTGAATTTGGAGATAATTCTACCTTTGCCAGTAGAGCTCAGAAGGAGCCATTCCACCTCCCACCCCAGAGAATCTTCCTCAGACCTAATCCTTACCCGTGTCTCCTGCAACAGGCAGCCTCCATCCCCATGGCTGTGGGAGAGGATGGTGCTGGTGTGGTCGTGTCCATGGCACAGAGCCAGAGCTGAGGGCGTTTCACGCCCATAGCACATTGCCTCTGAGCTCTTTAATTGAAAGTAGTTTAGAATGGCTCTTGCCCAGTGGAACTGTGGGTGATTTCCTTTCCTTCCTTCTAAGAAAATGTTTTGAAGTAGGCTCTAGGCTTTGGGATGGAGCTTGGGGAAGGATAGAAGCAGCCTAAGGGATGGGGTGGAGAGCAGCCAGTTGCATTGTGGTGCAGACCATCCATCCTTGCAGATAGGCAGAGTTGCATTGTATTGGCTGCGGTTTATATTTAGGTAAAATCTTTTTTGTTGTTGTTCACTCCCCAGTCTCTCAACAAATCCTGCCCCCAGCGGCCCCATCCCTTCTGCAGCAGCCACAGGCCATTCCCATCCTCAAATCTCCAGAAGCCCTCACTGGCCTCTGTCTGCAGGGCCAGGCCTTGGCTTGGCCTCCATACCCACTCCAGGCCTGGCCTCTCACCTTCACCTCTCTCTTACCGCCATGAGCTCTTCCCCCTCTGCCCACCCTGGGAGGGGGTACTCTGGGGACTCATCTCATTCTTGGGCCCCCTTCCTGCCTTTCATGCCCTCCCCCTCTCAAGACACTGTTCTGCCTCCTCTCTGTAGACCTCACCCACCCTGGATGTCCCCTCCTCCTTGAGCCCTGCTCTCCCCCTTCTGTCATCCCGGAATGCAGCTGTTCTGGCTGCTTTGAAATGATTTCCTTCCCCCTCCGGGCACGGAGGGCGGGGCCTGTGAGCAGTTCATCTTTGCATCCCCAGTTTGTGGCTGGGTGATAGGCACGGTGTTGCGGCCCCTCCCTGCTGGATGGATGAGTGGATGAGTGAGCTTTCTGTGGTGCACAGGTGCCTTCTTATCCCTCACTTTGCTGAGAAATCCTACCTCCACAAATCTGGGGCCTGTGAGTTTAAATGGCAGAACCAGGACCTGAACCCAGCTTATGGGACTCACATCTCCCAGGGAGTCACAGTGCTGGCTCTAGTCCCCTCGCCCCTCTTGGGCACAGCCCACTGTCCACCTTTCACCCCTGCCCCCATCTCCAGGGCCCCAGAGCTCCTTCTGGGTGGATGGGTGGGCAGGCTTTGCAAGTTACCGTCTACTCTGCGACCCTGGAGGCAAAGACAGCAGAGGCCGTGGAGGCAGAAGTGGGAGGTTGGGGACCACAGGCCCTGCTCAGGCTACTCCAGCTCTGATTCCTGGGACTGTGGGCCATGCCACGTCTGAGGCCGCAGAGCCCCCCCCAGGGCTGAGGAGGAGATGCATGTAGGCTGACGTCGTGTTTCGTGTTCCTGTGCGGAAGGTCTTCCAGCTGCAGCCCAGCTGTGAGGCGAACAGCCCTTTCCGGCTCCCAGAGGCTGGGTCTTGCTGTGTCCTCGCACAGATGTTCCTGGTGCCCGAGGGATGACCCCTGTGCCACGTCCTTTTCCTGGAGCAGGGAGAGCTGCTGTGGGCCGGGGGGGTGGGGTGAGAAGGGGGTGGGTGTGAGACGAGGTGTGGCCTTCACTCTCCAAACTCCGCTTCCATAGCGTGCAGGGGGCGGTGCTGGGTGGGTGACATGTCTGTGAGGGGTGGAAGGAGCAGGGTGGGCAGGGTGCCCTGTAGAAGAGCCTGGCTGTGCATGTCCTGGGTCTTATCCCCTGGCCTGTGGCCTGTCCCCTGACCCCCCACATTGTGGAGAACCTAGAAGGGACCCTCTTTTTAAGTTCCCTTCCTCCTGAGCACAAATCTCCCATACATCTTCTGTTAACGGGTCACTCATACTCTCAAACCTTCAATGGCTCCCCAGTACTGAAGCCATAGTGTGCAACCCTGGCTATAGAGAGTCACCCAGAGGACAACCCCGATGCCCAGGCCACACCTTGCTGAGATTCTCATTGGATTGTTCTAGGTGGGGCCCAGACATCTGCATTTTAAAGTTGCTCGTGTTTCTCATGGACAGCAAGGTTGTGAACTGCTGACCTGGGGATAAACTTTCTAGGTGACACAGGTGGCTTCCATAATAGATCCAGCCCAGCAGAATGGCAGAACCACCTCTTATCCCTCCTCATTCTCCCTCCAGCCAGGCCAGCCCCTCTAAGCCCCCATACTCCAGGCACCAGCCTCACCTCTGTGTTTCCTCCATCTGGTCCACATTCTGTCTGTGCAAATCCACCAGGCTCCACGGCCCAGCGGCACTCCCACACTCTCTGGGAAACCTCTCTAATTGACTTTGCTGTCCCTGTCGCCCCAGCACGTGGCCTGGTGCCATTTCCCATGAAGATGCTTAGGCTTGCTTGCTTAAAAGATTGATGCCCCACAGTCTCCCCTGCACCCACACCTCCTCTCCCAAACCCTCTCCTCTGCTGCTTCATCTCTTGCTGCTCCTCGGCCAGGTAGCCTTTCTTGTTACCTGTCCCCAGCCTTGGAGAGGGTGAGGGCTGTATGTGTACCCCTTTCACTTTTGGAAGTCACTTAGGGACCTTTGGGCCCAGAGGCTCAGATGGGGTTTCTCCCCTTCAAGGCTGGAGGATGAACTCACCCACCCAGTAGGCCCAGTGCGGGAGCGGGTCAGTCGGCGGGAGGAGGTTGATGTGCATCCACATGGCAGAGCCCCAAGAATGCAGCCTTAATGACCCCTGCCATCAGCGCCTCCCAGGCCACTGTCAGAGCCCTCATACCCTCCCTGCGGGAGGCCTGAGGGGCTGCAGAGAGAGGAGTGAAGCCTTTCCTCTGGTCCTTGGAGGATTGGGAGTTGGCAGGAAGTGGCAGTAAGGGTCCTCCCACCCTGGACATGGATCCTGCCATGCGGGAGGGCCTCAGCGCACCTCAGGCACCATGGAGGGTATCTGCAGTGAGCTGTCCTGCTGTCCCCGTTCACCCATCAGAACAGGACAGTGGTTGTGATTCCATGACGAGGAGAGGGAGGCCGGGAGGCTGGGAGGCCGGCCATGCCTCTCAGGTGGGAAGTGGGCTCCTGACCCGCGGCCCCGGCTTGCTCGTCCTGTAAGTCAGGTGGAGGCAGTGCCGTTGGCTCTGAGGTTGGATCAACCTGCCCTGGCGCTCAGGGCAGTGGGGTGGTATGTTTGTGTGTTGGGGGGCACACTGACCCCCCACACTGACCCCACCCTGTCCTGTCCTCCAGGCAAAGGCAGCTAAAGAGGTGCAGGAAATGCGGAGGCTGCAGCTGCGGAGCCTGCAGTACCTGGAACGCTATGTCTGCCTGATTGTCTTCAATGCGTACCTCCACCTGGAGAAGGCCGGCTCCTGGCAGAGGCCCTTCAGCACCTGGATGCAGGAGGTGAGGGGAGGCTGAGGCCGAGAGGGGCCGGGCGATGGCTCCTGCAGATGGAGCTGGGTCACAGCCGCGCTGTGCCCGTGACAGGCGGGAAGAGCCTCCATCCCCCTTTCTGCAGGAGGCTTCTGTTTGGCCAAGAGTTTGTCTGATCTGACTTTGGGTCCCCAGCAGTTTGTCTGCTCCTGGCAGGCAGTTGATGAGTTTGACGAATGAACAGGTGAATAAGGAGGAGGGAGGGACAGAGTGGGGGACAGAGCAGGGCAGCCTTTGGGACTGGGACCCTGTAGCATACATCAGTACAGCCACCCTTGCGTGGATGGCGGCTCTGGGCACTTCTTGCCCACAATTGTGGTCAACCCTCACCTGTGCTCTGCGAGGTGGCCCTGCCCCTTTCTCCCTCCAGCCATGGCCTTGTACCAGTGAGCCAACTCCTCCACAGCTGCTGGCCTTAGCACTAACATGGAGGGGATGTGATCCTGCGGGTGCCAGCCCCGAAGGCTGCCGTGGGGACGTGGGGAGACACACCGTGCCGTCTACTGGAGCCTGTACTAGGCAGGTCTAGCACGGTGTGATTGTTGCTCTCCCATTTTACAGAGATGGAGACTGAGCATAGAGAGGGTGGGTGACTTGTTCAAGGTTGGTATAAGGGCCGACTGATTGGCTCCAGAGCCCACCATATCCTGACCTAAGACACCACCCTCGCTGTCTAGCCTCCTGGATCCTCTCTGTTTGGCCTCCTGGCTCCTCTTCTACTTGGCTGTTTTAGAGGCAGAGCTGCCACCTTGGCACCTCTAGGTCAGAAGAGAGGCCTCCTTCCCTCCTTGGCAAAGCGGCCTGTAATTACTCCTCTGCCAGGAAGCTGGCCCCTCCAGACCTCACCGGCAGATCCTGGCAGTTCTAATCTGGACTAGAGGTTGGAATTAGCTCCTGGGAAGTGGGTGGGTGGAGAGCAGGGGCTGGTGACCCGGCCAGAGTGGGCACAGGAAGGGTACGGGGACGGAGGCAGGTGTGAGGTGGACTCAGGGCTATGAAGGAGTGGAGGCAGAGTGGCAGGCTTTGAGGGTGGGCCTCAGGTCGTCAGGTGGAGAAGCATTTGAAATGCCCCTGGTGCATGTGATGTGTGTTGAGTCAGGAGACCTGATGTGGTCACACCAAGGCCATGTCGGGGCCACCCTCTTGAGTAGGCCTGGGCTCAGCTTCCTCTGTGAGCCCCTGGTGGAGGTGGAAGGGGATGAGGACACTTCCTGCTTGGTTCTGCTTGGAGAGCGGAAGCTGGGGGAGCCTGGGGCCGAGAGAAAGCTTGATCCCCTCCCCAGCTGAATCCCTTACTGGGGGAGGTCGAGGAAGGAGGGCTGCCAGTCCAGGCCGAAGTGTGGGTTCCATCCTCAGGGGACCTCAGCCCATCTCTCTTGCGGATGAGTGGAGGGTGGCAGTGAGGGCGGCCCCAGAGCCAGAGCGGGACGGACCCATTCCTTTGTTCTAAGTGGAGGCTGCACCCTCCCCATCCCCAGGATAGTGGAGAAAGAACGGGACTGGTTGTGGATGGTTTGAGTCTAGCGCCAGGGTCTGGGCTGCTGGGCGGCAGGCCTGAGTGTCCAGGGAAGCCACCTGGGGCAGAGGCCATAGCCTCACCTGCCTCTGCATCCATGTTCCTCCTCCAGCCCTCTCTACAGGCCCGCTCCTGGGCGTCCATGTGGGAGCATTGAGTCACACAGGACCCAGCGTGTGCCTGGCCTCCCTCTCTGCTCTCTGCATGGAGCACTCACTGTCTGCCCAGTACTTTCTGTACGTGTAGAGTCCTCCTCGAGGCAGTCCTGTGAGGTAGAGCCTTTTCCTTGCTATGAGGAAACTGAGGCCCAGAGAAGTTAACAGAAGTCAAGGTGCAAACTTGTTCAAGTCACCAAGTTCACGGGCCACAGACTCATCTTCAGAACTCAGTGGCCTGAATGGCATCCTCCCTCCCCTGAAACACTGCCCCTGCCTCTGCTCTCTTCCCAGGTGGCATCGAAGGCTGGCATCTATGAGATCCTCAACGAGCTGGGTTTCCCTGAGCTGGAGAGCGGGGAGGACCAGCCCTTCTCCAGGCTGCGCTACCGGTGGCAGGAGCAGAGCTGCAGCCTCGAGCCCTCCGCCCCCGAGGACTTGCTGTAGGGGTACTTACTCCCTGCCCCCCACCTGTAGGGCCCCACGTGGACCTGGGGTGTCTGAGGTGCTCTTGGCTGGGAGTGGTCCTGAGGGGTGCTGGTCTTGAGGAAATGATTCCCCCGCTTCCTGGAGAGACTGGGCGGAGTTGGGAGCCTTTTTAGAAAGAACTTTTTATAGGACAGGGAGACAGCACAGCCATCCCTTGCAAACCACCAAGGTGTGTGGCTGACCTCCAGGGAGGAGCACTCACTGGAGTACTCACAAGGTGCACACTCTGCTGTGTGCACCTGCAAACAGGCTGGCGTTTGGCCTCCAAGGAGCTCACTCCCCCAGTTGCCAGACACTGTGGATCTCTTTGTCCTCTTCTCCCTGCTCTCAGATTGGCCTGGCAGCCCCTGGCACAGAGCAGACCCGGCCACTGGTAGCTCCCCACTTCCTTACTCCTGCTGCTCTGCCATTGTCGCTCCCCTTCTTGCCGCCCAAGCACTGCCCTCGGGCATCTGGCAGCCTGAGGTGGGTGGAGGGGACAGTGTTCTGGATAGACCTATTATGTGAAAGCAGCTTCACCCAGTTTTCTGGACTCTCATGCCCCATCTCCAACCTGGGAGACTTCAGGAAGGACATCTACCTGGCCTGGTGGGGCTGGCAGGATGGTGGAGGTTTCTCAAGGAGCTGGAGACCTTGGGGAGCCCCTCTTGGGGAGGAAGGAGCTTCCAGGATGCGGACGCAGCACAGTGGAAGAGGCCTGCTCCACTTGACTGGGAACCTGGGCAGGAGGCACAGAGGAAGCTAAGGCCTGGAGCTGTAGGTCCCCCGGCACCTCTCCCTGTCCCAGCAGCCCAGGATGGCCTGGTGCCCCCACCTGCTGCAGCAGGAGCCCCAGGGAGTGCTGACCGAGGACGGTTGCTGGGGTGGTCCTCATGGACAGTGAGGTGTGCAGGGGTGCACTGAGGGTGGTGGGAGGGGATCACCTGGGTTCCAGGTTGTCTTTGCTGAGCGTCTTTGAGCCTGCCTCCCAGTGGAAGCAGAAAAGGCCAGACCCTGCTGAGTTAGAGGCTGCTGGGATCCACTCTGTCCACACAGCGGGAGGGCTGCTGGGAACAGATGGTAGAGAAGTGCCATGTTTGAGTTGAGTCTTGCAGCTCTTCCAGCTGGGGACTGGTGCTTGCTGAAACCCAGGAGCTGAACAGTGAGGAGGCTGTCCACCTTGCTTGGCTCACTGGGACCAGGAAAGCCTGTCTTTGGTTAGGATCGTGTACTTCTGCAGAAAAAAAAGAAAAAAAAAAAAAAAAAAAGGATGTGCCATTGGTCATGAGGTTTGAAAAGAGGTGGAGGCCGAAGTTGTTCCCGTTTACCCAGTATTGGAAAATATTTGACCCCCTTGGCTGAATTCGTTTGCAGAACTACTGTATGTCTGTTCACTACCTTTTCAGGTTTATTGTTTTTATTTTTGCGTGAATTGAAAGTTTTAATTTCTTTGCAGATAAGGTCTAGATGTGGAGTCAGAGATGGGACTGAATGGGGAGGGATCATTTGTATTCTCATGGTTGGCTCTGACTTTCAGCTGAACTGGGACCACTGGCTGATCACATCACCTCTGTGCCTCAGTTTCCCCATATCTGTAAAATGGGAGAATAATACTTGCCTACCTACCTCACAGGGGTGTTGTGAGGATTCATTTGTGATTTTTTTTTTTTTTTTTTGTACAGAGCTTTTAAGCTTTAAAAACAGCTAAATGTGAGTGCACCTGGCTGCTGATGCGTCTCTAGTATTCTGGAACTGGTACAACAGGCTGGGGTCCTTGCCCCTTCAGAGTAAGGGTGGGCGGGCAGAGTGGGTCAAGAGCACCTGTTATTGGCACTTCCAGCTCTAGAGCAGTCGGGTTTTTGCAGACACGCATTCCCAGTTATGCCTCACCCTCTTAAACTGGATGTCAGACTGAGCTCCTCCTTGAAGAAAGCAAAGGAACCAGTGAATTCTCGCTAATGTATGAAGGACTACTGCATCTAGGGAAACCATATAGAGCAAAGTGGAATTGGGGGCCTGTGAAGAAACGTGGATCTCAGCCTCCACTTTCTCCCCTAACCCTTGTGGGCCCCACTGGACCCCTTCGGGCCCCTGGTTGATTGAACACACCTCACCCCTGGTTGAATGCTGACATTTAAAGAGGCAGTGGGGAGGGTGGGGTAGAGAGAGCACTGACTCCAGGCCTCTCCCCCCGCGCTTGCAGGGTTAGGGGAACAAGGTTGTAGTTCTGAGGTCAGCTAGGGTGGGCAGAATGGAACCCAGAGCCCCCACTGCCTCTAGGGTTGGTGCTCTCCTCAGACTAGGAGAGAAGGCCCCAGGGATTCTTGCCCAGCCCAGCAGGGTATGGAAGTTGTCTTCTCTGGGTCCTAGAATGCTCTGTGTGGCTTCCACACACCAGTGTAGAGCTGTGTACACCGGGGTGGGGGAGGGGGGTGGCTCTGCAGTTCTCTCCCTGGGATGTGGGGAGGGGCTGGGTGGAGACACACAGGAGTGAGTGGGTGTGCCTGTGTGTGTCCCCAAGTTGCCCTGGGCCTGCTCTAGCCTGTGGGAGGGTGCTTAGCAATGACATGAGTGGCACTGACCCACATTTCAGCAGCTCCTGCTGGCCAGCATCGTCTCAGCCCTCTTGTTAAATGAGTGAACCCAGCCCAGCAAAGGAGCAATCAGCAGAGTTAGGGAGCCTGCCCAATAGGAGACAGCATTTGCAAACCATCCATCTGATAAGGGGTTAATATCCCAAATCCAAAGGAAACCCAAACAATACAATAGTAAAAAAGCAAGTAACTCAAAAGAACACATACAAATGACCCACAGGCATGTGAAAGAAATGTTCAGTATCACTAATCACCAGGGAAAGGCCAGTGGAAACCACCTCATACCTGTTAGGATGGCTGTAGGAAAAGACGGGAGAGAAGTGTTGGCGAGGATGTGGAGACAGGTAACCCTCACACCCTGTTGGTGGCATTGTCAGTTAGTACACACGTTCTGGAAGACACTGGGGGGTTCCTCAGAAAACCAAAAATAGGACTATGTGTGATCCAGCCATCCCACTCCTGGGTATACACGCAAAGGAAATGGAATCCGTGTGTCAGAGAAGTGTCTGCACCGTGTGTTCACTGCAGCGTTATTCACAGTAGCCAAGATGTGGGACCAGTGTGTCCATCAGTGGATGAATGGATAAAGAAAATGTGATCTATATACAATGGGATACTATTCTGCCTTTGAAAAGGAAATCCTGGCCAGGCGCAATGGCTCACGCCTATAATCCCAGCACTTCGGGAGGCCAAGGTGAGTGGATCACTTGAGGTCAGGAGTTTGAGAGCAACCTGCTCAATATGGTGAAACCTCGTCTCCACTTAAAATACGAAAATTAGCCAGATGTGGTGGGCGCCTGTAATCCCAGCTACTCAGGAGGCTGAGGCAGGAGAATCGCTTGAACCCGGGAGGTGGAGGTTGCAGTGAGCTGAGATTGCGCCACTGTACTCCAGCCTGGACCACGGAGCAAAACTCAGTCTCAAAAAAAAAAGAAAAAGAAATCCTGTCATTTGTGACAACACAAGTGAACCTGGGGAACACTATCCTAAGTGAAATAAGCCAGACACAAAAAGACAAATATCACGTGATCCCATATGTGGAGTCTAAAAAAATCCAACTCAGAGTAAAATGGTGGTTACCAGAGGCTGGGGTGGAATGGGGTGAGGTTGGGGAGATGTTGGTCAAAGATCACAACATTTCAGTTAAGAGTAAGATCAAGGGATCTGTTGTATATCATGTTTCCTACAGTTGATAACAGTGTTGTATATTTGAAATTTGCTGAGAGTAGATTTTAAGTGTTCTTGTAACTTGGTAGCTATGTGTCACCAAATGATAAGTGTGAGGTAAGGCGCATGTTAAATATCCTGACTTAGCCACTTCACAATGTATATATATCACAAGACATCCTTCTATACACCATAAACATATACAACCTTTACTTATCAGCTCATTTTAAGAAAGTACCATTTAGTCTGATATTTCCTCTGTGTTAATCTAAACTAGCAATTTTTTTTTTTTTTTTGAAACGAAGTCTTTGTTTTGTTTTGTTTTGAGACGGAGTCTCACTTTGTCGCCCAGGCTGGAGTGCAGTGGCATGATCTCGGCTCACTACAAGCTCCGCCTCCCGGGTTCACGCCATTCTCCTGCCTCAGCCTCCCAAGTAGCTGGGACTACAGGCGCGCACCACCGTGCCCAGCTAATTTTTTGTATTTTTAGTAGAGACGGGGTTTCACCGTTTTAGCCAGAATGATCTCGATCTCCTGACCTCGTGATCCGCCCATCTCAGCCTCCCAGAGTGCTGGGATTACAGGCATGAGCCATCGCACCTGGCCTGAGATGAAGTCTTTTTCTGTCACCCAGGCTGGAGTCCAGTGGCGCAATCTCGGCTCACTGCAACCTTCACCTCCTGGGTTCAAGCGATTCTCCTGCCTCAGCCTCCCAAGTAGCTGGGATTTTAGGCACGCACCACCACGCCCAGCTAACTTTTGTATTTTTAATAGAGACAAGATTTCGCCATGTTGGCCAGACTGGTCTCAAACTCCTGAACTCAGGTGATCCACCTGCCTCGGCCTCCCAAAGTGCTGGGATTACAGGCGTCAGCCACTGTGCCCGGCCACTAGTGATGTTTTGTTACATCCTTTGTTATGTCTCTTTCTTAAATACCAGTACATGTTGCTGAATTATAATCATAAAAAAAGAATTAATACACATCTAACCTTTAGGACAGTGCCTGACAGTGCCTGTGAGTACACAATCAGTTTTAGCTGACTGCCCAGTCTCTCTCCAAGACCTGTGAGTGCTCGGAAGGAGTCCCCCATTGACCTACACGTGTGGTCACTGTCATGTGGCATCCTCACTGCTTCCAGGGTTTCAGACAACCCTGACCCCACCCCCACCCCCATTTCAGGTGGGCACCTGGGTGGCTGGGCGGTGTCAGGTGGGATGAGACCTTGGGTCTGTGCCTACTTTCAACCAAGGATTTGCGCAGGTCCCTGGTTGAGCCTCCACCCTGTCTTCCCTGCTGCCCTGGTGGAGACCCAGTACCCCAGCTAGCAGCCTTGATATGCCTGGCTCCCACTCCCTTAAGACATGTTCTTTTCTGGAAGCCCCTCAATCTTCTGGGGGTCCTGTCACACCAGTTTGCCCAGACTAGGCGGGCATCAGCTGGGTCCACCCGGGACACACACCCCTGAGTGTGGTGTTGAGTGCCCTTAGTGTTCTGTGTATAAGGGGACTTGTGCAAGCGGGAGGTCTGTGCATATGGGCTGTGGGCAGTGATGCAGCAGATCACTGCGAAATTGGGCATTTACACAAACTAGGCACCATGCCAGGCACCATGGAGCTGTGGACAGGGATAGCCTGCCTTCCAGGAGCTGGTGGCATTGCAGGGACAAGAGAGAATGAACAAATCATTTTCGCCAGGTGTCGTGAGAGCTAGGGTGGGGCAGGGTTTGGAGAACAGTGGCAGTGTGATAGGCCAGAACCAGCCAGGACCCCACTTCCCTCTCTTCCAGAGTTTCTAGAACAAGGAACCAGCGATGCTGTGGACCGAGGGAGAGCCGGGGGGCCTTTGGTGTTGGGTGGGACCACCACACCCCAAAACCATATAGCACTGAAGGTCTGAGCTCTTCTCAATCTCTGCACCTTCCCTCCCATCCTTTAGCCAGTCTTCAGATCTGGCCAGACCCTGAGAAGGGCCCATCCACAAAAGGCCTTTGGTTTCTCTACTTGTCACAAGAACTGGTTTTGGATGAACAGGAAGAATGAAGCTGCCCACCGGCCATCGCCTGCCTGGTCCTCTCCTGTGGTGGTCAGTAAAGAAACCTCAAACTGTATCTGCAGAATTGGCACACATGTATTGTAACTGGTTTTCTCTTACAAAAAGCTGTTCATCTTTTGTTCACCCAAGTACAGTGTAACCATCCACTAGTTGTGAAAATTCAGCCAGTATCTTTATCTCCCTCCCTGTTCTCACTTCTACTCCCTGGGCTCGCATTTTAAAAGGTATCATTGTGACCCATGCAGCCCCGTGGGTGTTTGGGCCTTTCTCCTCTCTGCGCTGTCCCTGGCTGTGTGGCATCCCTGTCTGCTTCTCTGGCCACCTAATATTCTGTGCTACACACACCCCTTTCTGCTCAGCCAGCAAGCGTAGTTTCACATCCATCCACACAGTGAAGTAGTTCAAAAGAGCTTGGGTAAATCACACTGCCTCTCTGAGACACAATGTCCTCAATTGTAAGTGGGATTAAAATGCTTATTTTGGGCTGGATGTGGTGGCTCATGCCTGTAATCCCAGCACTTTGGGAGGCTGAGGTGGGTGAATCACCTAAGGTCAAGAGTTCGAGGCCAGCCTGGACAACATGGTGAAACCCTATCTCTACTAAAACTACAAAAATTAACTGGGCATGGTGGTGGGTGCCTGTAATCCTTGCTACTCAGGAGGTTGAGGCAGGAGAATCACGTGAACCTGTGAGGCAGAGGTTGCAGTGAGCGAAGATCATGCCTGGGAGACAGAGTGAGACTCCATCTCGAAAGAAAGAAAGAAAAAGGAAGAAAGAAAGAAAGGAAAGAAAGAAAGAAAGA
>NW_012113141.1:3816417-3820705 GCF_000951035.1 Colobus angolensis palliatus
GGCGGGCGCCTGTAGTCCCAGCTACTCGGGAGGCTGAGGCAGGAGAATGGCTAAACCCAGGAGGCGTAGCTTGCAGTGAGCTGAGATCCAGCCACCGCACTCCAGCCTGGGCGACAGAGCGAGACTCCGTCTCAAAAAAAAAAATTTAAGAAAGAAAGAAAATGCTTATTTTGTAGGGTAAGTGGAAGGATCAGAGTTTATGGCCGTGAAGTTCCTATTGCTGAGCCTTACGCACAGCAGGTGCTCACTGCAGAAATTGTCTTGTTCTGTAGAGTATGTTATTAGGAGTCCTGGAGCAGAAGAGTCCATCTGAGGAGTATCTGAGTTAGTGGTATGGAAGTGACATTACTCATGAGTGACGGCAGGGGTCAGGGGCAGAGGGCACCACTGGCTCTCAGAATGCAGCACCTCAGCTCAGATGTCCTCTGGCATTAGAGGAGCCAGTAAGAGGGATGAAGGCATTTCTTAGTATTTCTTGGGGGAAGCCATACAGAATTATCTAATGATGAGAGCAGAGGTGGGGTTGGTGGGCCAGGGAGAGTCATTGGGAAGGTTAACTTGGTGGTTTCCCAGAGGAAGCCAACAGCAGAACGCTTGGCACATCAGCCCTGGGAGAGTGTAGCAGGCATTTCCATAAATGTGTTGCAGTTAGGTTAGGGTAGACGGCCTGGCTTCCAGAAAACCTGCCTCCTTTGCATTGCCCAGGGCAGCAGGTTTGGGACAGGAAGCTCCAGAGTGACTTTAATTCTAGAGCTTGCTGGGGACCTTGGCCAGTCACTGCCTTCTCTGAGTGGTGTCCCTTCCTTTGCAATAGCAGACTGATCCTTACCCCTCTTGCTTCTAGGCAGCCTAAGGGAAAAGGAGAAAAAGCACTTCTCCCTCTCCACCTTGGCCTAAAGGAGGGCAGGGCAGATGCCAGGGTCTGTTGGGCACTGACTGTGTGCTGAGGCCTGCGCTAAGTTCTTTACACACAACATTGAAAACGGGCTCATTCCATCAGGTCTACCTACCCTGCTTGCTTTGGCTTGCTGCTTTTATTCTCCCCCTCCCAAGCTTTTTCTATGAAGCTGAAGGCCATGGTAACTGAAGGCCTCGCCGCTGAACACTGGAACTTAACCGTCACTGGCTACTTTATAGATAACATTCCTAGGTCACCATGGTAATGTTCACTTCAGTTGTTTTTCAGGAACTTGGCCAGCGCCTGTCCAGTTCAAACTACCTGAGACCCCGATCCTTCACCCGAGACTGCCCAAGTGCCCAAGGGGTGGCCTTTTGATGTCAGAGGGCTGACAACTCCACCCTCAGATCATGCAAATGCTGCCATTTTTGTTACATGCACCCTATGAAGTGCCATGAAGCCTGACTACCCTTGCTCAGGAGGAACCTGTGACTTCGTTTTTTCCCAATGCCAATCACCTTTCCGCATGATTTAGAACATCCCACTTCCCCTACCTGTAAATATCCATAACCCTTATCCTCAGGGGTCGGGTGGGGGTGGTTTTCAGAGCTGTTCTCTCACCTCCTCATATATTGCCCTTGCAAATAAATCTTTCTCTTTTGCAAAACCCATGTCATCATGGTTTATTCACTGCGCAGAGGCAGAATGAACCTGGACCTGGCCAATCTTGCAATTTTTGTATTTTTAGTAGAGGCAGTTTTCACCATGTTGGCCAGGCTGGTCTCGAACTCCTGACCTCAAATGATCCATCCAGCTCAGCCTCCCAAAGTGCTGAGATTACAGGCATATGCCACTGTGCCCAGCCCATTTGATGAGTTTTTGCAAATGCATACACCTGTGTAATTCAAACCTCTAGCAAGATATATAGACTTGCATTGGGGTTTTTAATGTTAAAACTTATAACAATACTTCAAATAATGTCTTCAAACACAAATCTTTGTTCAGGTAATAATTAGACCCCTTTGGGTGACATGTTACAGAAAATAGCCCCAGCTAGCTGAAGCAAAGAGGGAGAGTGTAAAAAATATGACTGCCGGGCATGGTGGCTCACACCTGTAATCCCAGCACTTTGAGAGGCTGAGGTGGGTGGAATCACGAGGTCAGGAGTTCAAGACCAACCTGGCCAAGATGGTGAAACCCTGTCTCTACTAAAAACATAAAAATTAGTGCCAGGCACCTGTAATCCCAGCTACTTGGGACGCTGAGGCAGGAGAATCACTTGAACCTGGGCAGCAGAGGTTGCAGTGAGCTGAGATTGCGCCACTGCACTCCAACCTGGGTGAAAGAGAGAGACTCTTATCTCAAAAACATATATATATCTAAAAATATATATGTAAATATATATAAATATATATGTGTAAATATATATATAACACCAGTAGAGGGCCCTGGCAGGAATGCAGCAGGGACTGGGACTAGGAGGCTGCCCCGGGAGTCCTGGAAGCTGCCTCTGTGTCTCCATAGGGGTGCACCACTCACTTCTCCCCTCAGGACAACCTGCTGCTGCTGCAGAGAGAACAGTTGGACCACCTTCCAGCAACTGCACCTCTGGATGCAACACAGTGTTCGTGCCAAGGCCCTGGTTCCCCATCTAGCACACTCCACCCACAGGCTGCTGACTGAGCAGGGCAGGGATATAGAGCTGGCTGTGTCTGCCCCTCCATCCTGCAGCCTGGCTGGGAGCCTTCCCATTGGTCTGACCGAGAGTTGCCCAGAGCTACCCTGCAGTGTCAGGCTTGTGTCTACTGAGGAAGGATGAACTTCATACACATTGGAAAGGAGAGCTTTATTTCTCATAAAGGGTTGCTGCCTGCTGGGTGGTCATTCTGACAGGCCAGGAAACGTAGCCTCTGGCCAGAAGCCAGAAACAGACACTTCGAAGGTGGGGAGAATAAGACAGGGATTTATGCTGAACAGGGTGTCCAGATACACATATTCAACAGGTTATAGGAGCAGCAATGAATATTCACAAAGGGGAGGCAAGGGCATTCGTAGTAGGGTTACATGTATGTAACGTGTCCCAGATTCACTTTGGGGTGGAGACCTAACATTTAAATGTATTACAGTTAGGGCCTCTACATTAAAAAGGGAAGCAGAGGACATGAAGGCCCTCTGGGTGCAGCTTCTGTAGACTGGCCAGAACCACTCTGAGGTCAGTGGCTTTTTTTTTTTTTTTATCAGGAAAGAATGCTTAGTGGTTGCTGTGTCAAGCTGCAAAAGTGGAGGGGCTGTGTTAGGCAGTTGGTTGGTTCCAGTGTGAAGCAGTGGTTTCTGTTTAACCCTTACAGAAGAAAACCTAATGGTTAGCGAGGGAGGGGGCATAATGAGGCCTGTCCAACCTCATGTTCCATCATGGCCGGGAATTCAATTTTTAAGGTTTCTTGGGGGTCCCCTAGGCCAAGAGGTGGTCCATTTGGTCAGTTGAGGGGCTTAGGATTTTATTTTATTTCTCTGGCTCTTCTTTGCCTCTCTCTTTTTGTGGGTATTAGACCCACACTGTGGTCTGAAGGCCCTTCCTGCTGCCTTCCATTTCCTCCTTTGTTCTTCACAGGTGTTTCCCCAGATAGCTTTCTTGCACAGACCAGAACAACCCACCCTCCACCTTGTCTCAACCTCTCTGGGCACCTGCTTTGTCTCTGAAGGCCAGCACTGCTGTGACACTGCTTGGTGAAAACGACCACCCTGGTTTCTAGCTTCACATGGTACAGTTCCAGCAGACTAAGAGCTGGTTCTTGCCCTGCCCTTCTATGCCATCTCAAGAGAGGGGGCAGTCCTGTCCACGATGGTGGCCATGGGTCAGGGAACTGTTGCTTAATCTTCCCTGTGGATGGAGGAGGCTGTAGCCATCTGAGTTCGTGCCTCCAAATCTGTGGATGGAAGTGCAAACCTCTGGTTATCTCCTAAATAAAGGGAAGCTTCATTTTGAAGGCTTTCCACATGTACCTTCAGTTTGTCGTTTAGAAATGCCCTGTTTCAGAGTCTCAGCTATCAGTGAGTGGGCATGCTCATTCCCAGCCTTGCTAGTACTGCCCACAGTTTTATGACTCAGAATAGAATCTCGTATTTGTTTAATTGTATTTCTTTTTAACTAATAGTGAAGTTGGATTTTTTTTTCATGTGTATTGGCCTTTTTATTTTTCTTTTATGAATTGTTTATGTCCTTTGCCGACTTTTTCGTTTAGGCGTTTGTTTTCTTTCCTTCCTTCCTTCCTTCCTTCCTTCCTTCCTTCCTGCCTTCCTTCCTTCCTTCCTCCTCTTTCTTTTCTTTTCTTTTTCTTTCTTTCTTTCTTTCTTTCTTTCTTTCTTTCTTTCTTTCTTTCTTTCTTTCTT